>NC_091358.1:8624439-8719439 GCF_038502225.1 Cherax quadricarinatus
GTTTCCACACACTGGACTCTACACGTCCTTGTTTCCACACACTGGACTCTACACGTCCTTGTTTCCACACACTGGACTCTACACGCCCTTGTTTCCACACACTGGACTCTACACGCCCTTGCTTCCACACACACTGGATTCTACACGTCCTTGCTTCCACACACACTGGACTCTACACGTCCTTGTTTCCACACACTGGACTCTACACGTCCTTGTTTCCACACACTGGACTCTACACGTCCTTGCTTCCACACACTGGACTCTACACGTCCTTGCTTCCACACACTGGACTCTACACGTCCTTGTTTCCACACAGTGGACTTTACACGTCCTTGTTTCCACACACACACACTGGACTCTACACGTCTTTGTTTCCACACACTGGACTCTACACGTCCTTGTTTCCACGCACTGTACTCATCACATCCTTGTTTCTACACACCGGACTCTACACACCACACTACCCAAATGAACCGGCGTGTGGTGGACAGTTTGGGATGTACCAGCGAGGTGGTAAGTCTATCACGATTATAATTATTAGCAATAATAATCATTAATTTTGATAATTATTACCGATAACGTCAGAATACAACTTCTGGCTGCTGTATTTTTTTTTATATTCGTGTGTGATACCTACAGAATGCCTCCTCTGATCGGCTTTAAACTTTGAAGGCTGGTGTATCTCAGTGGAAGGTTTGAAGAGGTTTTCGAGCTATGTAAGTGCCAATTTGCCATATTGAAAAAAAATGGTTTATTATTTTCCATGTGATAACTTGCGAATGCTAATTTTGGTTGTCTTCATATCTTCAGTACTGATATTTAATTGAACTAGAAACTTAAGCCGCACGCTGCACTGTTCCTTTTGCGTGCGTTGTGGTAGAGGAGGTTGGGCTTATAGAACATGAGGATCCCTTTCTAGGATCAAAGGAGTAGAGGGGGCTGGGCTTTTGAGATATAAGAATACCTTTCTTGGATCATTGGGGTAGAGGGGCCTTGGCTTATGGGATATGAGGATATCTTTCTTAGGTGGCTCAGCGACCGAAATCTATTTAATTTCTTATGGAAGAGGAACAGGTAGTTGTAGGAAGATTGTGAGACTTTTTCTCTTAAGATTTTCATTGAAATAACCAATCTCAGGGTGAAATTATCCTCACTGAAATTCTGCATTACTTAATGATTGTCTCGTACTGTTCAGTCTCTTGTGTCTGTCTCTCTTAGTCATATTTCTTGCAGTCTCTGAGATAAATAATCACAGTCAGTTCGTATGTGTTTGCCAATCACGAATGTTACTTTGGAGTTGTTTTTAAGTTGATGGGATAAAAATATGATATATTAAGCCATACATTGATGCAGTGAAGCACTGCAGTCTCCATTGTGATCTGTTTAGCCATTCATTGATGCAGTGAAATTCCTAGCTTTGAGGTTGTATCAGCAAGAGTCACTGTTGCTCTTACTGAGAGTCACTGTTGCTCTTACTGCTGCTTGTCCTGATACTATGACAGTGAAAACACTTTCACTAGCTGGCTCTGAAGAATGAATTAATTCACTGCATTACCAACTCGATTTCAGTCACTAGGCCAGCGTTTGACGCATATTATTAACAAATTTAATGCGAAATAAGATTTCTTTGAATTTTGATTTGTGTTGCGAGTCGACCTTGAAGGATACCGTCCCTGTGAGGGATAACGTGGCCCTTACCATAGCTGATAGCGAAGAAGTTGCCATAGATGGACACAAATTTGCCATAGCTCACAGCTAAATAGTAGAATACGTAATTAAAATTGAAACTCCTGATATATATGTCACGTGATTTAATTAAACCCGACATTATTAAGAATGTGCGCAGCCTGAATATTTAGGGAATGGCACTGACTGGCTGTTGCGCGGCAGCGCAAGCGCGCAGCTTCAGATATTTTCCTTTCATCCATACCTACCTTCTCCCTCCTCACACCTCAGTAATTACCTTCTGGTAATCTCTTCCCTCACGCTCACACATTCTTATGCTCGTACTGGTTCATTCTCATTTATTTTCGTTGGCACATTTTCACACCTACACTCATGCTCATTCACCTTCAGACACATATAGGTTCTTGCCTCGAGAGAAAATTGTAAGCATTTATTGTGATGTGCTGTGTTACTTTAAAGGGGCAGATACCCAGGATGAATGTCCCACAAGTAACTTAATTACTGATACCCGCGAGTAAAAAACTCTCGATACTCATCAAAGGTATATGAAAGGTGACTCAGAGACTGAGGTGCGCCACCTGAGTGGGATGTTTGTGAGGAAGGACGGGGAGGAGGGGAGTTGCGCTGCTGGAGACCTGCTCCAAGAGACGATGAAGGCGACAGTTATTGCTGTACGGGGTATTGAAAGGAGGTCGAGGAGGTCAGTGTGTGTGCCAGCGACCACAGCGCCTCATTAATGTCCCAGTGTGCCGGCGGTAACTAGGGAAATGACCAAAGCTAACAATACGGTGGCTGTTACTTAGCTGGTGAGGCAGACGGCAGTAAAATGAGACTGTCTCCCACAACCCTTCACAATCCATGCCTTCTTCCTCCTGTCCCTTCAGCATTGCGTCCCTCACTTCCTAATCCCTTTTCTTTGGTACCTTTACGCTGTCATCTGCTACCCAAGGAGACTGCATCTCGTCCTCTCATTTATTCAGAAAGCGTTTGTGTTCCAGTTGGGCTATCTTGAGGGTTGTAGCGATTACTAGGAAGGTGTGGCAGCAGCGTTGGTATCGGGGCAGTAATTCAGCGTATCTTAACTCTGTGGGGAGAGACTCAGACGACCTAACAAAGTCCAGCTATAACTCGCAGCGATGGTGGCTATTTTAACCCCCGCCAGCAATTGTAAAAGCTGCGGACCATTATTAGTGTTGCAGGAGGCCTTCAGTGGGTAGCCGCAGCGTAATAAATGTTCAACAAAAACTGCGAGAGAGCGGCTTTGAGGCTGTAACGAACTGCAGTGGTTGGCAGGGCGGCCAGGGTATGTGGTCGATAGAGTGGCCAGGGTATGGGGTATGTAGTCGACAGGGTGGCCAGGGTATATGGTCAACAGGGCTGCCAGGGTGTGTGGTCATTGGGGTTGCCAGGGTATGTAGTCATTGGGGCTGCCAAGGTATGTTGTCATTGGGGCTGCCAGGGTATGTGGTCATTGGGTCTGCCAGGGTATGGGTCCTCTCCTCTTCAACCACCCAGACATCTTTTTATTCTCAGGATAATATAATTTCCACAAGGCTTCTTGGGTTTGTCAAGATTGCCGGGTGGTCAAGGGCTGGTAAGGGTCCTGATAGTGACTCCCTGCGGCATTGGGGGGGGGGCCATGCATCCTGCAACTTAGTCACTTGTGGCTTCCTGCATCCATGCAAACTTGGCTCTTAGTGGTCCCCTGCCAGTAACACGTGCTGTAACGAGTTCATTGTTCATCGCAGCAACTGTACATGACTTAGTATCTTCAGACTTTGATACATTTCCTTGCTGGAGGTGGTGTGAGCTACGCTAAGTAATTGCGTTGGCGAGGCTTGTGTGGCTGTGGGTGGAGGAAGGTGGAGCATCACTGCTGGAGTTTCAGTGAGCCTGGCAGGGCTCCCACATCCACACACTTTATTGTATCTCACTGTTTTTTCCTCTCCATGATAATTTGTAAAAGTTGTGATACAAGTAAATAAAGATGTTGGGATATGGCAGCGCTTGAAACAGTAATAATGGTAGAATTACTGACAGAATGTACGGTGAAAGGACACATAGAACTAATGTGGCATTTTATTGTGGTAACGTTTCGCTCTCTAGGATATTTGTCAAGCCATTACAAACAAAATACCCTCTATATCCTTGTAATGTTTTTAACGGCTTGACAAAGCTCCTGGAGAGCGAAACGTTGCCCCAGTAAAATGTCACATCAGTTGCATTTATGTCCTTTTACTCCTTAGAACCTAGGCGAGAAAGATGCATCATAATCTACACCTGGGAGATACTGGAGGGATTGGTACCAAACCTACTCACCGAAACTACTACTAATGAACACAAGAGGCTTTCCAGACGTTGCAGGATACCCCCAGTGACAAGCAGAGAAGCGGTGAGTACACAGAGAGAGCACAATAAGTGTTAAAGGACCACGACTCTTCAACGCTCTCCCTTCAAGAGGTAACTCGACAGATTCTTCCAATCAGTTCCTGATCAGCCGGGTTGTGGTGCATACGTTGGACTTTGGATGGTGGGCATTAACAGCGTGATCGATGAGACCAGCAACCAGAAGACCTGGTCTGGGACCGGGCCGCGGGGGCGGTGACCTACGGAAGCTACTCCAGGTAAGGTAGTGATATCCGTAGGATAGAATACTTAAATTATAAGGGTAGTGATACCTGTAGAATGAAGAAGCCTGTAAAATAAAGAAGCCTGTAGACTGAAGAAGCCTGTAGAATAAAGCAGCCTGTAGACTGAAGAAGCCTGTTGAATAATGCAGCCTGTAGACTGAAGAAGCCTGTAGAATAAAGCAGCCTGTAGACTGAAGAAGCCTGTAGAATAAAGCAGCCTGTAGACTGAAGAAGCCTGTAGAATAAAGCAGCCTGTAGACTGAAGAAGCCTGTAGAATAATGCAGCCTGTAGACTGAAGAAGCCTGTAGAATAAAGAAGCCTGTTGAATAATGCAGCCTGTAGACTGAAGAAGCCTGTTGAATAATGCAGCCTGTAGACTGAAGAAGCCTGTAGAATAAAGCAGCCTGTAGACTGAAGAAGCCTGTAGAATAAAGCAGCCTGTAGACTGAAGAAGCCTGTAGAATAAAGCAGCCTGTAGACTGAAGAAGCCTGTAGAATAAAGCAGCCTGTAGACTGAAGAAGCCTGTAGAATAAAGCAGCCTGTAGACTGAAGAAGCCTGTAGAATAATGCAGCCTGTGTGAAGAACTGTAGAATGAAGCCTGTTGAATAAAGCCTGTAGACTAGAAGCCTGTTGAAAATGCAGCCTGTAGACTGAAGAAGCCTGTAGAATAAAGCAGCCTGTAGACTGAAGAAGCCTGTAGAATAAAGCAGCCTGTAGACTGAAGAAGCCTGTAGAATAAAGCAGCCTGTAGACTGAAGAAGCCTGTAGAATAAAGCAGCCTGTAGACTGAAGAAGCCTGTAGAATAATGCAGCCTGTAGACTGAAGAAACCTGTAGAATAAAGAAGCCTGTTGAATAATACAGCCTGTAGACTGAAGAAGCCTGTTGAATAATGCAGCCTGTAGACTGAAGAAGCCTGTAGAATAATGCAGCCTGTAGACTGAAGAAGCCTGTAGAATAAAGCAGCCTGCAAAATAAAGCCTGTAGAATGTAGCAACCTGTAGAATGAGGCAGCCTGTAGAATGAGGCAGCCTGTAGAATGAGGCAGCCTGTAGAATGAGGCAGCCTGTAGAATGAGGCAGCCTGTAGAATGAAGCAGCCTGTAGAATGAGGCAGCCTGTAGAATGAGGCAGCCTGTAGAATGAGGCAGCCTGTGAATACCAGTAAATTACAATAAGCTGGACGCAGGCGTAATGCCCCTGGTGGTTATGGTTATAAAATTTGCAGAACAAGCTTTTTATTGGGGCAGCGTTTCGCTCATGGTAAAACTTGATCCTGCCATGACTTGATAAAGCTTGAGCGAAACGTAGTCCAAATAAAAGCTTATCCTGTATATTACGTCCCTACTCAAACTAGAACTAAGACACTTCAGTGTATTTTGGGACACTTGATATATGACAACGTTTCGCTTGAGTTTTTAAGCTTTTCCCCCCCTAGCCATGTTTGACTGACCTGGGAAAAAAGGTTGTAAACCAAATTCAACTTTGGCCCTAATAAAGTTTTCCACTTTGCATTGTCTCATTTTTTTTCCAGGGAGGTAAACGTAGAGCTCAGTAGAAAAACGTGACGGCACGTTGACACCTGTGAACGGGATACTTACCCGGAGGGAACAAACGAAACGATTTTAGAAAATATTGGAAGGACGAGCGAGATCGCAGTGAGACTTGTAAAGTGACTGACTTATTGTGAGGTGGCTGGTTTATTGTGCACACCAAGACCATCCTGTGGACGGTAGCACTAGAAAATATTGACACACGAAAGTCCTACCTGGAGTCTACCTGGAGGGTATTCCGCGGATCAACGCCCCCGCGGCCCGGTCCATGAGCAGGCTTCCCGGTGGATCAGGGCCTGATCAACGAGGCTGTTACTGCTGGCCGCACGCAATACAACGTACGAACCACAGCCCGGCTGATTTTAAGGTATCTGTCCAGCTCCCTCTTGAAGAACAACCAGGTCCTAGGAACTAGATGTTGCCTACGAGGTGGCTACTGTATTAAACACATTATGTCCATCCTGGGGACGGTAGCACAAAAACAAAAGGACACACAGAAACCCTAGGAAGTAATCCTCCACCCAAAAAAGGGGGTTAACAGGAGTCCATCTAGACACAACACTGACAATGGAAAGCAGAGAAATACTTTCAATATCCAAGAAAGGGACAGACAGTATACCATAAACTACAGTCCAATATCCATGACATGTATGCATTTTAAGTAATGAAAATGAGAAGTGAAAGGTTGGTAGAACACCAACACAAGAGCGTAATTCCTCAGCGTGCTAGCACAGCTGCAGGAATGAGAAATCTGTCTCAGGAACCTACTACAGGCTGACAGATGAGAGGAAAGGATGAGACACGAAAGAGTAAGCGAACTTTACATTCTAAACTAACTTAGCATTTAACACAGTGCCACACGTAAGACTACTCTACAGCTGGACATAAGGTGTCCCGTAGCTCGGTTGCTAGCAAACTGGCTCACACACTGAGGTTCGTGGTTCGATCCCCGATACGAGTGGAAACATTAGGGCGTGTTTCCTTAAGACACTTACTGACCTTGTTCACCTAGAAGTAAATAGGTACCTAGGTGTTACTCGACTGGTGTGGGTCAGGTCCAGGAGGCAAATTAACGTAATATGCTCGAAATGCTCTGCATAACAAGGGACTTTCTATAGAATGTCACTGATGTCAGCTAATGTCACTGATGTCTGTATAAGCTGTATCATATACTTATAGAAATAAAGATTATTATTACAGACTAGGATGGTAGGCTGTAAAAGGGAAAAGTATGACATGTATGACATGACAGAATCATACATAATGGCATTTACCATGAGCACCATCATCCACACCCCATTGCAAGCTGTTACCACCACTTTCATCGCCCATTTCTAATCCCCACAACTCCAAGAACTTCCTCTGCATACCTTTACCACATGCGTATCCCACTTGAAAAAATGGAAGGAACACTTACAAGGGAACAAAAGAAGAGAGAAGGGCGAGGAAAGGGGGGGGATAGGCAAAATAAGAAAGATGGCTGAACAAGAAATTGAAGCCTCACAGGTAAGTGTGATTGGCACTGGTATCAGGGAGGCACCCACCATGGCACTGGTATCAGGGTACCACCCACCGTCCACGCATAAGTTCGAATCCCACAAAAGCTGCTGTTCAATTACTAGTGAAGCCTGGCGGGGAGTGGTGAGGGGTGGGAGTATAGGAGGGGATTGGGGAGGATAGGAGTGGTGAGGAGGGATGTAGGGAAATGGGGAGAAGAGGAGTGGGGAAGGCGGGATTGGGATGATGAGGTAGGGAGCGAGGGAGAGGACAAAGTGCGGGTGACGAGGTAGTTAAGTGATGATAAGGTATGAGTCGGGGAGGAAGGTTGAGTTGTACTTACCTAGTTGTATTTTGCAGGGGCCGAGTACAAGCTCCCGGTTCCGCCTCTCAATTCTTATCGACCAACTGAGTCTTACTCTTCTGCCCGATCACTCTGATGGAGGTCTCACTTTGTCGACGAAATATTTATTTTAATTATTGTCTCCATGTGGGTTCATTTGTACCATTTAACAAATGTTTCTTAAACATCTGTGTTCTATGAAGTATGGAAACGTTAAAGTTGCTTGTAACAATCCACCATCCTGTTAGGATGGTGCTGGCCCAATGGATAGAATGGTACTGGTCCAGTGGTTAGGATGGTACTGTCCCAGTGGTTAGGATGGTGCTATCCTAGTAGTTAGGATGGTGCTATCCTAGTGGTTAGGAGGGTAAACTATCATTTTCAGTTCGTATGTCCGAAAAAACTGTGTATTTGTGTTCCGTTTGTATTTGTGATACTGTTTATATGTTGGTTGCAACGTCTATAACCTTCCAGGTTATAGACGATTTCCGGTCTTCTCACTCTTTTTCCCTGTTCATATTATTCATCACATTTCAACATGGATTTCGAGAAGGTAACTTTCTGACACTATTAGTCATCTTGGGGCGTTACCACCTTATTAATTTCACTTCATCTGAAAACAGTGATGCATAGGATTCGCTTTCCTCTGGCAGAAGCAGCAGAGGTCCAAATATTGATATTTGAGGGATTCTAGTCACCCTTATCCACTCAAAGACCTGTTAGTTATTTTTATTTTAAGAAACCGGCTGTCTCCCACCGAGGCAGGGTGACCCGATAAAGAAGAAACACTTTCACCATCACTTCAACACTATCTTGCTAGAGGCGTGCCGATACTACAGTTTAAAACTGCAGGCACTGTCCTTCCCACCTCCAGGACTCAAGTCGAGCTAACCGGTTTCCCGGAATCCCTTCATAAATGTCATCTTGCTCGCGCTCCAAAACCACGTCAAGTCATAAAAATCACTTGTCTCCAGTCACTACTAACACGCTTACACACGCTTTCTGGATGTCTAAGCCCCTTCTGTATTTCATTCTTTAGTTATTTTGTGTATTATGTATCTGGTCTGGTACTCATACGTGATGTCCCAGTTTGTATAGCCGTTTACTGTGTGGTACTGTTTCTAATATTTTCTTGTAGTTGAGGAAGGTACAGTCTGCCTAACCCTCTCTCACTCCCCTGCTTTGTCAATGTCATAAAACTCAGGAAATCCGTGAGACAAGATTTGCTATCTTTGAACCCATGCGAGTTTTTTTCCTTGTGTAGTGATTTCTTCTTACGTACTCGACTATTCTCCCTCTTATTATCTTTTCTCTTGTGTTTTAGCAGTATGCTAGTTATCAAGTGTCCTATCGTTTAATGTTCCCTATTTCCTTTGTATATTGGGATCAGATTTGACATTTTTGAGTTGTTTTGCAGTTCCCTTATTTTTGTAGTTTCTTTGCTTCTCACAATACTCAAGGTGATAGACTGTCAGGTTCAGTCGCTTTCCTTGAATTTTTCTTAAAAGCACTTTCGCATCTATATTTTTCGTCGTATTTTTCTCTAGTTTTTGCTGGTCACATTATCTCGTTCACTTTCTGCGCTCATGCGTGCGTACCTGGGAGAGTTAGCATCATGTGAATGCTTGGTCAGTAAGACATGTATAGCAACATGAGTATTTTGTAACTTTTGTAATTAAGTTATTTTTATAGATGTATTGGAGGATCATAACAAGACATGGCCAGAAAACATTACAATAAGTCTACTTGGCAATGCTAGGCAATTTCTACCTCGGCACATTCTGACACCACGAGAGATAATCGTGCAAATTTGAACGTTTCTACCTTACGTTCGGCCGTTTCGTTGTCAGACGTATCTTGACCGTTTAAGTCTTAACGCATAGGTTAATGAAATTAGTTTACTTGATATCAGTGTGTGTGTGTGTGTTTGTGTGTGTGTGTGTAAGTACTCACCTAGTTGAGGTTGCGGGGGTCGAGTCCGAGCTCCTGGACCCGCCTCTTCACTGATCGCTACTAGGTCACTCTCCCTGAACCGTGAGCTTTATCATACCTCTGCTTAAAGCTATGTATGGATCCTGCCTCCACTACATCGCTTCCCAAACTATTCCACTTACTGACTACTCTGTGGCTGAAGAAATACTTCCTAACATCCCTGTGATTCATCTGTGTCTTCAACTTCTAACTGTGTCCAATCTCTGGAACATCCTGTCTTTGTCCACCTTGTCAATTCCTCTCAGTATTTTGTATGTCGTTATCATGTCCCCCCTATCTCTCCTGTCCTCCAGTGTCGTCAGGTTGATTTCCCTTAACCTCTCCTCGTAGGACATACCTCTTAGCTCTGGGACTAGTCTTGTTGCAAACCTTTGCATTTTCTCTAGTTTCTTTACGTGCTTGGCTAGGTGTGGGTTCCAAACTGGTGCCGCATACTCCAATATGGGCCTAACGTACACGGTGTACAGGGTCCTGAACGATTCCTTATTAAGATGTCGGAATGCTGTTCTGAGGTTTGCCAGGCGCCCATATGCTGCAGCAGTTATTTGGTTGATGTGCGCTTCAGGAGATGTGCCTGGTGTTATACTCACCCAAAGATCTTTTTCCTTGAGTGAGGTTTGTAGTCTCTGGCCCCCTAGACTGTACTCCGTCTGCGGTCTTCTTTACCCTTCCCCAATCTTCATGACTTTGCACTTGGTGGGATTGAACTCCAGGAGCCAATTGCTGGACCAGGTCTGCAGCCTGTCCAGATCTCTTTGTAGTTCTGCCTGGTCTTCGATCGAGTGAATTCGTCTCATCAACTTCACGTCATCTGCAAACAGGGACACCTCAGAGTCTATTCCTTCTGTCATGTCGTTCACAAATACCAGAAACAGCACTGATCCTAGGACTGACCCCTGTGGGACCCCGCTGGTCACAGGTGCCCACTCTGACACCTCGCCACGTACCATGACTCGCTGCTGTCTTCCTGACAAGTATTCCCTGATCCATTGTAGTGCCTTCCCTGTTATCCCTGCTTGGTCCTCCAGTTTTTGCACCAATATCTTGTGTGGAACTGTGTCAAACGCCTTCTTGCAGTCCAAGAATATGCAATCCACCCACCCCTCTCTCTCTTGTCTTACTGCTGTCACCATGTCATAGAACTCCAGTAGGTTTGTGACACAGGATTTCCCGTCCCTGAAACCATGTTGGCTGCTGTTGATGAGATCATTCCTTTCTAGGTGTTCCACCACTCTTCTCCTGATAATCTTCTCCATGATTTTGCATACTATACATGTCAGTGACACTGATCTGTAGTTTAATGCGTGTGTGCGTGTGTGTGTCAAGGCATTTGTGGCTGTTTGTATGTGTCAAGGTATTTGTGTTTTAGAATTTTCACGTATCACTAGACGTTATAGGAATGCTAACAAGCTGTAAATGACACACGCAACAGCACTGATTGGAAACTTTATACAGACAACGTTTTGCCTGGTGTGCGGGGGAAACGTTTTCCGAATATTCAAATTATTGCTTTCGTGTTTTTTCTTTCATTTTTTTTTTGTATCTTGTGGTGTGGGATTGTGTGTACGACTGCAGTTGTTATGCTAGTTGTGTCTGTTGATATCTGTGGTTGTAGGAGAGGCAATGGTGGCTGTGCTGAGTTAGCTGTTGCAGATTTCTTTGGCAGTCAGCATTACCAGGTAGCATAGTAGTGCAGTAGGCCTGTTGTCCCTTGCAGACTTCAGTGCACCCTAGTGAAACCTTGAGAATGTTTGATATACGTGAGTGAAACGTTGCGTTCCTGTTAGGAAAGGTTCTTCAGTTCTAAGTCGTTTTTATCAATAATAATAGTAATTATTAGATACTGTAAGAGCTAAATCAGTATGGCATATACAGCGTTACTAGTTATAGTAATGAAGGTGAATACGAAGTGACAATGAGTGGAGTGGAGTGTGAAAGTGAATGTGAAGATGATTGTGAAGGTGAGGTAGGTGGGTTGCACCACTTTTCCTGGCTTGAGGTGGGTGGTTTGCTTCACTCTGCCTTGCTCGAGGTTTGTGGGTTGCATCACTGCTTGGCTTGAGGTGGCTGGGTTGCCCCACTCTGCCTGGTTTGAGGTAGGTGGGTTGCGCCACTCTGCCTGGCTTGAGGTGGGTGGGTTGCGCCACTCTGCCTGGCTTGAGGTGGGTGGGTTGCGCCACTCTGCCTGGCTTGAGGTGGGTGGGTTGCGCCACTCTGCCTGGCTTGAGGTGGGTGGGTTGCGCCACTCTGCCTGGCTTGAGGTGGGTGGGTTGCGCCACTCTGCCTGGCTTGAGGTAGGTGGATTGCGCCATTCTGCCTGGCTTGAGGTAGGTGGGTTGCGCCATTCTGCCTGGCTTGAGGTAGGTGGGTTGCGCCACTCTGCCTGGCTTGAGGTGGCTGGGTTGCCCCACTCTGCCTGGTTTGAGGTAGGTGGGTTGCGCCACTCTGCCTGGCTTGAGGTGGGTGGGTTGCGCCACTCTGCCTGGCTTGAGGTGGGTGGGTTGCGCCACTCTGCCTGGCTTGAGGTGGGTGGGTTGCGCCACTCTGCCTGGCTTGAGGTAGGTGGGTTGCGCCATTCTGCCTGGCTTGAGGTAGGTGGGTTGCGCCATTCTGCCTGGCTTGAGGTAGGTGGGTTGCGGCATTCTGCCTGGCTTGAGGTGGGTGGGTTGCGCCACTCTGCCTGGCTTGAGGTGGGTGGGTTGCGCCATTCTGCCTGGCTTGAGGTAGGTGGGTTGCGCCATTCTGCCTGGCTTGACCCACTGTTATATTGCTCCATTAGTCAAGTCAGCGCCACAACCGCTGGCGAAAAAATAGCCTCTGGGTGTGGTGCTTTACAAGTTACTCTGGTGGTGGTGGTAGTGGTGGTGGTGGTGGTAGTGGTGATGGTGGTAGTGGTGATGGTGGTAGTAGTGGTGGTGATAGTAATAGCGGTCGTGGTGATGGTTACTGGTGGCAATGGTGGTAGAAGCGGAAATGGTGGTGGTAATAGCGGTGGTGATGGTGGTAATGGTGATGGTAGTGGTAGTGAGGTTGGTAGTAGTGATGGGTAGTGGTAGTGATGGTTGGTAGTGGTGATGGGTGATGATAGTGGTTTTGGGTGGTAGTAGTGGTGATGGGTGGTAGTCAGGTTGGTAGTAGTGGTGATTGGTGGTGGTAGTGATGGGTGGTGGTAGTGGTGATGGGTGGTGGTAGCGGTGATGGGTGGTGCTAGTGGTGATGAACGGTGGTAGCGGTGATGGGTGGTGCTAGTGGTGATGAACGGTGGTAGCGGTGATGGGTGGTGGTGGTAGTGGTGGTGGTGATGGGTGGTGGTAGCGGTGATGGGTGGTGGTAGAGGTTATGGGTGGTGGTAGAGGTTATGGGTGGTGGTAGAGGTTATGGGTGGTTGTAGAGGTTATGGGTGGTGGTAGATGTTATGGGTGATGGTAGAGGTTTTGGGTGATGGTAGAGGTTTTGGGTGGTGGTAGTGGTCAGGGTGGTGGTAGTGGTGATGGTGATGGGCGGTGGTAGTGGTGATGGGCGGTGGTAGTGGTGATGGGTGGTGGTACTACTTCTGCTACTGGTACTCATTGATGTTGATACTAGTGATGGTGGTGTTGCTGTTGTTGCTGCTGCAGTTTGTACTGCTTATCATGTCGCTTCTTATGCTGTTGCTACTACTGCTGTTTTACAACTGTTGCTGCTATTTGTGCTACTACTGCTTTGTGTGGTGGTGGTGGTGGTGGTTCTGCGGTTGCTGTTGCTGTTTCTGTGGTCCTGGGTAATATTTCTTCTTAATTGCAAGACTGGCCTGGCGTTAACCATATTTGTCTGCATTGTACATTGATACTAAGCCCTGAGTTACATTCTGATTGTCTCTGCACCCTGCTGATTTCTAATTGTGTGCTAATTAGGTATGATCTGTGTCGGAGAATTAGCCCAACAGATTCCAGTCCGCTCTGTGATTTAATGACCAGTCATATCCATCAGACCAGTGGATTATATATTAGGTAAATGACCATCATAGTTATGAACTACTGTTAGGTTAATGGCCATAAGACCAGTGGATTAGCCATCAGGTAGATGACCATAATAGTGGACTACTTTGAGGTTAACGAGTATCAGACTAGTGGATTGTCCATCAGGGAAGGGACCATTGTAGTAGTGAACTACTATCAGGTTAATGACCATCAGACCAGTGGACTAATATTGGGTAAATGACCATTTAACCACTGGAAAACCATCCATCAGGTTAATGAGCTTCAGATCAGTGACCATCAGAGTCATCTAGTCAGTCAAACCCATCAGGTTCCAGTTCCCATAGAGCAAAACCCGCGCGAAGTTTCGCCTGTTCGTATGCGGGCAAAACTGGAAAAACGTGCTGACGAAGCAAGAAAGGCAAGGTGAGAATTGGAATGCAGGCGAGGAGAGAACTTGGAGCCAACAACTGGAGAAGTTGGGATGGGAATCCAGTTTCACGAAGCTCTGGGAGCTATGCGAGGCTGGAATTTTGGAGAAGGAGAAGTTGGAACTGGCATGTGAAGACGGGAGGATGTCAGGACTGTAAGATGTCAGGACTGAAGGATGTCAGGCTGTAAGATGTGAGGACTGGAGGATGTCAGGACTGTAAGATGTCAGGGCTGAAAGATGTCAGGCTGTAAGATGGGAGGATGCCAGGGCTGAAAGATGTCAGGCTGTAAGATGGGAGGATGTCAAGACTAAGATGTCAGGACTGAAGAATGTCAGGCTGTAAGATGGGAGGATGTCAGGGCTGAAGGATTTCAGGACTGTAAGATGTCAGGACTGAAGGATGTTAGGGCTGAAGGATTGATGTCAGGAGTGAACGATGTTGTCAGGACCGAAGGATGGATGTCAGGACTAAAGGATGGAGAATGTCAGGGCTGAAGGATGGAGGATTTCAGGACTGAAGTTGTCTTATAAGATGACTTCAGTAACGGGTTCATCTGAATGTGGCACAGTACGTGATGCCAGGTGGAACTGCAGGTGTTGGCAGGTGGCACAGTGTCAGGAAGTGTGCAAGAACTAGAGCTGTATTAGCTGTATTTCCTGCTGTTGCTCCCCCATTCCAAGATAAATACAGTATTTGTTATTCTTGTATTATTTTTTAACCTTAATTAATATGACCACCTGGTACGGCCATACATAAGACAGAAAACGGAATAACATTTAAATACAAAGAAAACGGAAAGAACTTTTTCTGTTTAAAGAAAACAAGAAAATAAACTCTGGGGCAAACATTAATTGATCACCAACAGGATGTATACACTGAGAGGTATATATTTTTCAGAGTATATACAGTGGTGAATTACACACATGTGCAACATCTCGGTATCTTGTAGACGTTTCGCCATCCAGTGGCTTTATCAATACAATACATGGACATAATATGAAGACAGTAACTAAAATTACTGTATATATTTTTACTAAAATGTTCTTGACAGGTAGTGAGCAGGTGGCAGGCAGTTTTTATGCTCCTTGTGTAGTCGACGGGATTTAAACACCCATAAACCAGTTGATCATCAAGTGAGAAGTCTGAGGAAGAGTTAAAACACTCAAGAAAGAGTTAAAACATCAGTGCAAGAGTTAAAAAGCTATCAAGTAGTTTTACGAGGGGTATTAATTAACACCTCCTTAGTGACCACTAACTTAACCACAGTGTACAAGTGATTTGCTGCTTGTTAATCTGAAATACATCAGACAAATGATGTAAGTGGCGTGTTTGAGCGAGTGCTAAGTGTTGGTCTCGGTATGGAGAGTGATGGTGTTCAGCAGGGCTGGAGCAAGGTACTAGTCGTACCGATTTAGAGGGTTTTTCTACCCTTGAATCTCATCCTGGGCTTATCTTTGTTAATTGTTTGTTCAGTCAGGCTGTTGCTGTTGATGACTGTTCATGGCTAATGGCCCACATAGGCATCACAGTCTGGTTGATCTAGAACTTTGTGGAGGTAGTGATACAGTTTCTCTCTGTGAAGCAGGTTCCCCTCATGGAAGGTTCCTAGGGGCTCTTGATTTAGGGAACTATCTGTTCCAGTAATAGCCTGAATGCCTTCCACATCCCCCCCAGGCGCTGTTTCTCATCTGCTGGAAGCAGGTTGAAGAGTCTCGCGCCACGCATGTTGACACAGCGTTTTCTTATTATGCTCATAGCGTGCCTACTTTTTTTTATTAACATACTGGCCGATTCCCACCAAGGCAGGGTGGCCCGAAAAAGAAAAACTCACCATCATTCACTCCATCACTATCTTGCCAGAAGGGTGCTTTACACTACTTTTTATTGGATTTATTTTACACTACCGTCTATAGCTCCCACACTAGTATGTAATGGTAGTGTGGAACCTGACCCTCAGTTGTGTATTATCGCTTATTTGTAGGGGCGAAACGTGACTTCGCTACAACGCTCTACCCTTACTGACCTTCCCCATCCCCTCGTCCTTAACACCCTTCTCACTCCCTGAAGTTTGTTAGACTCATGGAAAATCACGTGATTTTCCACACGTATTTCTTTTCCTCGCTGAAGAGTATGTTTCACTGTACCTTGAGGTGTTCTTGCAAGTTTAAAAAGCTCTTATTGATTATGCGGGTATTAAACTATTTCTGTACATTTTTCCAGCTCTGATATTTCTCCTGCCTTGACTGATTGGACGAAGGTCCTCTATATTATATGGTAACCATTAGGCTTCTTCACAACCATAATCATAACCATTATCAGGCTTCCTTACTACCATGCTAACCCATTACTAGGTCCTATTAGGCTCCCATATCGTGTTAACTTAATAAGTTTCATTACTTCTATGATAGCTCATTGTTAGGCTTCATTACTCGTCTGATAGCTCATTAGGCTTCATTACCCCTATTATAGCTCGTTAGGCTTCATTACTTCGATGATAGCTTATTATCAGGCTTCATTACATAGTAGGTTTCTGCCCCCCCCCCCAATCATGCCCACAACATATCCAACTTCGTACACTCCTTCCCACTACAGCCCTCCATTACTATTACACCACTCTCCCCCCCCCACTATTCCCCATAACCACCACAAAGTAGTTTATGTTTTGCATCCTTCTTGCCTATTAAATTGCCGTTTAACTTCGTTGGTATTGCACAGATATTTAGCTACAGATATGGAGGGAGTCTTTTGTCGTACTAGATATGTAGAGGGTAGGTGTGTGTGTTTTCTTTTTCAGTTTAAGTCCGTAAAAAGTACTTACTCATCAGATAACGTGTACATTGGCCGTTAGGTCTGCTATCTTTCCCATGTACTGCTTCTCACTGTACACACTACTTCTCTTAACCTTCTACCCCGCAGAAGCTACCACTGCTTCCCACCGCTACTCACCGTCACCATGCCGCCCGGTAGAGTCTAGCAAGTTTTGAGACAATTCTACTAAGTTTCAACGTTCGAATTTTTCAACTAGGTTTGGCAGGATATCCTGTGTCCATTTATCACGGCTCAGCCAGATTACTTTTCCTGGCCTGGCCATGAGAAAGCCATGAAAAACTTATTTAAATTATCTAGAAGGGCTAGTATGTTAGCTGAGATTGTAATACATACATACATACATACAAACATACATACATACATACATACATACACACACACACACACACACACACACACACACACACACACACACACACACACACACATAATATATATATATATATATATATATATATATATATATATATATATATATATATATATATATACGTATATCTATATATCTATATATCTATATATATATATATATATATATATATATATATATATATATATATATATATGTGTGTGTGTGTGTGTGTGTATATCAGTGGTTTTAGGGATCGTCGCGCCCGTAACACTGTGTCAGATCAAACATATTAAATTCAAAATGAAATACTATTAGAAGAATCAAAACTATTGAGAAACACACAGGAAAGACAAAAGTGCATACTGAATGTAAGTAGAAATTTATGAGAATTAACTGTCATCTTAAATGTTAACGGGAAACTAAGAAATTTTGAGGAATCCTGCCGGAGTACAAAACGTTTAACAGGGTTCCGTTTCTCACTCGTATTAAAGGACGTATTAAAGTATAGTTAAACTATTGCTGAGAGTCGGTATGCTGCTGATGCCATACTCTTGTGGTATACCTCTTATATGCTGCTGATGCTATACTCTTGAGGTATACCTCTAATATGCTGCTGTTGGTATACTTTTGATGTGCAACTGTTGGTTAGTTTGTTGATTACTTTTGTAATTCTGATGTAATGAGAGTTGGATGCTTCCCGTGGGACTGTACACAGCTTCACGCTGGGGGGACACAGGTACGGAATTGCTGCTTTCCACATTACTCTTGAGATTAGGAAAGTTACAAGCATAGTACCGTTCGCTGACTTGGAGAATGACACTCCTGAGAATGGTCGCTCCATTCTTACACCCTACATAACCAGCGTTGACTATCAGTAATAAAATATACCGACAGTATATGGCATTTTGCTAAGAAGACGTTTTGCTCATCTGGGATTGTATAAATTTTACACTGTGTTTGTAAGCAATAAGTCTCTTTCTTCCGTGAGCGAGCCGTCCCACAGTAAAAAGTACAGGGAAGTTAGAGGGGGTCGAAATGATTGTTGATATGGAGTGCTGGGAAGATAGGCCCACGCTGTCATACTCACTTGAAGGTGAGGTCGGACAACCCACGGGATGAGAGAGGTATAGGTTCTATACATTATGTCAGATTTTCACTGTTTAAGGTACCTTCATCATTCTGAAGACTGTCTTAAGACTCATCTTGAGGTCACTAAGAGGACGGGCCGAAATTCCACTCTGAAACAACGTGTGTGTGTGTGTGTGTGTGTTACCTAGGGTGAGCGAGCCGTCCCACAGTAAAAAGTACAGGGAAGTTAGAGGGGGTCGAAATGATTGTTGATATGGAGTGCTGGGAAGATAGGCCCACGCTGTCATACTCACTTGAAGGTGAGGTCGGACAACCCACGGGATGAGAGAGGTATAGGTTCTATACATTATGTCAGATTTTCACTGTTTAAGGTACCTTCATCATTCTGAAGACTGTCTTAAGACTCATCTTGAGGTCACTAAGAGGACGGGCCGAAATTCCACTCTGAAACAACGTGTGTGTGTGTGTGTGTGTGTGTTATATATATATATATATATATATATATATATATATATATATATATATATATATATATATATATATATATATATATAGTGTGCATGACTAAAACTTTTCAAAACTGGAATTCTTCATTAGTGCCATATTTAAAAAGAAAATGGAATTCATGTATCGACATGATTATTAAACATTTCATTCCAAATTTTAAAATTTTGGGTATTTATTGAGGGATGCCCCAACCACAAACATTCACCCCTCTCCATCGTAATGCTCAATTTCTGTTTTGTCTCGAGAGAAACTGTTGTTAAAAGCAACCAAAATTGCACATTTGGGCATCAGTAGTGGCCAAAAACCAAATAATAATAATAATCGATCATTTTCGTTTTATAGAGAGGGGAAAATTTTATGTCGTTGGGATTCCTCTATACATGGCCCGATTGTCAAAAAAAATCATAATTCTTAGTCAAAAGGGAATACAAAGAGGCGAAAGGTATTCAGAAATAATCGAGATAGGAAGAGGAAAGAACATTTGTATATTTCGACCTCAAACTCTGATCCTCTTCAGCAGTTACAAGAGAACAGGGAAAAAAGATATTTTTATATAGTGGATAGAGATGACACGAGGTGGAGTGGTGGCTTTCCATCGCTGTGTGAGAAAGTATGTTGTTAAGAGCAGAGGTTGGCATGAGTCGTAGATTTTAATTAGATCTGGGGACTATTGATGAGTATAAACCTTGGTGATTGATGCAAACAAGTGGTTTAAAAAGACACGTGAATGAAAACCAGGACATATCAGGAAATGTCTTGGTTCTGGGACCTTGATTACTGGGACAAGGTCCCAGGATCGAAACGTTTTCTATGTTCACGTTTTCTATGTTTCCTCACGTTTCTTTTTAAACTACTATTCATGAATAATAATGCTTGGTAGAATTACCGACAATATGTTAAGTAAAAGGACACTTATCCAAGTAATGCCACATTTTATTATGGCAACCTTTCGCTCGCCAGGAGCTAAAAAGCTCCTGGCGAGGGAAACATTGCCACAATAAAATTTAGCATTAGTTACACAAGTATCCTTTCACCTAACACAATATTAATGAGACCCGAAGTCTCATTCAGTTTCCCACTGAGGTAGGGTGACACAAATAAGTAAACACACGTACTATAAGATGGTATATTTCCAGGTGTAACTCGTTGACTGGGGGTTTGAACTGAATCTTCGTTGGCGGGAATGGTTTCTTATTTAAGTAAATTTAGCGACCGGTTTCCAGTCATCTTTTGAAATGATGACATTTACTTTTAAACTGATAAGGGCTGCTTCTGTTTTCGTCCCATTGCTAAGAAATTACTGTAAATCAGTTTTGCCTCTTCTCTGTTTATGGTCTAACTCAAGATTTAAATATTCCGCCTTACGCTATTACACTATTATTATTATTATTATTATTATTAGAAGTAGCAGTATTCGTAGTATTATCATTATTATTATTGTTGCTGTTTGTTACTGTCAGTGTTATGAGAATTTAGGTAATATAAGGAAGGCGAAAAGTAAGCCTCGGTCAAGGTGGAAGCACCAGCCAGAAGCACCGGCCAGAAGCACCTTGGTTCTGACCTTTTACCGAACACCATCATAGATCAATGCCTGGAGCGAGGTCAGGCGGCCCTCTGATCTGACCTGCTCGAGAGAGCCTCCTCCTGTGTGACCTGGACCTGACCTGGCCAAAGACCTGGACCTGGAGACTCCTTTTAAGCTTTGCCCTTTATCGGTCCTAATTTCACTCGTAATTGAGCTCGTTTGATCCGCCATGAAACGTCTTTTCAGTAAATAATTAATGCTTATTGGTGAGTTTGTATAAATTTTCCAGAAAGTGAGTAAAGAATGTTTTTGCTGCCTTTTGTAAGCTGTAAATTATAAGTTATCCCTTATGTTGGTCACCTGCTCCTTAATTCTGTTTCAGTTCACCCCTTAACGATCTGTTTGGGTTTGAAAGCGAGCTGGCTTGTTCCAGACGTGATCTGGCTTTTTCCAGGCATGACTTACCTTGCTCCAGACGTGACCATGCTTGTTCTCGATGAAACTTGACTTGTTCCAGATATGACCTGGCTTGTTCCAGACATGATTTGGCTTGTTACAGATTTGAATTGACTTGTTCCAGACATGATTTGGCTTGTTACAGATTTGAACCGACTTGCTGCAGACTTGACTTAGCGTGCTCAAGACAGCATAGTTTGTGGCAAACATGGCCAGAATTTTACTAAACCTGAGCCAGGCTCCAAGAGTTAACAAAATCCTTATAAAGAACAAAAAGGCACAATACCATGACTGGAACAATACACAGATAACTCGCACAAAGGAAAAAGAAACTTATGACAACGTTTCGGTCCGATTTGGACCTAATATGTGGCGAGGCCTAAGACCTAGGAAAGGATTTAAGACCTGATGAAGACCTAAGACCAGGCTAGACACCCAGAGGACCCAAGACCGCGCTCAACGCAGGGAGGAACTTCTCTTCTAAACAAGATTTGATGATACGATATTATACGACGTTGACGGGATGAGTGAAAAATGTTGGCCGAGTGATGAATTGTGTGTCGGAGTGAACAAAGCCACTTTAGCCAGTCTTCTCCCATTAGTCATACGGCTAATCAATAGGGCGTCTCTTATTGTTTCGTATATTTAAAATTGTTTCGCCTGACAGCCTGGGTGATTAACGAAAGTGTGAAATGAGGCAGTTATGCTGTAATGAAAAGCCGGGATTAATAACATCTCCGTAATTCGTATCAGGAGGAGGAGGAGTTGGGATTGATTTCGTCATTAAGAGTTTCTGGAGAGTTGAACAGAGATGTCGTTCACATATATCAAAAATAGCACTGGTCCTAGAACTGACCCCTGTGGGACCCCGCTCGTAACAGGCGCCCACTGTGATACCTCTTCACGTACCATGACTCGTTGCTGCCTCCCTGTGTATTCCCTTATCCATTGCAGTCCCCTTCCTTTTATGTGTGCCTGATCCTCCAGCTTCTGCACTAATCTCTTGTGGGGAACTGTGTCAAAGGTGCAGTCTGCAATCTACCCAACCCTCTCTCTCGTGTCTTACTTCTGTTACCTTGTCCAGGAGGTTTGTGATACAAGATTTGCCTTCCATGAACCCATGCTGGTTTTCATTTATAATCTTGTTCCTTTCCAGGTGTTCGACCACTCTCCTCCTGATAATCTTCTCCATGACTTTGCACACAATACATGTCAGAGACACAGGTCTGTAGTTTAGTGCCTCGTTTCTGTTTCCTTTCTTAAATATGGGGACTACATTAGCTGTCTTCCATTTCTCAGGTAGTTGCCCAGTTTCAAGGGATGTGTTGAAGATTGTGGTTAGAGGCACACACAGCATCTCTGCTCCTTCTCTAAGGACCCATGGGGAGATGTTGTCCGGTCCCATCGCCTTTGAGGTGTCAAGGTCACTTAAGAGCTTCTTCACCTCCTCCTCGTATGTCATCCAACACTTGTTGGTATATTCCCTCTTGATGTTCCCTTCTGTGCTGTCTTCCCACAGCCCTTCCTGTCTCTACTGTAAAAACTTCCTTAAATCTCCTGTTCAGCTCCTCACATACCTCCTGATCATTTCTTGTGAGTGTCCTTAATCTGATCACCTGGTCTTTGACTGTTGTCTTCCTCCTGATGTGGCTATACAACAGTTTCGGGTCAGTCTTGATTCTCGTGTGTCATTTTCATACTGTCGCTGGGCCTCCCTCCTTACCTGTGCGTACTCATTCCTGGCTCTGCGACTGATCTCCCTATTTTCGTGTGTTCTCTGCCTTCTGTACTTTTTCCATTCTCTATTGCACTTTGTTTTTGCCTCCTTACACCGTGTAAACCAGGGGCTTGTTCTGGTCTTCCCGTTGTTACTGTTGCCCTTGGGAATGAACCTTTCCACTGCCTCCTTGCATTTTGTTGCTACATATTCCATCATTTCATTTACTGGCTTTCCTGCCAGTTCTCTGTCCCACTGGACCTCCCGCATGAAGTTCTTCAACCCTATGTAGTCCCCTCTTTTATAGTCAGGCTTTTCCCATTCTACTCCTGTTATTCTCTCCACTTGCAGCTCTACTATGTATTCAAAGCACAGAACCACGTGGTCGCTAGCTCCTAGGGGACTCTCATACTTGATGTCCTCAATGTCTGAGCTGCCCAGCAAGGTCCAATCTTGCTGGTTCATCCTCCCCTCTCACTCTGGTAGTGTGGTGCATGAGGTTTTAGGGTGTGTGTGTGTGTGTGTGTGTGTGTGTGTGTGTGTGTGTGTGTGTGTGTGTGTGTGTGTGTGTGTGTGTGTGTGTGTGTGTGTGAGAGAGAGAGAGAGAGAGAGAGAGAGAGAGAGAGAGAGAGAGAGAGAGAGAGAGAGAGAGAGAGAGAGAGAGTGTGTGAGTTTGTGTGTATACGAGTATGGGAGGGAGAGGTATGAGAGAGGGGAATTGTCGTGTGGGAGAGGGGAACGAGTTTTTAGGGGAAGCAAATTCGTGGCGTGTGGAGAATAAAGGACGAAAAGGAATGAAGATGAGTGAAGACAGATTGATTCATCTAAGTCGATTGAGGCATCACATCAATATCGATTGAGGCATCACATCAAAATCGATTGAGGCATCACATCAAAATCGATTGAGGCATCACATCAAAATCGATTGAGGCATCACATCAAAATCGATTGAGGTATCACATCAAAATCGATTGAGGTATCACATCAAGGTGGATTGATGCATCACATCAAGACAGTTTAATTTGAGTGTTGGTGACACGGGTATTTTTAAGTGTCTGTTAATGTTACAAGAATGATCATTTTTATCCCATCTTAATGTTCTGCGTTAAATATTTGAACTTCCTTGCCTTCTGTTGTTTAAACGGTAATCAGAACACATCCTTTATGTATAACTTATAGACCAGAGAACAGAGTTCTGAGTAATGTCTAAAGAAAGATACTGACAATAGTCTTGGTGTTATCCATCCTGAGAGCAGTGAAGTTTAGAACAGACCTATTTCGTAAGTTATGGAAGGTGTTGTATTCTTGCAGACTTCCTGCTGGAGGTGTGACCGTCTTACAGTACACACCTAAGATCCTGTGGTTCACACACACATAGCCCAGGTGTCTTAGTGACAAGAGGCTTGGACAAATGGTAACACACACACACACACACACATACACACAAAATCGACTTGAAGACACTGGAGAACAGTAGAGATAGAGGGAACATGATAACGACATATAAAATACC
The DNA here is from genome assembly GCF_038502225.1 of Cherax quadricarinatus. Taxonomy (NCBI): domain Eukaryota; kingdom Metazoa; phylum Arthropoda; class Malacostraca; order Decapoda; family Parastacidae; genus Cherax; species Cherax quadricarinatus. Next base: position 8,648,520 of record NC_091358.1, read on the forward strand.
AAGAGGAATTGACATGGTGGATAGGGACAGGATGTTTCAGAGATGGAACATAGTAACAAGGGGTCACAACTGGAAGCTGAAGACTTAGATGAGTCACAGGGATGTTAGGAAGTATTTCTTCGGTCATAGAGTTGTCAGGCAGTGAAGGCAGGATTCATACATAGCTTTAAGAAGAGATACAATGAAACTCATGGAGCAAAGAGAAAGTCAGCCTAGTAGCGACCAGCAAAGATACGGGACCAGGAGCTGTGACGCGACCCCTGCAACCACAATTATGTGAGTACACACACGAAAATGTTGCAAGCTGAATTGTAATAGCACTAACGTTGAAGGCAGCGTTGTAATCGTGTAGTCTGCTGGGGGTGTGAGCACCTCATCTCTGGTTGACAAACACACCTGAAACAACATAAACTTTAATTCGAACAACGTTTCAAGCAAGAAGAGCTTATTGAAGCTCTTGATTGAAACGTTTCTGCAAGGTGTTTCGTGTTTGATGTACCTGTTGGTTGTTGACCATCACCTCCTGCGTCGCCTGCTCTCTCTCTCTCTCATTCACTGTAATTAATATTCACCTCCTCGGCCGCCCGACGATTTTAATCACACTTTTTATGGATGCTTCTAATAATACGTTCCCTGAGAGTCGATCCAGTTTGAGTTTTTTACGCACCAGCCGCGCGTAAAACAGAATAATTCTTTTCGACTTGGCTAGCACCACTGAAGCGATTACGGCTAACGTTGGCAGACATGATCATTAGGGTTAGGCAGTTCGGGTTTGTTTGTTCGGGGAAAAAAGGTGGCAGGTATGGACAGCCGCCTGGTTTTCATAATTGTTAATGTTTTTTTCTCTTTCAAAACAACGTAACTGATACAGAATAAGCTCAGCGTTTATTTTTGGAAGTCCGGGAGTTTATTCCTTTGGCTTTAAGTGTATTTCTCATGAGTAATTCGATGTATAAACGATATAAAAAAAGTAACTGAAATGGGATTGCTGCATATTTCGGCCTCACGCTGAGGCTCTCTTCAGATTAAAGATGGCATCAGTGTATAACCCGTTCTTGCATCACGAAAAATAATTGTTCAGATTTGAAAGTTTCCTGGTTATGCTTGGCCACTTCGTTACCATCTGTATCCCAGCCGTTTTGTATAGTTTGCATGTCTATAGTTGAGAGATGTTCAAGCCAACCTAACCTAGTATGTATAAGAGTACATGTATAAGTATAAATTGTGCAATAATCACGAACGAGCGGCACAAGATGCAAAATAATCACAGGGGAGTTGAATGATTGCAACACTAAAGACCTAGAGCTATCAACACATCAAGAGCTTACAGTGTTGTAGAAATAAAGCAGGAAATCCAGGAAGATCTTCTAATAACATGTTCATTTTTCCCTCTAATCTACCTTGTCCATAATTATTATTGCATTGTGTTGAGTAAAGGTCAGACCTCTATAACACAATTGTCCTCAAAGATTTAAGCTATACCATGAATTAAGGGAAGATCCTGGACTTCACCTTACGAAACAAAGTAAATGCGATAGTAATTATGGACAAGGTAGATAATAGGGTAAAAATGATCATATTATTAGAAGACGGGGAACTTGGGTGCCCCTAAACTATTAACATACAGTGGTCGATGAAACTCGTCGGGCCATGTCCATAGAATTTTATACCATAAATAGAAGCCATCCATAGAAACTGATATTTTTCCAGGGATGAAGGAGAGAATGGTGCCTTGTATATCACGGAGAAAACTTTACTGTCTTTAGTATGCTAGGTTAGGGCATACCCTAGAGCACAGTATTGTAAATAAAAAAATATCAAGCTTTTTTTTTTAATATATACGAAAATTATCTAGTAAAAAGTTGATGGGACTTACTATTACGTATATGGTGTATATACTCAGGCTGGCATAAAGCTACGGTTAATTTTCAGCATCATAAGCCAGTTTCTTAGGAATTTTTTGACACTCATAATAGGAGTTCTAACTTATGGTGGTTATTTTTACTTAGTATGATAGTATTGCTGTGTGTGTGTGTGTGTTTGTTTATATAAGTAGATAATATTATATATTGATTTTTACCTTTGATGTTCTTCTGTGCTTTTGATTGCAAAGAACGCTAAATGATCTGCCTGGTATAAGTATTTTTCAAAACGATGTACCTACGAATGCTAATAGTATGAATATTTACTGTCTTCACGAACACTGGTACGAACATTTGTCAACTCTGGATATATACAGAAGGCGCATCAGTAACACTGACTCAGTAGCTCATATCTGTGGGTCCATGACAGGCTCTACTAACTCTCTGACTCAGTCTATTAATTCTGGACTCACTTTAGGGACTCTGCACTACGGGAATCCAACACATTCTAAGGCGTCATGGCGCACTCTACGAACACGTGATGCGCACTTGGAGCGCAGTCATTGTACACCTCGGCCATTCTGACAGGTCCCATGTACCCCTAAAAAAATAAGGATCAAAAATTGATAAAATAACATTAATTTTATATTGTTTTATTATGAAATCAGTAGTATAATCAATAGTGAATTTATAAACTATCTTGATCTGAAGGGCTATACATATGTAACTTTGCAAGATTGAAATAAAGAGGGAAGAGAGTTTGCTTAGTTGGCTACTCTATCACCTGATTAGTAACCAGGGTGTTCTGTGTTGCTTACATTCTGCATTACTTATGGTGTGCACTGTTGTACAGTATACTGTACTCTCTACAGCAGCGTACACCATGATTCTACTCGCAGACCCTTATGTACCCCTGGGGGGTACAGGTACCTCAGGTTGGGAAGCCCTGCTTTAGAGGGTCATCTGTTAGCAGCGCCAGAGTCACTTAATAGCGCCGGCACTCGCTCAGTAGTGCCAGTACTCACTTAGCGGCGACAGCAAGGATGGTCAACTGTGACCATCGGATTAGTGGGATCGTCGTAGCTGTTTACGCAGGAATGTGTGTTATTGGTAGAAACGTCAGCTGTGTGTCAGCAACTTGAGCAGTTGGGGATGTCATCGGCGTCAACGAGTCAGCCCTTTTTGTCTTAAGCGAAGTCAGCACACATGTGCCATATCGACAAGTGTCTTTGACAAAATAGTAACATGGACCGACGGCTGCTGTTGCTTCTGCTGCTGCTGCTAATAATAATATTATTATTATTACTACGAGGTTGCCTGAGTTTTTTTTTTTTCCCTCCACCTTTTCTATTTCATTTCGCTTATAACACGAGAACGCCTTATCCAGTCGGTTTCAAATTTTCACCACAGGTGTGGGTTTCTTGAACACAAGCCTCACGACTATTGGGCCTATGCCTCTCTGCATTATTCCAATCGCATGCATTAATGCACGTAGGACTGGGGATATGATACAAGGATATCTTTCTCGGATCGCGCAGTGATTGAAATACATTTTGCTATTGTTATATTTATGGGGAAGCGCAAATTCCGTAGGGGAGTCAGTGTCTGACGAATGAGAGGCATCAGGTTTGATTCTAGAAGGTAGCTCGAATTGCTTAGATCAGTATGAAGGAATCCTCGTCTCCTTTAAAGGGTGTATCGGCTATTGAGAAGTAAGCGTGGTGTTAGTAGTCAGTAAAGTGTCAGGGTCATTTTAGCAACTTTAATATCAACAGTAGTAAATTTATAAGCGACACTGTCAAGTATACCTGTAACACTACTGTTATACTTGGATCGATTATCGGGGGTGAGGGGCAGGATTCTGTTCTTATTAATCTTTCCTGTCTGCATGTGCTGATTTGTCTCGTGTTTTCTTCTTGGTCTTCTTCCTTCTCCCGCACCTAGGAGATAAACAGGAACCAACGTCACCCATCACCATCCAACCGAAGATAGTCACCCACATCATACATGCTTTGTATGGGCCTACTGGCCCATACAAAGCATGTTCCTCTCAAAACCACCCACTCCCACTCGCGCATCTGTCCATCCTTTTCCTGAAGCTACCCAAGAATTTGCTCCAATACCTTAGGTACTAATCAAATCCAACTCTTTTCGCCAATATATTTGTCCAATCTCTTTTTAAAGCTACTCATCGCCATAACGCACCATATGCCGCCCGCCTAGTGTCGGAACTCACTAGTTAGTTGTTTAGGCTTTGGGTCAATTATTTCTCCTCGAAAATTAATGTTGCAGAGTATGCAATCACTCCGTCCATCCCTTGCAATAATAGTGGGAGAGTGATCTATTGCACCACTAGCCCCCCCAACCACCACCACCACCCAGTGTAACTGCTCACACCATCCTCCACCCAGTGGAACTGTGTTCAAACCATCCTCCAACCAGTGTAACTGTGCTTAAACTATCCTCCAACCAGTGTAAATGTGCTCACACCATCCTCCACCCAGTGTAACTGTGCTCACACCGTCCTCTACCCAGTGTAACTGTGCTCACACCATCCTCCACCCAGTGTAACTGTGCTCACACCGTCCTCCACCCAGTGTAACTGTGCTCACAAAATCCCCAAACAGTATAACTATGCTCACAACATCCTCCACCCAGTGCAACTGTGCTCACACCATCCTACCCCAGTGTAACCGTGCTCACTCGATCCTCCACCCAGTGTAACTGTGCTTACACCATCCCCCACCAGTATAACTATGCTCACACCATCCTCCACCCAGTGCAACTGTGCTCACACCATCCTCCACCCAGTGTAATTGTTCAAACCATTCTTCACCCAGTGTAAATGTTTTCACATCCTACGCCGTGTAACTGTGATCACACCATCCTCCACCCAGTGTAACTATGCTCACACCATCCTACGCCCAGTGTAACTGTGCTCACACCATCCTCCACCTAGTGTAACTGTGCTCACACGTTCCCCCACCAGTATAACTATGCTCACACCATCCTCCACCCAGTGGAACTGTGCTCACACCATCCTCCACCTAGTGTGACTGTGCTCACACTATCCTCCACACAGTGTAAATGTGCTCTCACCATTCTGAAGTGTAACTGTGCTTACACCGTCCTCCACCCAGTGTAACTGCACACACCATCCTCCACCCAGTGTAAATGTGCTCTCACCATTCTCCAGTGTAACTGTGCTCACACCGTCTGCCACCCAGTGTAAATGTGCTCTCACCATTATCCAGTGTAACTGTGCTCACACTATCCTCCACCCAGTGTAAATGTGCTCTCACCATTATCCAGTGTAACTGTGCTCACACCGTCCTCCACCCAGTGTACCGATGCTCACTCCATCCTCCATCCAGTGTAACTGCTCACACCATCCTCCACCCAGTGTAACTGTGCTCACACCATCCCCACCAGTATAACTATGCTAACACCATCCTCCACCTAGTGCAACTGTGCTCACACCATCCTCCACCCAGTGCAACTGTGCTCACAACATTCTCCACTCAGTGTAACTGCACACACCATCCTCCACCCAGTGTAAATGTGCTCTCACCATTCTCCAGTGCAACTGTGCTCACACCGTCTGCCACCCAGTGTAAATGTGCTCTCACCATTATCCAGTGTAACTGTGCTCACACTATCCTCCACCCAGTGTAAATGTGCTCTCACCATTATCCAGTGTAACTGTGCTCACACCGTCCACCCAGTGTACCGGTGCTCACTCCATCCTCCATCCAGTGTAACTGTGCTCACACCATCCTCCACCCAGTGTAACTGTGCTCACACCATCCCCACCAGTATAACTATGCTCACACCATCCTCCACCCAGTGCAACTGTGCTCACACCATCCACCCAGTGCAACTGTGCTCACACCATCCTCCACCCAGTGTAACTGTGCTCACATCATCCTCCAGTGTAACTGCTCACACCATCCTCCACCCAGTGTAACTGTGCTCACACCATCCTTCACCAGTGTAACTGTGCTCACACCATCCTCCACCCAGTGTAGCTGTGCTCACACCATCCACCACCCAGTGTAACTGTGCTCACACCAACCTCCACCCAGTGTAACTGTGCTCACACCATCCACCACCCAGTGTGCTCACACCATCCTCCAGCCAGTGTAAATGTGTTCACACCATCCTCCAGTGTAACTGTGCTCACACAATCCTCCACCCAGTGTAACCGTGCTTTCACCATCCTCCACCCAGTGTAACTGTGCTCACACCATCCTTCTCCAGTGTAACTGTGCTCACACCATCCTCCACCCAGTGTAGCTGTGCTCACACCATCCACCACCCAGTGTAACTGTGCTCACACCAACCTCCACCCAGTGTAACTGTGCTCACACCATCCTCCACCCAATGTAACTGTGCTCTCACCATCCTCCACCCAGTGTAACTGTGCCCACACCATCCTCCACCCAGTGTAATTGTGCTCTCACCATTCTCCACCCAGTGTAACTGTGCTCACACCATCCTCCACCCAGTGTAGCTGTGCTCACACCATCCACCACCCAGTGTAACTGTGCTCACATTATCCTCCACCCAGTGTAACTGTGCTCACACCATCCTCCACCCAGTGTAACTGTGCTCACACCATCCTCCACCAGTGTAACTGTGCTCACACCTTCCACCCAGTGTAGCTGTGCTCACACCATCCACCACCCAGTGTAACTGCTCACACCATCCTCCAGCCAGTGTAACTGTGTTCACACCATCCTACACCCAGTGTAACTGTGCTCACACCATCATCCACTAGTGTAACTGTGCTCACATCATCCTCCAGTGTAAATGTGCTTACACCATCCTCCACATAGTGTAACTGTGCTCACATCATCCTCCACCCAGTGTAACTGTGCTCACACCATCCTCCACCCAGTGTAACTGCTCTCACCATCCTCCCCCCAGTGTAACTGTGGTCACACCATCCACTACCCAGTGTGACTGCTCACACCATCCTCCAGCCAGTGTAACTGTGTTCACACCATCCTCCTCCCAGTGTAACTGTGCTCACACCATCCACCACCCAGTGTAACTGTGCTCACACCATCCACCACCCAGTGTAACTGTGCTCACACCATCCTCCAGCCAGTGTAACTGTGTTCACACCATCCTCCACCCAGTGTAACTATGCTCACACCATCATCCACTAGTGTAACTGTGCTCACACCATCCTCCACCAGTGTAAATGTGCTTACACCATCCTCCACCCTGTGTAACTGTGCTCACACCATCCCCACCAGTATAACTATGCTCACACCATCCTCCACCCAGTGCAACTGTGCTCACACCATCCTCCACCCAGTGGAACTGTGCTCACACCATCCTCCACCCAGTGTAACTGTGCTCACACCATCCTCCACCCAGTGTGACTGTGCTCACACAATATTCCACCCAGTGTAACCGTGCTCATACCACCCTCCACCCAGTGTAACTGTGCTCTCACCATCCTCCACCCAGTGTAACTGTGCTCACACCATCCTCCACCAGTGGAACTGTGCTCACACCATCCTCCACCCAGTGTAACTGTGCTCACACCATCCTCCACCCAGTGTAACTGTGCTCACATCCTCCACCCAGTATAACTGTGCTCACACCATCCTCCACCCAGTGTAACTGATCTCACCATCCTCCACCCAGTGTAACTGTGTTCACACCATCCACTACCCAGTGTGACTGCTCACACCATCCTCCAGCCAGTGTAACTGTGCTCACACCATCCACCACCCAGTGTAAATGCTCACACCATCCACCACCCAGTGCAACTGTGCTCACACCATCCTCCAGCCAGTGTAACTGTGTTCACACCATCCTCCACCCAGTGTAACTATGCTCACACCATCATCCACTAGTGTAACTGTGCTCACACCATCCTCCACCAGTGTAAATGTGCTTACACCATCCTCCAACCAGTGTAACTGTGCTCACACCATCCCCACCAGTATAACTATGCTCACACCATCCTCCACCCAGTGCAACTGTGCTCACACCATCCTCCACCCAGTGCAACTGTGCTCACACCATCCTCCACCCAGTGCAACTGTGCTCACACCATCCTCCACCCAGTGCAACTGTGCTCACACCATCCTCCACCCAGTGTGACTGTGCTCACACAATCCTCCACCCAGTGTAACCGTGCTCACACCACCCTCCACCCAGTGTAACTGTGCTCTCACCATCCTCCACCCAGTGTAACTGTGCTCACACCATCCTCCACCAGTGGAACTGTGCTAACATCCTCCACCCAGTGTAACTGTGCTCACACCATCCTCCACCCAGTGTAACCGTGCTCACACCATCCTCCACCAGTGTAAATGTGCTCATTCCATCCTCCACCCAGTGTAACTGTGCTCACACCATCCTCCACCTGTAACTGTGCTCACACCATCCTCCACCCAGTGTAACTGCTCTCACCATCTTCCACCCAGTGTAACTGTGCTCTCACCATCCTCCACCCAGTGTAACTGTGCTCACACCATCCTCCACCCAGTGTAACTGTGCTCACACCATCCTCCACCCAGTGTAACTGCTCACACCATCCTCCACCAGTGTAACTGTGCTCACACCATCTTCCACCCAGTGTAGCTGTGCTCACACCATCCACCAGCCAGTGTAACTGTGCTCACACCATCCTCCAGCCAGTGTAACTGTGTTCACAACATCCTCCACTAGTGTAACTGTGCTCACACCATCCTCCACCAGTGTAAATGTGCTTACACCATCCTCCACATAGTGTAACTGCTCACACCATCCTCCAGCCAGTGTAACTGTGTTCACATCATCCTCCACCCAGTGTAACTGTGCTCACACCATCCACCACCCAGTGTAACTGCTCACACCATCCTCCAGCCAGTGTAACTGTGTTCACATCATCCTCCACCCAGTGTAACTGTGCTCACACCATCCTCCACCCAGTGTAACTGTGCTCACACCATCCTCCACCAGTGTAAATGTGCTTACACCATCCTCCATAGTGTAACTGTGCTCACACCATCCTCCACTCAGTGTAACTGTGCTCACACCATCCTCCACCCAGTGTAACTGCTCACGCCATCATCCACCAGTGTAACTGTGCTCACACCATCCTCCAGTGTAACTGCTTACACCATCCTCCACCCAGTGTAACTGTGCTCACACCATCCTCCACCCAGTGTAACTGCTCACACCATCACCCACCAGTGTAACTGTGCTCACACCATCCTCCACCAGTGTAACTGTGCTCACACCATCCTCCACCCAGTGTAACTGTGCTCACACCATCCTCCACCAGTGTAAATGTGCTTACACCATCCTCCATAGTGTAACTGTGCTCACACCATCCTCCACCCAGTGTAACTGTGCTCACACCATCCTCCACCAGTGTAAATGTGCTTACACCATCCTCCATAGTGTAACTGTGCTCACACCATCCCCCATCCAGTGTAACTGTGCTCACACCATCCTCCACCCAGTGTAACTGCTCACGCCATCATCCACCAGTGTAACTGTGCTCACACCATCCTCTACCAGTGTAACTGCTTACACCATCCTCCACCCAGTGTAACTGTGCTCACACCATCCTCCACGCAGTGTAACTGTGCTCACACCATCACCCACCAGTGTAACTGTGCTCACACCATCCTCCACCAGTGTAACTGTGCTCACACCATCCTCCACCCAGTGCAACTGATCACACCATCCTCCAGGCATTGTAACTGTGATCACACCATCCTCCACACAGTGTAACTGTGCTCACACCATTCTCCACCCAGTGTAAATGTGCTTACACCATCCTCCACATAGTGTAACTGTGTTCACACCATCCCCCACCCAGTGTAACTGTGCTTACACCATTCTCCACCCAGTGTAACTCTGCTTACACCATTCTCCACCCAGTGTAAATGTGCTTACACCATCCTCCACATAGTGTGTGTTCACACCATCCCCCACCCAGTGTAACTGTGCTCACACCATCCTCCACCCAGTGTAACTATGCTTACACCATTCTCCACCCAGTGTAAATGTGCTTACACCATCCTCCACATAGTGTAAGTGTGTTCACACCATCCCCCACCCAGTGTAACTGTGCTCACACCATCCTCCACCCAGTGTAACTATGCTTACACCATTCTCCACCCAGTGTAAATGTTCTTACACCATCCTCCACATAGTGTAACTGTGCTCACACCATCCTCCACCCAGTGTAACTGCTCACACCATCCTCCACCCAGTGTAACTGCTTACACCATTCTCCACCCAGTGTAAATGTGCTTACACCATCCTCCACATAGTGTAACTGTTCACACCATCCTCCACAGTGTAACTGTGCTTACACCATCCTCCACTCAGTGTAACTGTGCTTACACCATCCTCCACATAGTGTAACTGCTTACACCATCCTCCACCCAGTGTAACTGTGCTCATATCACTGCCATAATTTTTGCTTGTTACACCCTCTTTTTCACCATTCACCTTCCCTCTCCTCACCTTCCTTCACCTCATCTTCCTTCACCTCACCTTCCTTCACCTCACCTACCTTCACCTCACCTTCCTTCACCTCACCTTCCTTCACCTCACCTTCCTTCACCTCACCTTCCTTCACCTCACCTTCCTTCGCCTCACCTTCCCTCGCCTCACCTTCCCTCGCCTCACCTTCCTTCACCTCACCTTCCTTCACCTCACCTTCCTTCATCTCACCTACCTTCACCTCACCTTCCTTCACCTCACCTTCCTTCACCTCACCTTCCTTCACCTCACCTTCCTTCACCTCACCTTCCTTCGCCTCACCTTCCCTCGCCTCACCTTCCTTCACCTCACCTTCCTTCAACTCACATTCCGTCACCTCACCTTCCTTCACCTCACCTTCCTTCACCTCACCTTCCTTCACCTCACCTTCCTTCGCCTCACCTTCCTTCACCTCACCTTCCTTCACCTCACCTTCCCTCACCTCACCTTCCTTCACCTCACCTTCCTTCACCTCACCTTCCTTCACCTCACCTTCCTTCACCTCACCTTCCCTCACCTCACCTTCCTTCACCTCACTTTCCCTCGTCTCACCTTCCTTCACCTCACCTTCCTTCACCTCACTTTCCTTCACCTCGTCTTCCCTCGTCTCACTTTCCTTCACCTCACCTTCCTTCACCTCACCTTCCCTCACCTCACCTTCCTTCACCTCACCTTCCTTCACCTCACCTTCCTTCACCTCACCTTCCTTCACCTCACCTTCCCTCACCTCACCTTCCTTCACCTCACTTTCCCTCGTCTCACTTTCCTTCACCTCACCTTCCTTCACCTCACCTTCCTTCACCTCACCTTCCCTCACCTCACCTTCCTTCACCTCACCTTCCTTCACCTCACCTTCCTTCACCTCACCTTCCTTCACCTCACCTTCCTTCACATCACTTTCCTTCACCTCGCCTTCCCTCGTCTCACTTTCCTTCACCTCACCTTCCTTCACCTCACCTTCCTTCACCTCACCTTCCCTCACCTCACCTTCCTTCACCTCACCTTCCTTCACCTCACCTTCCTTCACCTCACCTTCCTTCACCTCACATTCCTTCACCTCACCTTCCTTCACCTCACCTTCCTTCACCTCACCTTCCATCACCTCACCTTCCTTCGCCTCACCTTCCTTCACCTCACCTTCCTTCACCTCACCTTCCCTCACCTCACCTTCCTTCACCTCACCTTCCTTCACCTCACCTTCCTTCACCTCACCTTCCTTCACCTCACCTTCCCTCACCTCACCTTCCTTCACCTCACTTTCCCTCGTCTCACCTTCCTTCACCTCACCTTCCTTCACCTCACTTTCCTTCACCTCGTCTTCCCTCGTCTCACTTTCCTTCACCTCACCTTCCTTCACCTCACCTTCCATCACCTCACCTTCCTTCACCTCACCTTCCATCACCTCACCTTCCGTCACCTCACCATCCCACACCTCACCTTCCTTCACCTCACATTCCCTCGTCTCACTTTCCTTCACCTCACCTTCCTTCACCTCACCTTCCTTCACCTCACCTTCCCTCACCTCACCTTCCTTCGCCTCACCTTCCCTCGCCTCACCTTCCTTCACCTCACCTTCCTTCACCTCACCTTCCTTCACCTCACTTTCCTTCACCTCGCCTTCCCTCGTCTCACTTTCCTTCACCTCACCTTCCTTCACCTCACCTTCCCTCACCTCACCTTCCTTCACCTCACCTTCCTTCACCTCACCTTCCTTCACCTCACCATCCATCGCCACACCAACCCTCGCCACACCTTCCTACACCTCACCTTCCTTCACCTCACCTTCCTTCACCTCACCTTCCTTCGCCTCACCTTCCTTCACCTCACCTTCCTTCACCTCACCTTCCCTCACCTCACCTTCCTTCACCTCACCTTCCCTCACCTCACCTTCCCTCACCTCACCTTCCTTCACCTCACCTTCCTTCACCTCACCTTCCTTCACCTCACCTTCCCTCACCTCACCTTCCTTCACCTCACCTTCCTTCACCTCACCTTCCTTCACCTCACCTTCCTTCACCTCACCTTCCTTCACCTCACCTTCCTTCACCTCACCTACCTTCACCTCACCTTCCTTCACCTCACCTACCTTCACCTCACCTTCCTTCACCTCACCTTCCTTCACCTCACCTTCCCTCACCTCACCTTCCTTCACCTCACTTTCCCTCGTCTCACCTTCCTTCACCTCACCTTCCTTCAGCTTCTCACAGAAACGATGGTATAGCACAAAAGTTCTCTGTGTCTTCCAGCAGACAGTCCACCTAGGTGCTTTTCTTTAATTGCTTATAATTACATATTCACTCGTACATTATATAAGTATACAGTCACTACACAGTATTAAATCAATTAGGTTTTAACATCAGAGAGAATTAAGCGATAATTAATGACTGACATGGAATACCAGGTAATACAGCAACTTCCAGTTATAGCGACCCAGTGATTGAAGCTACTGTTGATGCTGTTGCTGCTGCTCCTGATGCTGATGCTACTGCTACTGCTATTGATACTGCTACTACTACTGCTGCTGCTACTATGCTGCTGATGCTGATGCTACTGCTGCATCTCCGTGGTCCATTCAGTGGCATCTTATGGTCACTGGCGGAGAAACGTTGGAGTATAATACATAGATGTGTAAGGAAGGAGGCGCCAGGAACCATGTTTTTTTATTTACGGAAATTGGATACATTATGAATGTGCTTCTGTTCTGTTGTACATGATAGTTACAAACTGGGAAGAAAATCTAGCTGTGTCTCCCCGTCATATTCCATCATGCAGGATGGTGCTCATACAAGGTGCTGAAAATTGTCAGCCTGAGTTGGAACACTTCGGTAGTGTAATGAGAATATTGTCACGCATTCCAGTAAAAGGTTTACCAGCTGTGGCAGCTTCAAAGATTTCATCCCGTCAGAGCTGGAGTTACTATTACATGGGAATTAGCATCTCTCAGGATGAACTATTCCTAATTCAGGAGAAATGTTTTTTTTTTTATGAAGATATCTCCATAACAAAACTGGGAACAAAAATTATGTAAAATTTTGGTTACATAATATAGCCAACTCTGTACATGCATTAACATATAACAATTTAGTTTTAACTATATATCACATGATACATATTTTCCTCACCACATGATGGAACAACGTGTACTTGACCAGTACTAAGCAACACTCACTGGTGTAGATCATACAGGGAGGGCAGGAACCAACGATGCGGCGGTATACTCAGATAGAGGATTAAAGTCATGAGTGGGGATTAAAAGGATTATAGGCAAGAGAAAAAAAGGATTAGCTACATGGGGGAAGGCTTCAAGTATGAAGAGCAAAGTGAGATAAGTGGAGAAGGGGATTACCAGGTGTGAGTTAGAGGGAGTCAGGGTAAAGATAAGCTTTAGTCAAGTAATCTACATATGATTTTACAAATAGTGCTTGATCAACCATATTGTTACGGCTACTCGAGTATGTGGGCCGCTAGTACCAACAGCCTGGTTGACTACGCAATCAGAAAGTAAGCCTGGCCTTAGGCCGGGCTGCGAGGGTAGAAGAATCCTCATGACTAATCAGTTAGGGTCCACAAAGCACATAGTTGTTATAGGCATGCATTAGTGGGTGTTACTAGTCATTATGTGACAGAAAACATTTCTTTTCAACCCACCCAAAGTAGTCATTCCACTGCAACTTTCTTACCTCTCTCTTTCTATCCACAATCTTTCTTACCTTTTTCTTCCTGTCTGCCTACAATCTTCCTTACCTCTCCTCCTGTCTGCCCATAGCCTTTTTTTAATGCTCTATCCTATCCCTGTCCAACCTGTACCTATTCTTGCCATCCATCTGACCTAAGATAAAACCAAAGATAACCCAAGAAAAGTCAGGCAGAGATTACCTTATGTTACTTAGAGAACATAAGAAAGAAGGAACACTGCAGCAAGCCTACTGACCCATGCGAAGCAGGTCCATGTGACATCCCCCGGATTAGCCCAATGACCCACCTAGTCAGGTCACGGCATCAGACCTAGTAGCACAAGCTAGTGTGGTCCAACTCACACCCACTCATGTATTTATCTGACCTATTTTTAAAACTACACAACGTTTTAGCCTCTATAACTGTACTCGGGAGTTTGTTCCACTCATCCACAACTCTATTACCAAACCAGTGCTTTCCTATATCCTTCCTGAATCTGAATTTTTTCAACTTGAAACCATTGCTGCGAGTCCTGTCTTGGCCGGAAATTTTCAGCACGCTATTTACATCCCCTTTATTTATTCCTGTTTTCCATTTATACACCTCGATCATATCACCCCCTAATTCTACGCCTTTCGGGAGAGTGCAGATTCAGGGCCCTCAGTCTATCCTCATAGGGAAGATTTCTGATAAGTTTTCCAGTGCATTTATATCCATTCTGTAATACGGTGACCAGAACTGTGCAGCATAATCTAAATGAGGCCTAACCAAGGATATATAGAGCTGAAGAACAACCTGAGGACTTCTATTATTTATACTTCTTGATATGAAGCCAAGGATTCTGTTAGCTATATTGTGAACACTAATGCACTGTTGTCTTGGTTTTTAGATTACTGCTACCCAGAATTCCTAAATCCTTTTTGCAATCAGTAGTATTAAGATCTACATTATTTAGTTTATATGTGGCATGGTTATTTTCCTGTCCAACATTTAGAACTTTGCATTTGTCTACATTAAACTGCATCTGCCACTTCTCCGACCATTGCATCAGTCTATTCAAATCATCCTGGAGTGCTCTAGTGTTCTCTAGTGGTGACGTGTACCCAGTGGTGACGTGTACTTAGCTCTGTGAAGACCTGTTTGCGCGCTCTCTACGAATTAAAGCAAGATGCCCTCCATCGAGCAACTTTACCAACAGCTTAAGGAAGAATTGAGGATGGCGAAGTTGGAGATTCGGCGACTGACCGAGGAAAACAAGATGATTCGTAGTAGTCCTCCTGTTTTGAGTCCTCAGGCCAAGAAGGGAAACTGGTCAGTGGTTGGACAGCAGGGAACGAAGTTGACGATCAAGAAGACAAATGGAAAGGTAGAAACGATGAAGAAGAAAGAGACTGCCGTGGAAACTGTTGTGGAAACATCTAATACATTCTCAGTGCTACCCGACGAATGTGAGTCGACTACTAGGAACGTCACGACGAACGACATCAAGGAAGGTAAGAATATTGTTGTTGTTGGGGATAGCCAAGTTAGGTATATGGATAGGGCATTCTGCTTGAAGGACAGGAGTAGGAGACAGAGAGTTTGCTTTCCTGGGGCTGGGATGGAGGATATTGTTAGCCATCTGGATAACATAATGAGAGGTAATGGGAGCAATCCTATTATCTGTCTCAGTGCTGGAGGCAACGATGTTGGCAGACGTAGGAGTGAAGACCTGATTAGCAGGTATAGGTCAGCAATAGAAATAATTAGGAGTAAGGGTGGGAACCCTGTCATATGTGGTGTTTTGCCAAGGAGAGGAGTTGGAAATGAATGGTTGTCCAGGGCAATTGGTGTCAATTGCTGGCTGGACAAATACTGTAAGGAAAATGCGGTAACATTCATTGACAACTGGGACCTCTTCTATGGCAGAGATGACATGTATGCCAGGGATGGGGTTCACTTATCTAGGTGTGGGGTGGAAGCACTGGCAATTGCAGTGGAGGGAGCTGTTAGGACTTTAAACTAGGAATAGTTAGTGGTATGGGTTTTGGCAGGAAAACAGTGAAGTCCCAGTCTAGTAATATTAAGAGTTCTAGGGGAACTAGTAATAAGCAGAACGAGGTAGATATTGAAAAGCCAGTGACTTTGGGTGATAAGGACAGTAATAGGTTTAGTAGAAAAACAGAAATGAGCAGGAAGGGTAAAGAGAAAGGAGAGTCTTTCAATGTTTATTATGCTAATTGCCGTAGTGCTAGGAATAAGATGGACGAGTTGAGATTAGTTGCTAGTGCAGGTAACATTGATGTATTTGCCTTAACTGAGACATGGTTTAATTAAAAAAGTCGGGACATGCCTGCGGAATGTCATATTCAGGGTTTTAAATTGTTCAAAGTAGACAGAAGTATCGGGAAGGGGGGTGGGGTGGTATTGTATGTCCGAGATCGCTTGAACTTGCATAAAAACGGGTATTAAGTCTGAAGTAACACATACAGAGTCTGTTTGGATAGAATTTTCAGAGGGGCATGAAAAACTGATTTTAGGAGTGATATACCGTCCCCCAAACTTAGATAGGGACCAAGGGAGACTATTATGGGAGGAAATTGTTAAGGCCACAAGGCACGATAATGTAGTAATTCTAGGAGACTAACTTTAGTCATATTGATTGGAATTTCTTGACTGGCAATTTAGAATCATACGACTTCTTAGAAGTAGTTCAGGATTGTTTTTTGAAGCAGTTTGTGACAGAACCTACAAGGGGAAATAACCTGCTTGACTTAGTTATGGCAAAAAATGAATCCCTTGTTAATAATTTAGAAATTTCAGAGGAACTGGGTGCTAGCGACCACAAATCAATTACATTTAGCATTGAATGGAAGTACGATAGTAGCGATAATTAAGTACGATAGTAGCGATAATTCAGTAACAGTCCCAGATTTTCGCTTAGCAGATTACGATGGGCTTAGAGAACACTTATCATCTGTTGACTGGGGTAACGAAGAGAGCTATCAATATGACAGTTTTCTGAACACTATACATGCTGCTCAAAGAACGTTTATCCCATATAAAGAAATTAGATCAAATAGAAATGACCCAAAATGGATGAATAATAGGCTCAAATATCTACTAGGGCATAAGAAAGGAATTTATAGGCGTATCAAAAGAGGTGAGGGTCATCTTACGAATCAGTATATTGACATTAAGAGGGACATTAAAAAGGGGATAAGAAAAGCTAAAAGGGACTATGAAATTAAAGTTGCTAGGGATTCTAAAACTAACCCAAAAAGTTTTTTTCCAGGTCTATAGAACAAAAGTTAGAGATAAGATAGGTCCCCTTAAAAATAACTATGGGCACCTTACTGACAAAGAGAATGAAATGTGCTTGATTTTAAATAATTATTTTCTCTCAGTTTTTACACAGGAAGACACTAACAATATTCCAGTAATTAATTTTTATAGTGGGCTAGAAGAAGATAAATTATGTAACATCACAGTCACTAGTGAAATGGTTGTGAAGCAGATAGACTGAAGCAAAATAAGTCGCCGGGTCCTGATGAGGTTTTTTCAAGGGTTCTTAAGGAATGCAAAATGGAACTCTGTGAACCATTAACTAATATTTTTAATTTATCTCTTCAAACAGGTGTAGTGTCTGATATGTGGAAGATGGCTAATGTAATTCCTATTTTTAAAACAGGGGACAAGTCGTTACCGTCAAATTACCGCCCAATAAGCCTGACCTCAATTGTAGGCAAATTACTAGAGTCAATTATAGCTGAGATTATAAGAAGCCATCTCGATAAGCATAGCTTGATTAATGATACTCAGCATGGATTCACAAGAGGCTGGTCTTGTCTAACTAATTTATTAACTTTCTTCAGTAAAGCTTTTGAGGCTGTTGACCACGATAAAGAATTTGATATTTTTACTTAGATTTTAGTAAGGCTTTTGATAGAGTTCCGCACCATAGACTGTTAAAGAAAGTGGCAGCTCATGGCATTGGGGGAAAAGTGCTCTCGTGGATCGAGTCATGGCTCACTGACAGGAAGCAGAGAGTGTCCATAAATGGGGTTAAATCCGAGTGTGGAATCTGTAACAAGTGGCGTTCCACAGGGATCAGTCTTGGGCCCGTTGTTGTTTATAATATATATCAATGATCTTGATGAGGGAATTACTAGTGATATGAGCAAATTCGCCGATGACACAAAGATAGGTAGGATAATTGATTCAAACGTTGATGTTATGGAACTTCAGGAGGATTTAAACAAACTCTATTCTTGGTCAGAAAAGTGGCAGATGCAGTTCAATGTAGATAAATGCAAGGTTCTGAAGCTTGGGAGGGCCCATAACCCTAGTACTTATAAGTTAATTGATGTAGAACTTAGCCATACAGATTGCGAAAAGGACTAGGGGATTATGGTGAGCAGCAACCTTAAACCAAGACAGCAATGCCTAAGCGTACGTAATAAGGCAAATAGATTACTGGGATTTATATCAAGAAGTGTAAGCAACAGAAGTCCAGAGGTCATACTGCAGCTTTATACATCATTAGTAAGGCCTCACCTAGATTATGCAGCTCAGTTCTGGTCTCCATATTACAGAATGGACATAAATTCGTTAGAAAACATTCAGCGTAGGACGACTAAATTAATACATAGTATTAGAAATCTTCCTTATGAAGAAAGATTGAAGACTCTTAAGTTACATTCACTTGTTAGACGAAGAATGAGGGGAGACCTGATCGAAGTGTATAAGTGGAAGATAGGTATTAATAAAGGGGATATTAATAAGGTCTTGAGGATGTCTCTCCAAGAGAGAACCCGCAGTAATGGATTTAAATTAGATAAGTTTAGTAGATGAATGGTTCAGAGAACCAACATGTTGATAAATTAGACACATGTGCAACTCTTGGGTATCTTTATTGAGGAAACGTTTCGCCACACAGTGGCTTCATCAGTCCATACGTAGGAGAAACTTGAAGAACAGGAGGAGAATGAGGTAATCAGTCCCTCAACCTTGAGTCGATGTGTTCAGTCCATCAATCTTGAATAGAATGCGGCATATGAGCGGAGAAGCAGCTTATAAACCGTATGGCAGGAGAGGTGCAGCAGTCATAGGTGGTGTCACATTTGTTACCTAACAATCTGTCGGTATTTTATACCATTTTAATGTTCACGGTGTCACATTTGTTCAATGTGGAAGTAGGTCGTGCCCAAGAATTAGGCAAGCGAAGAATTCCTAAGTATTAAGATCCCAAGAAGTTGCAGTGTCTGACAGGTTTGTAGATGAATGGTTCAGAGAACCGACATGTTGATAAATTAGACACATGTGCAACTCTTGGGTATCTTTGAGGAAACGTTTCGCCACACAGTGGCTTCATCAGTCCATACGTAGGAGAAACTTGAAACTTGAAATTTGAAACTATGACTGCTGCACCTCTCCTGCCATACGGTTTATAAGCTGCTTCTCCGCTCATATGCCGCATTCTATTCAAGGTTGATGGATTGAACACATCGACTCAAGGTTGAGGGACTGATTACCTCATTCTCCTCCTGTTCTTCAAGTTTCTCCTACGTATGGACTGATGAAGCCACTGTGTGGCGAAACGTTTCCTCAATAAAGATACCCAAGAGTTGCACATGTGTCTAATTTATCAGATAAGTTTAGATTTAGAAAGGACATAGGAAAGTATTGGTTTGGAAATAGGGTAGTTGATGAGTGGAACAGTCTACCTAGTTGGGTTATTGAGGCTGGGACTTCGGGTAGTTTCAAATTTAGGTTGGATAAGTACATGAGTGGGAGGGGTTGGATTTGAGTGGGACTTTCACATCAGAGCTTATTTCTTGGGTAGCATTGAAAATTGGGTTGGGCAAATGTTTTGTTAGTGGGATGAATTGTAAAGGACCTGCCTAGTATGGGCCAACAGGCCTCCTGCAGTGTTCCTCCTTTCTTATGTTCTTATGTTCTTATTAGAATGAATTGGACGGCCTATTTTGGTGTCATCAGCAAATTTGTTTATGTCGCTATTCCCTCATCTATGTCGTTTATGTAAATTGTGAACAACAACGGGCCCAACACTGACCCCTGCGGAACACCGCTTGTGACGTGCCCCCATTCTGATTTCTTCTCATTTATGCAAACTCTCTGCTGCCTATTTGTCAGCCATGCCTCTACCCAGGAAAATATTTTTCCTCCTATTCCGTGTGCCTTAAGTTTCCTCAATAGCCTCTGATGTGGAACTCTATCGAAAGCCTTACTGAAGTCCATATACACAATATCATATTCATTACCATGATCTACCTCCTCAAACACCTTAGTGAAAAAAATTAGTAAATTCGTAAGACAGGAACGCCCCTTTGTAAAACCGTATTGAGATTCATTAATCAATTTATTCTATCAAGAGGTAATGTAATCACTGAGATTACTGTAATGAAGTGACTGCCAGTCCTTGGAGGGATTTGAAGGTAGAGTAACTTGGATTACAGCAGAGCTGCACCAGGAACAGCAGCAACTGCAGCAGAAACAGATTCATGGAGAATAGCTTGTGAAGAAACAGTAGTACAACAGTAGTATGAACAGCAGCATCAGTAATAACATCAGAAACATCAGTAACAGCAATGTCTGACCAAGCTGTAACAAAAACATCAGAAACCACAGTAGCAGCAATATCAGGTACAACAGTAGCAGCAACATCAGAAAGCAACATTAGCAGCAATATCAGGCACAAAAGTAGCATCATCATCAGAGGCAACACTACTAGCAACAGCATAAATAATAAGAATAGCACCAACAGCATAAACAATAGAATTAACAGCCTGTGACACAGTAGTAGCAATATCAGCTAGAGCAACAACGGCACGTGACAACAGTAGCAATATCAGCTAGAGCAAAAGCAGAAGCAGCAACAACCTGTAACACAAAAGTAGCAATATCAGCTAGAACAGCAACAGCATGTGACACAACAGTAGCAATATCAGCCAGAGTAGCAGCAGCAGCAGCAACAGCAGTTACATTTGTTGTGCTTGCATAATCAACATTCCACTCTGCAACATAAATATCCCTGGCCGCTGATACATGGCCGGCCGGACTTAGAACTAACGATCACTCTTTACCTCTTAATTCCCATTTAGTTTGAGTCTTTCCCATGTTATCATTTCTGGCGTAATTGGGCCGTGGTGTCGCTTCAACCACCCAGTGGCGGAAATGTACACAAGCTTTGTGCGTGTGGCGACAGCAGAGATATTTTAGTTTGTTTGTGGGTGTCTGAACAGAGTGGTATAGTTAATATGGACGGGCATCGCTGTATGGAGATTGGGTTGAACGTTCCGGCTCTACGTTCTTGATACATTTCTGTTTAATTGTATTTTGGTTGCTCGCAACTTTCTAGTTTGGTGTGTTTGGTAGCTGCTATGACTGTTGCTGGTGTGTGTGTGTGTGTGTGTGTGTGTGTGTGTGTGTGTGTGTGTGTGTGTGTGTGTGTGTGTGTGTGTGTTTGTGTATGTATGTATGTATTCCATAGACAGATACCATAGGACTTGGAAGTCCACGCCGGATTTTTATGCTAAGAACTATCTGCTTCTACCTAGATTCAAGACTACGGTGTATTATCTAGATGTACTAGTCAAAGATAGAAATGCAGAAGGTTCTCCGAGAGAGAGAGAAATGAGCTTTATCTTATCTACTTTTGCATCCAGTCAATATACATTCCACGAGGCTCACTTCCCTCGCTTGTTACCTCGTCGTGCCGAAGAGGTAAAACTTGCAATTTTGGCTTAAATAGCACCGCTCTTCTTACCGAATAAGGGCAAGCGAAAATTTGTGTATGCAATAATTTCGCAAAAATCATTCTAAACCTAACGAAAAAATATATTTCATTGTGTTTGCTTATTATTAAATTATTGTACGTTTATCTAAAATATATTTCGTCGGAATAGGCTAAATTAAATTGCCCTTGTTATAATAAGGTTAGGTAAGTATTCTAAGGTTCTTTTGGTAGAAAATTATTAATTTTTACATTAACATAAATGAAAAAATATATCTTTAAACGTATAAGAGAACATTTTAGAAAGAGATTAATTTTAAGTGAGTTCTTGCTAATTGACCAATTTTACCTATTCGGCACGCGTAATATATATATATATATATATATATATATATATATATATATATATATATATATATATATATATATATATATGTATATATATGTATATATATATATATATATATATATATATATATATATATATATATATATATATATATATATATATATATATATATATATGCAAAACAACCACTGTGAATAAAAAAAAAAAGGCACAATACCGTGACTGGAACGATACACAAATAACCCGCACATAAAAGAGAGAAGCTTACGACGACGTTTCGGTCCGATTTGGACCATTGACAAAGTCACCACTGTGAAAGAAAAGAGAAATTCTAAGCGCTTTCGTGACTACTCACATTATCAAGGAACAATGAAAGTAAAGCATCAAAGGAAGGTATATAAAGGGGTAGCCCACACCTCACTATCAGATCCCACAACAATGAAACACCTGACGCGAGACAGCAGGCCCACCGGCCGAACTAGACAGGTCCTTCATACAACCCACCAACAAACTATTCTACCAAAGAATTAAGAAATTTAAAAATTATTATTTGTCCAATGTATTATTAAATTCTTCCCATTGGACAAATAATTTTTAAATTTCTTATTTCTTGGGTAGAATAGTTTGTTGGTGGGTTGTATGAAGGACCTGTCTAGTTCGGCCGGCGGGCCTGCTGTCTCGCGTCAGGCGTTTCATTGTTGTGGGATCTGATAGTGAGGTGTGGGCTACCCCTTTATATACCTTCCTTTGATGCTTTACTTTCATTGTTCCTTGATAATGTGAGTAGTCACGAAAGCGCTTGGAATTTCCCTATTCTTTCACAGTAGTTGTTTTGCATACTCTGAAATTACCTGTTTACTGTGATCTTATTGCATATATATATATATATATATATATATATATATATATATATATATATATATATATATATATATATATATACATACATACATACATACATATATACACACGCATACACTGCTTCCCTTTATTTTGTAAAATTAGATACAGTGTGCTGCTACCCAGTTTTATATACCAAGTTACAGAGTAGAAACCGCAAGATGTGAATAGATGGGGTTTAAGGGAAAGGCAGATAGACTTTTCAACCTTACCAATGTTATCTGCAAGGACTATCTACTTTCATCAGATGGTTAAGGCTCTCCCTAGTCTGACAGACTGACGCATGATACAGACTTATTGTACATTTTTCAAGCGTACGTAAGACTTAAAACATCGGTCTTGACTGTCGAGCGTCCCCCCCTCCTGTTTATTCACCAATCTTGAGGTAAAACAATAAGTACGAAAATCTTGAATAGTAACGTGTCATTCTTCGAGTCAGGCTGCAACATTTTAATGTAAACTAATTAAGTGTAGTAGTGAGGAACGGAAGTTCAGCTTTGTGAAGCTAGAATTGACTGGTAGTTTCCGTGGATAAAGCTCTTATGGATAAATTTTCTGGGAGCTAAAAGTTACTGGTAGTTCCTATGGATAAATTTTCTGGGAGCTAAAAGTGACTGGTAGTTCTCATGGATAAATTCTCTGGGCGCTAGAATTGATTGTTACTTACCAAGGATAAATTCTAGGGGTACTAGAACTGATTGGTAGTTCTCAAGAATAAATTCTGACGGTCTCCTCCTGACTAAGTGGCCGCGCTCAGTAAATTAACACACACACTCGGCGCTGTGTAAAAACAGCATTTTTCCGGGTGTTGAGCTGCCAAAACAGCAACAGCAACAGCAGCAGCAGCAGCGTCCTGGCGCCCGTAGAGCGCCAGGCACCCTCTACCTCATCTGTCCACGTTAAGTAGCTCCATATATCCAAGTCTGCCTTAAGTTGCTCCTATGCTCTTGAGTTTTACCCATAGTCTGTCATCCGCGCCTGCCATCCCTACCTGTGCAGGAGGGGGAGGTCTTCTCCTCCTGGAGGTGTTCTACTGAAGAGGAAGGTCTTCTCCAGAAGAGTAAGGTCTTTTCCTGAAGAGGAAGGTCTTCTCCAGAAGAGTAAGGTCTTTTCCTGAAGAGAAAGGTCTTCTCCTGGAGGAAGAGGTAAGCTGAGGTAGGAAGGAGGGATAGGGTCTTGTGTTTCTGGGGAAGGAAGAAAGGAGAGTTTTCCGCTGAGGGAGGAGGGAAGGGGGAGTCATGTTCTGCTGGAGGAGGAAGGATGGAGTCTCGTTCTGGAGGGAAAGGGAGAATGGAATGTTGTTCAGCTGGAGGAAGGGGTGGGAGAGTAGTCTTGTTTTAGTTATACAAAGTTTAAGCTGAAAGATTCTGAAGCTGGTTTAGTAAAACACACACACACACACACACACACACATAGCTTTAAGCAGAGGTATGATAAAGCTCACGGTTCAGGGAGAGTGACCTAGTAGTGACCAGTGAAGAGGCGGGGCCAGGAGCTTGGACTCGACCCCTGCAACCTCAACTAGGTGAGTACATACACACGCACACCACAAACTACAAATAATAGGCCCAGTGTCTATCGACAAGTGCTTTTAACAACTGGTGACTCTCTCACACACATACACACAAAGTGTGACTAAGAATAAATGAAAGTAAGAAGTAGGAAGTCCATCTTGATTGGCCTTGCTCCTGTTGGAAGCTATCAACGAGTTTCTGCACTTGACAGCACTGACAGCAATAGCTTGACTGGCCTTCCATTTCAGTTGACCTGCTTGACCACTCGTGGACTGGTGGCGCCACCTAGTCTTCAGTGACCTGTATTGTCCGGGGTGACTCGTATACCAGCAATGATTTGTGATGACCTGCTCATGATTACTCCATGATGACTCCTGGAACATGTATCATGAAGGTCCTCGTTGGCATGGGTGTGAAAATAAGGGCTTCAGTATGAGTGTGAGGGACATAAGGAACACCTCTGTGAGAGCGGTATGTGAAAGACCTACTGAGCACCTCATTACAGCACCTTCGTACAGCACCTCATTACAGCATCTTCGTACAGCACCTCCGTTTAAATCAGTTTTTTTTTTTGGCGGATAGTTGTTCAATGAGACGATACATTAACAGCATCCGCCTTCACCGATGATCAGCATTGTCAGCAGCAGCAGTGGTAGTAGGGATGGCTAAGAGCATCAGCAGAATAAGTGATTAAAGTGTCATTGTCAGTGGCTACATTGTCAGCAGTATCAGAGAAAGGTTTGTAAACCCATTGGAAAAGAGAGAGAGGGGGGGGAAGAGACAAGGAGAGGGGGAAAGAGACAAGGAGAGAGAGAGAGACGGAATGAGAGAGAGAGAGAGAGCGAGCGAGAGAGAGAGGATGGGGAGGTAGGTAGGGTGTAGGAAAATCTGAGCAGGCTGGTGAGGTGCACCATTGAAAAAGTTGGTCAGGAGTGTTCGTGGTGGCCCGCGCTTAAACTTTGAACACTATTGAAAGTGTGAATTCGTGATTCCATAAATGTGGCAACTTGGCCCAACTTTTTGGCTACGACTAACACGTAGGCAAGAATGTTCCATCCTCTCGCCACTCCTAGTTTAACTTCTTTCCTTCTCACTTTAACCTCCTCTCTCTCTCTCTCTCTCTCCAGACCGGGATTTAGGTATCACCCCTAAATCCAGCGGTAACTTAATTACAATGTAATATAATAGAGCAGAGTAATTAGCTTCACTCGGACCATGGGTTAATCACTGCACTGGTTCACCACTATCCACAAATCACTAAATCAATCACTTCACATTTGGACAAAAATATATTTTGGTCAAATTATTCAACAAGAAAAGGGGAATTAAGGATCCATATGAGAAAGATTAGAAATACATAATATTTATCATATATATATATATATATAATATATATATATATATATATATATATATATATATATATATATATATATATATATATATATATATATATACAAGGAATTCGCAAGAGCAGGAGAAATATACACAAACACTGATCTCTGGCTGAAGGAGACTCGAACCTACGAACATTGGAACAAGGTACGCAGTGCTTTACCAATCTACCCACACTGGACAATACCTTGGAGTCCAGCTTGCGCTAGACTTTGATCCAAGACAGCCAGCTTTAAGGGAGAAGGCTTACAGCTTTTCATCTCATCCCCTGCTGGCTGCCTTGGATCAAAGTCTAGCGCAAGCTGGACTCCAAGGTATTGTCCAGTGTGGGTAGATTGGTAAAGCACTGCGTACCTTGTTCCAAAATTCGTAGGTTCGAGTCTCCTTCAGCCAGAGATCAGTGTTTATATATATATATATATATATATATATATATATATATATATATATATATATATATAAACCAAAATGTGGACGGAAGGCTCGAACTGTGGTCCCATGATTGACAGGCCCAGCACTCTACCACTTCGGCTACGGTGGCTTATAATAGGGAAAATTAGTAAGCAGTAGTTCTGTACATGCTTCCTTCAGAGGCACTAACTGTAACCTAACTGACCTCCTTCCCATAGCCCAGGAGCTTTAGTAGTAGATCTATTCTTACCTCCCACAAAGCTGTATAGTCTATGAATTCAGATTAAGTTGTAATAAATAACGTCAAAATAAATCTTGATGGACAGACGTGGTCTGTACACTCCAAACCAGCGTGGATTCAGCACGGAAAGATGATACTAGTCACAGCTGCTGAACCATTACAGTAGGATTATTGAGGTCTTGGAAAAAATCAAGGTGGAGATATGGTTTGCACGGATTTTGTGAAGGCCTTTGACGAATGCGATCATAGAGTCATGTGGTATAACAGGAAAAGTAGGCAGAGGTATATTAGATTTTCTGACAAACATAACACAAGAATAGTACACAAAATAAATATTTAGCCTTAGTGATGTAAAAAGCTAAGTATCTCCAGGCACGGTCCTGACTGCTGGTTCTGGGCCTCGTAGATAAAAACACTCGCCACAGCTTCGTATCATTATTTGTGGATAATACGAGAATATGCACGAGAGTATACTCAGTGGCAGACACAAAAATGGAAAAATGATATAAGATAATTCTTCTAGTGGGCAGTAGAAATAACAATGTTCAATGGCGACATATTCCAGTTGCTCAGGTATAGAAAAAAATAGGAATTGAGAAGGGACAAGATATACAAAACACAGGACGACCACGATATAAAACGAAAAGAACATTGAAGGACCTAAGTGCAATAATGTCACTTGACCTGTCGTTTAGAGATGTGAATTGTAATGGCTGGATCCTCAGTATTTCGGAGAGCAAAGATGGATAAAACATGAATAACACAAATTGAAATAATGTGGAGAATTAGTGACAAAATTAAAAAGTACTTAATAAACACACAAACATGTATTAATTCCCACTTTTGAAAAGGCAAAACATAAATTACGAAAGTGAATCAAAGGTAAGATTGGTAAATATGGAAGAGCAGCAGCAGCTGTGATTCCGCTCGTGAAGGTAGAGAGAGAGAGAGAGAGAGAAAGGGGGGGGGCGCAGTGATCCATGGTGATCAAAGGTTACGTTTCTAACTCTTTCATAGATGTAGCAGAAGATTGTCACCACCAGACACACCATAAGCAGACACCAGTGGTATGCAAGACCAGTGCACTTAATGAGAGATGCACGGTAATCAACAGAGTAGTAGTCGAGCAAGCAAGCTGGAATGAAACCGTGATATGTAGGTGAACCAGCCTGGTGGGTTGTCTCGGAGGTGACGAAGGAGTACAAAGAGTTCACAGAATGGTACACAAATAACCCGCACATAGGAGAGAGAAGCTTACAACGACGTTTCGGACCATTTACAAGGTACACTAACACAGAAGAATGAGGTAGCTAGTACATATAGGCCAGTATATATATGCTGGTAGTGGTAGCAGTAGACAGAATGACTCGGGGGCCCACATATAGGTAGTAGTCTTTCTACAAATGACTCGGGCGAAGGTAAGGTACATTAATTAAATCCACGACTTGTGACAAAGTCTGCAGCCCATGTGATTCCCCGTGGTCATTGGATAAGCACGCTATGTAAACGGACACAAGTGCAACTACTGCGACATTTTACTGTGGCAACATTTCGCTCTCCAGGAACTTCACAAAGATCCTGGAGAGCGAAACGTTGCCACAATAAAATATCGCATTAGTTGGATATGTGTCCTTTTACCTAACATATTACCGGTAATTCTACCAACATATTACTGGACAGGTACTTCCGCCACCTTCATATCTAATATTTATATTCATAACCATAATTTTTAAAGTGGTGAAGGAGTAAGCCACTGGAACCTTACCTTTGAAGAGTTTCGAGAGTTTAACTACACTCGGAGCCCGGCCATAGGCCATGCTCGTTCGGTGCTTGCCTGATCAACCAGGCTGTTGCTGCTGGAGGCCCGCTGCCCTACATATCCATCACAGCCTGGTTGATCTGACTTTCATGCTTATTTTAGTCTCATCTTCAAATGATGATACAAAAGTGTGACGGGTGTTTTTATCTGTCTGGTATGAGGATGAGAAACAGCAGAGGTGCCAGGACAGTGCCTTGGGGCACTGAGCTTTTGACCTCGCTGATGCTGGATCTTGCTCTGTTTACTACTGCTTGTTGTGTTCTGTGTGTTAGGAACCCGAAAATTCCTTCCCCGTAATGCCCATGACCTTCATTTCGTGGGCTATCACTCCATGATCGCATTTGTCAAACGCCTTTGCAAAATCTGTGTAAATCACATCTGCGTTTTGGTCTTCCAATGTCTCCGTAATTCTTTCATAATGGTTCAGCAGCTGTGACAGGAATGATCGTTCTGCTCTAAAACCATGATGGTTCGGGTTATGATAGTTGCAGAATTGAGACACTTATGCAACATAGGGGAATCTTTATTGAAGAAACGTTTCGCCACACAGTGGCTTCATCAGTCTTATACAAAGCAGGAAGGTATAAGGAGAGGAGGAGTTTGAGGTAATCAGTCCCTCAGCCTGGAGTCCATGTGTTCAGTCTATCAATTTTGTAGAAAGTACAGCACAAGGCCGTAGCAGTGGCTTATATACTGTAGTCAGGTGAGGCGAAGCAGGAGGAGGCGGGGTCATAGTGGAACCATCCACTAGGGCCGCTAAGTAGGTCTTCGCTCAAAGATTGTATAAGACTGATGAAGCCACTGTGTGGCAAAACGTTTCTTCAATAAAGATTCCCAAATGTTGCATAAGTGTTGTCTCATTTCTTCAACTTGTCGGTTTTCAAACTCATTCATCACATATGCTGGTTGTGTTGGTCCATGAAATTTGTAATCTGCTGTCTCATCGCTCTTTCGAAGATTTTTATGATGTGAGAAGTTAGGGGTACTGGTCTGTAATTTTTAGCTAGTGCTGTACTACCTCCCTTATGCAAAGGAGCTATGTCTGCACTCTTTAAGGCCTCCGGTATTTTACGTAGATCTAAGCTCTTTCTCCAAAGAATACTGAGGGCTCGTGCTAGTGGTACTTTGCACTTTATAAATAGAGCATTCCATGAATCTGGTCCAGGTGCCGAGTGGGCATGTTGTCCATTTCTTTTTTGAAATCTATGGAATTTGTACTAATGTCCGTTAGTTGGTCTGCGTGGCCTTCTGCTGGAGTGAAAAATATTTTTGCATTTTTTACCTTGCTGTCAGTGGGTTGCTGAATACTGACTCATACTGTACTTTTAGGATTTCACTCATTTCGTGTTCGTCAGTATACGAATCTCTCAAAAATGGTCCAATTCTACAGGTAGTTCTTAGTTTGGATTTTGCGTAGGAATAGTAATATTTTGGGTTTCTTGCAATATACTGTATGGGCCTTTGTTCCCTTTGTACTTCTGTGAGGTATGACATCCCGTGTTTTTGTTCTAATTCAGTGATCTCTCGGCTAAGTCTATCTTTCCTCTGTTGCGGCATATTTGTGTTTGTAAGCAGTTCAGTAACCTGTTTTCTTCTTCTGTACCATCTCCTACGCTCTCTCTCTACATCTGATCTTCTGGGTTTCCTCAATGGTACATGTTTCATACATACCTTGTATGCTTCTGTATTCAGCTTCTCTAAGTACTGGTGGGGATTTAAGGCGCTCATGTCTGATTCCCAGGATATGTCTGATAGCTCTTGGTTTATTTTTTCCCAGTCAATTCTATGGTTGTTAAAATTAAACTTACTGAACATCCCGTCTCTAACTTTAGTGATGCAGTTTCCTAACCCTGAATTAATACTCGATTGAACTTCTATGATGTTGCGATCAGAATATATTGTTTTTGTAACTTATGTCTCTGATTAGCTCCTCGTTGCTTAATATCAAATCCAGGGTATTTTCATTTCTAGTGGGATCAGTTATCTGTTGGTTTAATGAGTACTTTTCACAAGGCCTCATTAGTTCCCTGGTATGTGCCTGTTGAGCCAGGATGCTTCCCGGAGATATTTCTGGTATAACGTTGCGTTGCGCCATCTTCCATTTTACATGAGGAAGATTAAAATCTCCAAGGAGTAAAATATTTGGTGTAGGATTTTCTAGCCTATCCAGATAGTTATCTGTCTTCCTTAACTGATCTGTAAATTCCTCAGTAGTTGCTGATGGTGTTTTATATACTAGGATAATTAAAAATTCCTATTTTCAACTTTAATGCCTAAGATTTCTTCTATATCATTCGTAGACTTCAGCACTTCTGTGTAACAGAAAGCATCTTTTACACAGATTCCTACTCCTCCCCGTGACCTATTAATTCTATCACATCTATACACGTTATAGTTTTCTATCTTATTTCTCCGTTGTGTGTGTTTCTGTAAATGCTCCAAACATGGCATTCGCTTCTGTTAGGAGGCCACTGACATAACTAACTTTGTCGTTTATATTCGATTTCAAACCCTGAATATTTGCAAATATGAAGCAGGAATTACCATTTGGGATGTTTTGTTTTGCTTTGTGTTTCGTTAGTACCACTGGTGATGTATTACCTGGTATGGCCCCTGGTGTACATAACTCTGGTTCCTCCAGTACTAACTTTGCATTTGATTGCTTATTCGGCCCTGATGGGCTGATGCCTGGTTTGGTATGTCCCATTTTGCTGCCCATATGTCCCCCCTGTACCTCGGTCAGATGACCAAAAGCTCCAGCTATGGGTCATCATTTGACAAAGACCCGCGTCAGGAAGCACTTGTCTTGTTTCCTCGACAAACCTTATCTACCCTACCTCCGCCAAGTACCAGATCAACCAGGTTGTGATGGATATGTGGGCCAGCGGTCCACCAGCCCAGGACAAGCCTGGTCCAGGACCTGGCTGTAGTAGCAGGTAAACTCTAGTCACTACTCACAGGTACATCATATATTTAAGATTATATTAACTTTAAAAAACCTAAATTTAAACATAAATAATCAACATAAAAAACCCGACAGCGATACATCTGGCAGCGAGGTGACTGTTGAAAAACATTCAGCATTCAAATATGAACGTTTTATCACCCTTGGTGCCAGAATCAGTTGGTGTGTGTCTCACACACACATTCACAGTGTTGTGTTTTACCAAGCTATAGTGGAATGCGTTTCCCCATGCTGCCATGCGTTTACCTTTTATTGACCTGTATGTATTTCTGTTGTCTTGTATATTTGATGTGCTGAACGATCCCGTTACTGGGACAAGATGTGCTGAACGATCCCGTTACTGGGACAAGATGTGCTGAACGATCCCGTTACTGGGACAAGATGTGCTGAACGATCCCGTTACTGGGACAAGATGTGCTGAACGATCCCGTTACTGGGACAAGATGTGCTGAACGATACCCTTACTGGGGGCAAGATGTGCTGAACGATACCCTTACTGGGGCAAGATGTGCTGAACGATACCCTTACTGGGTCGAGATGTGCTGAACGATACCCTTACTGGGGGCAAGATGTGCTGAACGATCCCGTTACTGGGACAAGATGTGCTGAACGATACCCTTACTGGGACAAGATGTGCTGAACGATACCCTTACTGGGGGCAAGATGTGCTGAACGATCCCGTTACTGGGACAAGATGTGCTGAACGATACCCTTACTGGGGGCAAGATGTGCTGAACGATACCCTTACTGGGGGCAAGATGTGCTGAACGATACCCTTACTGGGGGCAAGATGTGCTGAACGATACCCTTACTGGGTCGAGATGTGCTGAACGATACCCTTACTGGGGCAAGATGTGCTGAACGATACCCTTACTGGGGCAAGATGTACTGAACGATACCCTTACTTGTGGCGGGATGTGCTAAACGATACTGTTACTGGGGCGAGATATGCTAAACGATACTGTTACTGGGGCGAGATGTGCTAAACGATACTGTTACTGGGGCGAGATGTGCTAAACGATACTGTTACTGGGGCGAGATGTGCTAAACGATACTGTTACTGGGGCGAGATGTGCTAAACGATACTGTTACTGGGGGCGAGATGTGCTGAACGATACCGTTACTGGGCGAGATGTGAACGATACCGTTACTGAAGCGAGATGTGCAGGGAGATATGACTGCAACATGCAGCATACTCCGTGGCATAGTGCACTCTATATCAGGATTATGAAGAGAGGACACGGACTCACTACCTATCCACAGCTTCAGGAGTAGATATGATAGGACCCAAGAAGCCAGACAGAAGTGATACAGGTCAAAGTTACCTAGGAGGCGGGGACAGGAGCCAAGTCTCGACCCCTGGAAGCACAACTGGGTAAGTACACACTAGCACTGATAAAATCTAAGACCCGGGCCGGAGAGTACCGGCGAATCAAGGAGGAGCAGGAATTGTATAGACCGATATAGAAGCTAAGCCATTCTACATTATGGGAAAGCGCTGAACCCGTATGGGTCTTACAGCATGTGGGGAATGGTGATCAGGTGTGATCCAAGAGAAGGGTAGCTTCAGTTCCTTGGATCTAGAGCTCTTGACTAGTATGAAGGGTGGAAGACAGGGAGAGGTGAGCCCCTCGATCATATCTCCTTCATACGTACACAACCATGGCTCATTTGCATACCAAATTCAAGAGA
The DNA here is from genome assembly GCF_038502225.1 of Cherax quadricarinatus. Lineage (NCBI taxonomy): Eukaryota > Metazoa > Arthropoda > Malacostraca > Decapoda > Parastacidae > Cherax > Cherax quadricarinatus. The sequence continues at coordinate 8,681,583 of NC_091358.1, forward strand.
TTTTTCATTTTTTTTTCTTCTGACTTCCAGTACCGTTATGTTTTTAATGAAGTTTTTAACCTTCACTGCTTTATTGCTAGTGCCTTCCCCCACTCTCTCTCTCTCTCTCTCTCTCTCTCGTTTCAAGTGTTATTTTTGCAGTATTGGACATTCCGTCATGTGTTGCTTACACACACATGTGGTTGTGTGATTTCTGCAAATTCTTAGTATATGTAGTTGTTCTACATATGCGATGTGTGGTTGGTACATGTGTGTGGTTACTGAACATGTTTGCTCTGTAGTTACATATGTGTATGGTTGTTGAACTTTGTGTAGGTTTGCTGTACATTGTGTAGGTGTGCTGTACATTGTGTAGGTGTGCTGTACATTGTGTAGGTGTGCTCTACATTGTGTAGGTGTGCTCTACATTGTGTAGGTGTGCTCTACATTGTGTAGGGTTGATGTACATTGTGTAGGTGTGCTCTACATTGTGTAGGGTTGATGTACATTGTGTAGGGTTGATGTACATTGTGTAGGGTTGATGTACATTGTGTAGGGTTGATGTACATTGTGTAGGGTTGATGTACATGTGTGTGTGTGTGTGTGTGTGTGAGGTTCCCGCATATGTTTGTGTAGTTCCAGCACATGTGGGAGGTTCCCACACACGTGTGTATAGTTCCCGCACATATGTATTGCAGACTTGCAACCTTAATTAACGTGTAGTGTGTGTTGCGTCCTTTGTTTTGCTCTTTTAAATGACCGTTTTGTGTTTATGAATCAATGTTTTGCTCTTCTAAATCCTTCTCTTTCCTCTTCATTACTTCTTTTTCCTCTTCTAATACTTCTTTTTCCTCTTCCATTTTTTTAAAGAATAGCAATAATAGCAGGTATTCCTCCTGCTGTTTCCTTCCTTCCTGCTTGGCTTCCTTTCCTGCTGTTTTTCTTCAGTAATCTCGTGTGTTTATATTCTGTCTAGCTGTGCCACTGTTCTCTCTAACACACTTCCTGGCCTACTGGGAACGTGTTTCCCACCCTGCGTGGCTAGTTGACTGGTCGAGTGGCTTTCTGCGTGCCTAGTTGCTTGCTGTTCTGCCCGTCTTTGTGTCTACCTTGCTGTCTCTCTGCCTGCGTATCTGGTTGTCTGGGTGGCCGGGTGGCTGACTGGCTGGCTTTCCCCCCTCTGGCAGCCTCTAGGGGCGGCGCCCCCTCCCCCTGCGAGCGTGCGATGGTAGCTCAAGGGGGGGACGTCGGGGAAGCAAGGAGGGGGGAGCTACGCAGCCGCCTCCAGACGTGACCCGCTGTGTTTGTCCAGACCTGAGGGGAATCCTTGCAAGGTCAGTATCTCTTACCCTGCTACGCAGTTACTGGTAAATATAGCCTCTGGTGCAAGACGAGCAGCAGCAGCAGTAATAGTAGGAGCAGTAGCAGTAGCACCAGCAACAACACCAGCAGTACTACTTGCATTACCATTACATTGTAACATTCATTACTAAAACAAGTGTTTAAGTCTTCAGGAGGAAACTAGATCACTGCCTCCGCCCATGTGCCAGATCAACCAGGCTGAGATGGCACTGTGGGTTAACAACAGCCTGGTTTAAGAGACAGTCATCAGAAAAATCTGGCCCCAGGCCGGTCTGGGAGAGTAGGAAATTTCTCGATCCCGGTCACAGATATCCTGACTATTGTTAATATCGACCTTTTATCATTCTAATCATTATCGTTAAGAGAGAGAGAGTGGGAGTGTGTGTACCCACCTGTATGTGGTTGAAGGGGTCAAGTCTCTCTCGCTCTGTTTCGGGTACAACTGGTTGTGCTACAGAGACAATGGAGGTGAGAGTCTACACATACATAACGTCAAAGCAACAAACATTTCTGACAGCGAACTGGAAAAAAAAAACATTATTAAGTCATTTTTTCGAGGCGTATAGAGATTCGAACTGGGGTCAGGCAGATGCGACCCTTCCCCCCCCTCCCCCCTCCTCACAGTGTGAGACAACTCACACTTTCCTGACAGACTCATCTTTTGCTAACTCTTATATACGTCAACTTGATATTTCATGAGTTGCTGAAAGCCTTAATTTTCGCAGAGGTAATGAAGGTTTTCATTTTATATAACAAATTGGGATTCTGCTGAATTTTCCACTTAAAATGCAGTTCAAAGAAGATTGATTTAAAATTATAATAGTGTATCTGTTTCTCCATAAGATTAATTCTTTTATTTCTGCTGAAATTGTCATGCATATATATGTACGCAGAATTCTGCTGTACAGAGAGTACAGAATACTCTCGTACTCACTACAAGATTCTCACAGACTTATTTATTTTAGCGTTATTTTCGAATCCTTTTTTGCTGACTAAAATTTTGCTGTCATTCAAACTTTGATAAGTTTCTCGAGTCAGTGTTTCCTTAGCCAGGTCACATAAGGCATGTAGTGGAGGAGGTGGACTGAGTGCTGATAACACCAACAACCTGACAAATCAAGCTATCATCCAGGAAGCCTTGTCTAGGACCGGGCCGTGGAGACGATGACCTCCAGAATCTACTACAGGCAGACATTATGGTGGCGTTAGTGTGTGTCGTGGGAGAATCTACTAAATTCGAAAATATCTACACCAGAGCATATTCCAGTGGTCAGCCTCCCGTGGAGCAGCACAGTGCTGACACCTGTCACACATTCCTCTCTACTCGGCTCCTGGAAAACGGATAAAGAGAAATGTTTCTTCATGCAAATGTTGAGTAAAAATCACAAGTCCGTGGCTGGCATAAATCACAAATAATTCTTAAACTAGATATGGAAAACGAACGACCTTTCGTTTTGTTGCACCATTATCATGTTGTTTGATGATGATCTGCGACGTCGTCTGGTTTTCATTTCCAGTTTTGAGGTTAGTTGTGTACATGAAAATGTGTTTTAATTGATTTTCATTTTATGAGCTGGAAGTGTGTGTTGAGGGAAACGTGGAGTGTTGTTGCAAACATCTCAGTGTAATAACGTAGCTTATTTGAGGTAGAGAGGGATGACATGTGTATTGTAGATATGATGTAGTCGTAATGACCCTGGCTTATGTCACATTCACCTGTAATAGAAAGAAGTCATGCAGCACCTGGGGAATGGGAAGCAGCCAGCTTTCATCCATGGAAGGGTAGCTCCAATTCTTTGGATCAAGAGCCCTTCATCCCTGAAGAGTTAGAACTGTTCTGTGAGGCTCGGGTGTAGTTACTAGTTTTGCAATGTGTTGAAAATCATTAAAAGACAATAAAAATGACCACCGTGGCTAGATTGAAAAGTAACCCGCAATTAAGAGTGGAAAATTATAACGACTTTCGTTCCGTCCTGAACTATTGTCAAGTCACTGCTTAGCGAGATAGAGCAGAGAAGACCAGAAGACAGGTCAGAACAAGAGAGGAGAGGGGAGGGGGAAGAAGGTAGTTGGAGTAGAACTAGTAGTAGCTGTAGTAATATCCGGAGACTAGTAAAATTCCCCGAGGTCCCTAGAGGCAGCAATAGTAATAGTAGCATTAGAAAAAAAAATAAAATTAACAGTAGTAACAAAGTTAGTAATAATATTATAATGAAACGTTAAACCCATGAGGGTCATACAGTACCGACAGTTAGTAATAATGGTAGAATTACTGACAAATTGTTGGGTAATAGGAGTGTCTGATAATTGGTAATTCTATCATTACTAACTGTCGGGCACTGGTAACGGCTTGACAAAGCTCCTGGAGAGCGAAACGTTGCCACAATAAAGTGTCTATGTCCTTTTACCTAACAGTGGCAATACACTAAAAAATTATTAATAATTTCATAGTTCAAATAATTTCGGAAATTGACTCGCCCTTCAAGAAATTCCACAATCGCACAACCTTAAAAAAAAGCAGGGGAAGAAAAATGTATAAAATTGGTTATCACATTTTTTGAAAACACACAAAAATCACTTGTGTTTCTGACAATTAGTGAGTGGAGAGGTATTGAGTTGCGGGATACAAGGAAGGTTGAAAGCAATTAAAGGCACCTACTGAGACATTTGACCTCCTGGCTTCCCGTCGGCCACCCTCACCTCTCTGCTCCTTCACTCACTCCCACCACCATTTCCTCTACTAATTCTCAACGTCGAGCATGTCGTTCGTGTCCCCAGGTCGACTTTGCTTGCCACTCGACTTTCGGCGTTAATTTTCTTGCTTGATTCTTTTCGTCTCTGGGAACTTTTGAAGCATTTCCCGTTTCGCCTCATAAGTGTTGTGTCTTAAATCTGGATTTTTCTCTTCACTATGTTGAAATATCGGATATCTGTTGTTTATCGTAATACTATCTTCAGATATCGTAATGTGCTGATGATTATTGTAATACTGTCTCTGGATATAGTCGTATACCTTTTATAGTAATACTGTGTTCATGTATTGTGTTGTAATGTTTATTGTCGTAATACTGTGTTTAGGTATCGTCTTACACTGTTTATTGTTGTAATACTGTGTATGGTATTATACTGTTATGATACTACGTTGAGGTATCGTCTTAAACTATTGATTATCTCAACACTGTCCAGGTATCAGCTTACAGCTACTGAGAAAATTGTAAGATTGAGGTTCACTTTTGCTGTACGGTATCTTAGTGGCATTTAAGTGACGTCAGACCCTTATGACTAACTAACCCAAGGTGACAGTTCAGACCCTTAACGTCAAGTGGTCAAGGGCTATAGTTCAGACCCTTAACGTCAAGTGGTTAAGGGAGGGTAATAGTTCAGATTCCCGCGGCCCGGTCCCAGACTAGGGCTCCAAGTGGTTGGTATGATCCATCAGGCTGTTGATGCTTTTTCTAATTATTTAAATTTCTTCCTGGCTGTGTTTTTGTTTTCAAAGTGGTTAATGTCGTTTCAGAGCTTTGGGTGAAATTTCAGTCCCAATATCCTTCATATTTCATTAATTCATTCATCACTCAATGAACGTTGCAGCGTTGTATGGCCCATGTGGGCTTAGCGCTCGTTTATAGTTCATTAGTAAGTGTTTTAACGTCATTTGGTGGAGACAAGTTGATGTTCACACGCTGTACGTGAAGTAACCAGAGCACACACACACACACAGCCACAGAGTAGTCAGGAAGTGGAATAGTTTGGGAAGCGATGTAGTGGAGGCAGGATCCATACATAGCTTTAAGCAGAGGTATGATAAAGCTCACGGTTCAGGGAGAGTGACCTAGTAGCGAACAGTGAAGAGGCGGGGCCAGGAGCTTGGATTCGATCCCTGCAACCTCAACTAGGTGAGTACACACACACACACACACACACACACACACACACACACACACACACACGCACAGGGGTCAGTCCTAGGACCAGTGCTGTTTCTGGTATTTGTGAACGACATGACGGAAGGAATAGACTCTGAGGTGTCCCTGTTTGCAGATGACGTGAAGCTGATGAGAAGAATTCACTCGATCGAAGACCAGGCAGAACTACAAAGGGATCTGGACAGGCTGCAGACCTGGTCCAGCAATTGGCTCCTGGAGTTCAATCCCACCAAGTGCAAAGTCATGAAGATTGGGGAAGGGCAAAGAAGACCGCAGACGGAGTACAGTCTAGGGGGCCAGAGACTACAAACCTCACTCAAGGAAAAAGATCTTGGGGTGAGTATAACACCAGGCACATCTCCTGAAGCGCACATCAACCAAATAACTGCTGCAGCATATGGGCGCCTAGCAAACCTCAGAACAGCATTCCGACATCTTAATAAGGAGTCATTCAGGACCCTGTACACCGTGTACGTTAGGCCCATATTGGAGTATGCGGCACCAGTTTGGAACCCACACCTAGCCAAGCACGTAAAGAAACTAGAGAAAGTGCAAAAGTTTGCAACAAGACTAGTCCCAGAGCTAAGAGGTATGTCCTACGAGGAGAGGTTAAGGGAAATCAACCTGACGACACTGGAGGACAGGAGAGATAGGGGGGACATGATAACGACATACAAAATACTGAGAGGAATTGACAAGGTGGACATAGACAGGATGTTCCAGAGATTGGACACAGTAACAAGGGGACACAGTTGGAAGTTGAAGACGCAGATGAATTACAGGGATGTTAGGAAGTATTTCTTCAGCCACAGAGTAGTCAGTAAGTGGAATAGTTTGGGAAGCGATGTAGTGGAGGCAGGATCCATACATAGCTTTAAGCAGAGGCATGATAAAGCACGGCTCAGGGAGAGTGACCTAGTAGCGATCAGTGAAGAGGCGGGGCCAGGAGCTCGGACTCGACCCCCGCAACCTCAACTAGGTGAGTACACAGTAAGTCTCTTCGAGCAGGGAGTGGACCTAGTAGCGACCAGCGAAGAGGCGGGGCCAGGAGCTGTGACTCGACCGATGCAACCACATATAGGTGGGTACATATAGGTAAGCACGCACATGACATCGCCCAACAGACTCTCACACTGCCCACCCAGACACACACACATCACTCAACAGACACTCGCATCATTCAACAGACTCACCTTCACTCAACAGATTCACACGTCACTCAGACCCACACACCACTTAGAGAGACCCACACACCCAGGCAACACCAGTCAGGTACAACGAGGCAACACAGCTTGCAACACGCAGGCCAGTTCGTCAACTTGCTGCTTGTTATTCAGCCTCTTCGTTATTTGTGTACGTTAGTAGTGAGCGTGCTCGTTGTTCCATGTGACACAGGCCGTTAAACAAGGTATGAAATTCTACTTGTTTGAGTTATCACTGAGAAACTAAATGTTAGTTGCCTCTCTCAGTGTAGGGGATTTTCTCTCTGTCTCAGGTCTTACTGGAATATTTGAATACTTAGCGATATCCTCATTGCGCTACCAAAGTCTCCCAGCTCAGACTGACACCAATAGACCCCTGGCTGCCTTCAAGAGCTGGACAGATACTTAAAGTCGGTGACGGATCAGACGGGCTGTGGTTCGTATGTTGGACTACGTGCGGCCAGGGGTGGCAGCCTGGTTGATCGGGCCCTGGTCCGCCGGGAGGCTAGGTCGTGGGCCGGGGTGCGGGGGCGTTGATCTCCGGGTTACCCTCCAGACTTACTTGTATGATCACCATCCTGGATGCCTAATGAAATCTGACAATGAAACAGCTCTTGTTCCCATTGTGTCACTATCATATAGATTAGGGTAGCGCTACCATCAAGGGCGTTGTAGTAGTGAACCACCATCATCAAGAACATTGTAGTAGTGAACTACCACAATCAAGGACGTTGTAGTAGTGACCATCAAGGGCATTGTAGTAATGAACCACCACCATCAAGGACATTGTAGTAGTGAACCACCACCATCAAGGACATTGTAGTAGTGAACCACCACCATCAAGGACATTGTAGTAGTGAACCACCACCATCAAGAACGTTCTAGTAGTGAACCATCATCAAGGACGTTGTAGTAGTGAGATACCATCATCAAGGACGTTGTAGTAGTGAACCACCACCATCAAAGACGTTGTAGTAGTGAACCTCCGTCATTAAGGACGTTGTAGAAGTGAACCACCACCATCAAGGATGTTGTAGTGAATCACTACCATCAAGGACGTTGTAGTAGTGAACCACTACCATCAAGGACGTTGTAGTAGTGAACCACCACCATCAAAGACGTAGTGAACCTCCGTCATCAAGGACGTTGTAGTAGTGAACCAGCACCATCAAGGACGTTGTAGTGAACCACCACCATCAAGGACGTTGTAGTAGTGAACCACCACCATCAAGGACCTTGTAATAGTGAACCACCACCATCAAGGACGTTGTAGTAGTGAACCACCACCATCAAGGACGTTGTAGTAGTGAACCACCACCATCAGGACGTTGTAGTAGTGAACCACCACCATCAAGGATGTTGTAGTAGTGAACCACTACCATCAAGGACGTTGTAGTAGTGAACCACCACCATCAAGGACGTTGTAGTAGTGAACCACCACCATCAAGGACGTTGTAGCAGTGAGCCACCACCATCAAAGACGTACTTCAACTCTACCTCTGTTATCTTGTTATTAACCCTTGAATGCTAGCAAAACATTAAGGAGAATTAACCATTTGGGATGTATGGCTATGTTAAAAGAGGTAGTTTAAATTTTGTAGAGAATATAACATCACCGTTAACCATACACACACAGTTCCTCTTGTACTTTATCAGAGGATCGTTCCTTCTAGCTAGCGACCCTCTACAATAAGATTCATCCAACTAAGTATATTTATACACCATGGGAAAGTTAGCATGGGCCACCACTCTGACCACGGATGCAAATTTTTATGGATGAATCTCCCGCCAGTGTGGCTGTGACGAACTCTAGCTCAAGTCCCCTCAAAGCCGCCATTATGACTCGCGAAATGGTAATAACAAGATTACAAACAAACCACGGAAAGGGTGGTGTTTAAATCCACGGCAAACGAGTCGTAAACTCCAGGCCAGTGTGTAAGCCACTCGGCCAGCTGGTGAGTGGCTTACTCACTGGCCTGGAGTTTTTTACCAATCTTCCTTTGATATACCTTTAGCTATTCTCAAGGTGTGTATATATATATATATATATATATATATATATATATATATATATATATATATATATATATATATATGTGTGTGTGTGTGTGTGTATATATATATTTGCCGGGAGGGTCGGGGTGGAGGGGAATAATTACTAAGTCAGACCAATTCTCCTGAAACATCCTTCCTACTTCCCGTCACCAAATTCTACGGAACAACCAGCCATTATTTCGTTAGTTTGTTTTTTCTTAACCTGTTCTGCTTCATCTATAGCTACCTCAGAAGCGGTTCAGTGGTCCAGTGGTTCATTGTGTCAGTAGTCCAGTGGTTCATTGTGACAGTGTTAGTGGTCCAGTGGTTCACTGTGTCAGTGGTCTAGTGTGCTAATGGTCCAGTGTGTCAGTGGTCCAGTGTGCTAATGGTCCAGTGTGTCAGTGGTCCAGTGTGCCAGTGGCAGTAGTGTTGCATCATAACGTGGAGACCACAGCTGGTGTTACCACAGGTGTTGTATCATATGGTGTAGACCACAGGTGGTGTTATATCATATGGTATAGACCACAGCTGGTGTTATATGGTATAGACCACAGCTGGTGTTACATCATATGGTGCAGACCACAGCTGGTGTTACATATGTTATAGACCACAGCTGGTGTTACATATGTTATAGACCACAGCTGGTGTTACATCATATGTTATAGACCACAGCTGGTGTTACATATGTTATAGACCACAGCTGGTGTTACATCATATGGTGTAGACCACAGCTGGTGTTACATATGGTGTAGACCACAGCTGGTGTTATATGTTATAGACCACAGCTGGTGTTACATAGTATAGACCACAGCTGGTGTTACATCATATGGTATGGACCACATCTGGTGTTACATCATATGGTAGAGACCACAGCTGGTGTTGCAGAGGTGCATCATACGGTCGAGAAAGTAAGTGGAGAACTCTGGAAGACTATACTAACTGCAGACAAGAGGTGAGTGACGCTCTGCTGAACACCTTTGATGTGCTGCTGGGCTGGCAGTGACAACATGTGGCCAGTGTGGTGGTGACTGCTGTAGCTGCCTCGCTGCTGTAGTCTTGGCTTCACTGCTCTAGCTCGGCCAACCTCGCTCGCTTGAGACATCAAGCATCATTCGTGATTATTAGTGCGTGAAAACGCGTTGTAAACTGCTAGGAGTATCCTGGCTGCCCTGGTGTAGCGTGGAGACTAGCATGTAAAGTGTGTGTATGGAGGAACTGCCTGACGACGCTGGCAAAGCAGTAGCGTCAACACCTCCTGCAGGTTGATGTTCCCCGGGGCAGGCCAGGCGCAGCTCTCCCAGAAAACAACTTGTTTGCAGGATGCTCGACGACCCGCCTGAATGATGGGTCACTAGGGACCAACTGCAGCAGCAACAGCAATATCAACGGCACGGCGGCGGCAGCAACAGAATCAACGGCGGCGACACACATTCCACCATCACCTGCAGATTTCTCCTAAGGTTTCCCTTCCGGGGAATGCACTCGAGTTTTATAATGTGCGTTTCCAATGTGTTCTGGAAACATTTTATCTGTACAGCTTGAGCAGCTAGTTTATTGTGCACCCACAACATTGGAAATGGGTTTGGGTTTGAGAAAGACCTGCCTAATATGGGTCAGTAGGCCTGCAGCGATATTCCTCCTTTCTTATCACAACCCAGCCTGTGAGCGGTAGCGCAAGAAGACAGAGGTCACTATCACACTCCATTGGGTATCGTTATATTTTTACACATTAGTCATTTAATGTATTAGTGTCATCATATACGTATTATCTACCGAATTCAACAGGTGATGTTTTGCCGTGTCTAATTTTTTTTTTCAATTTTAACAATTTAAGATCTATTGCGGGGCCTCGTCACATGCTTTAAATATGTGACAGAGATCTTCACACAGACTGTACAGTCAAGCCCTGCCCATGGCCGGGTTATGGGCAAGGCTTGGCATAGGAAGACACTCGAAATCCGTTAATGTTTATTTTTATAGTCCCTGGTGATCATGCACCACCTGTAGAGTGGAATTTGATGAGACCTGACCTCAGGTACTGTACATATTGTCCAGACATAGACAGTATATAAACTGTGAGCAACTCTTAGCTATTTTCCATTACTGATTATCTACCAACAGTCATCCAAAATACCCAGAATGTAAAAGTATATATAATAATTCATGTTAAGCGTTAAACCCACATGGGTTTTTCAGTACAAGACATAGTGGAGGCTTGATCCTCTGTCTGCCGAGCACCATGTAGACGCGCTTCCTATTTGTACTCGCCTGCACGTGTCCCCTAAAATGCTCAGAATTCAGATACCTGAAGAGTAACTAGCAGAGACAACATCTGTCAGTTACTGACCTTTTTACTTCGCCATAAATATGTTTGATGTAACACATTTCATTTTGATGGACAATAGATCTGGTAGCTCCATCTGTACTCTTCTCCTTTTTTTTAAACTCGTTTTCTAGCTCTTTTCTGATAATTGTTTTTAAACTTCTATTTGGCCAACTCTATCTTCGGCGTTCTCACTATTTAATGTTAGTTCTGTAAAATCATCGACTTTATCATGTTCCAGTAAGCTTGTGTGAAAGGTAAACTACAAGAACCCACGAAGGTTTGACTTGAAACCGAACTCGTGCATATCTGTATCAGCCTTCATAAATAAACGAATATGTTACATATAGATAATAGACTGTTTAGAGCAAGTAATGCAGATTGGGAATCAGAGATAATTAAACCGTCTGTAATATTAAATTATTAAAAAATGACTGAACGAAGTGTGACAGTTCAGTTTTATGATGAAAGTCCAGTATTGTAGTATCATCAAGCTGGTCTACGATTACAGCACTTCTGCCCTCCCACCGTCTACTGTAAAAGAACCATCAGTGTAGACTGTATACGTGATAATTTTTCAGTCTGCAGGCCGTGTATGGGTGTGGATTGTGTACAAGTAGCGTCTAGGGAGGGTGGTTGGGCAAGGTGCTATCACGGGTTATCTGCCAGGGTGGTGGGAAAGGCTAGTGTTTCCTCATTTTATTCGGCTCATGTAGTTCAAACATAGTAACATATATAATTATTTGAATACATGTTTATATCACTTGTTTTCTGTCTTGTGTTTTGTAATATTTCTCCAGAAACAACATTGTCTTCATCACTATCCCTAAGTGTATTCACTGACAGTCGTTCAGTACGATTTATCTTGAGTTTATGGACTATATATCTTTGAGATACATGATAATAGATCTATTGATGTGCTTGCACTACCGTCCACAGGATGGTTATGGCTGCACAATAAACCACCTGTTTCAGTGGCAAAATCTAAATCACACAGCGTGGTAAATGTTAAGACGTGTAAAAATGTTAGTTACCAAATATAATTTACACTGCCAGAATTGTTATGGTACTTCGATTGATTGTACCTCTATTGTAAATTGATAATAATATAATAATAATAGATAAGATGATCATTATTGTAGAAGAATAAACGAGTGATGGTGATGGGTCTGTATCTGTACTGGTAGTGCGAGTGAGGGGATGTAGTAACACTTGTTGCTTCTCCCCTCTACCCTCCCTTGACCCCTCTACCCTCCCCTTCTCCCTCTACCCTCCCCTTCTCCCTCTCCCCTCTACCCTCCCCTTCTCCCTCTCCCCTCACTCCCTACCTGTTTCTAGCCTTCTTAGTCCCTATCTCTATTCCCTCGTTCCTTTTTCCTCGTCCTCACCCTTTTCCTTCACTCCTGCCCACTCCCCTCATCCCTACTCCCCTAATCCCTACTCACTCTCCCCTCGCTTCTACCGTCTTCCCTGGGTTGTATATATACCGTATTTTCCGACATATAAGACGATATTTCCAAGCAGTTGTAACGTAACGTTAGTAAATAACTGCTAAAGCGTAACAAAAAGCCTACCCGTGACCTTGACCTTGAAGAAAAACGCGCCTTAAATGCCGGGAAAACAGTGCTTATCGGTAGATAAATGGAGTTATTTTTGTAGTTGTTGTTAGCCTCGTTTTGTGATGATGGAGAGATGGGATAGTTCTTAATGAGAGATGGTAATTCCCAAGTGATAGTAACTCCAGCCCTGCTGGAAGGAAACCTTTGAAGCTGCATCCCCAATGCATCCTGAGGGATGTTTGGGGGGGGGTCAACGCTCCCGCGGCCCGGTCCAAGACCAGACCAGGTTCTACTGAAGTCTCCCAGCTCAGGCTGACATACTTCAATGCCTGATGTAAGTCCTCAGCCTTTGTGATTATGACAGGGGGAAATATAGCTATCTTTTGTTGCCACTATGTAATCATATAGAATAAGATAGCAGCACATTGCGGATGTATTCATTTGGATTAATGGAAAATCCTAGCCTTCTCCTACCACGTGTCCCCTCACCCTAACCCTCTCCCCTCATCCTAACCCTTACCCCACATTCTCCCCTCACCTACGTTCTCCTCTCATCCTAAACCTCATCACACATACTCCATGCTAATCCTCACCCCACATACTCCCCTCATACTAACCCTCATCCCACATTCTCCCCTCATCTTAACCCTCACCCCCACATTCTCCCCTCATCCTAACCCTCACCCCCGCCGTAGACTTCCCTCGTAAGTTGGGTGTTGCACAAAGAGCATCGTTTACACACTTCTTATTGCATTTCAAACTTTGCAAGAGGAACGACGCAGTTGCCAGGGGTCGCCAGGCGAGGTGGCGACCAGTAGTGCCTGCTGATGGTGTCTGTCTGGCCCTCCCTGGAAGGTGTGGCGCTCAGTGCGTGGTGTCTGGCAGGGTCTGGCCCTCCCTGGAAGGTGTGGTACTCATTACCTGTTGATAGTGTTTGTCTAGCCTTCCTGGAAGGTGTGACATTAAGTGCTTGTCTGACCCACCCTAGGTATGGCATTCAGCGCCAGTTGATAGTACCTGACTGATCCACCCTGGGAGGTATGACACTCGATCCCTGACAATAGTACCTATGTGGCAGGTTCTAGCCCTTCCTGGAAGGTGTGGCACTGACAGGCCCTCCCACCTTACACACCATAATGTAGGTAGTATGTTAGTAGACATAAATAATTATGAAAAGGATACTTGTTAAAAGTTTTTGCACACAGAAATCACTCCCTACGAAAGTAAAAGACTGGGCAGGCGATGCAGGATGTCCCCAATTAAAAGTAGGGGCGCCATTGGTACACTAAGGGAAAACACCATAAGTGTCCGGGGCCCAAGACTGTTCAACAGCCTCCCATCAAGCATTAGGGGAATTGCCAATAAACCCCTGGCTGCCTTCAAGAGAGAGCTGGACAGATACCTAAAGTCAGTGCCGGATCAGCCGGGCTTTGGCTCGTACGTTGGACTGCGTGCGGCCAGCAGTAACAGCCTGGTTGATCAGGCCCTGATCCACCGGGAGGCCTGGTCATGGACCGGGCCGCGGGGGCGTTGATCCCCGGAATAACCTCCAGGTAACCAGGTAACTCGGGCAGGATTGCTGGTGTTGACGTCTCATACGCTCATAGATACGTAAGATACAGGTAAACATTAACATACTTCTACTTTAACTATATACATTACCTTTCTGCATGTTCATTTTTCTTATCCTTTATTTTCTTTTCACATATAGATGACAGAAGATAAATATAACAAAATAAAGATGGCCTAAATAAAGATGAAAAAGATGGTACAGAGGACATCTACAACTTTATTGCTTAAGCAATAAAGGAGGTATAGCTGTGAGAGGCGAGACAGGGAGGAGAGGACAGCGTCTGGGCGAGTTTGTTAGTCTGTCTGGTAGTAAGAACAGGGAAGCATGCGTGCTATGTCTCAGTATGTGATACATCTGTTTGTTACGGTGTGTGTGTGTGTGTGTGTGTGTGTGTGTGTGTGTGTGTGTGTGTGTGTGTGTGTGTGTGTGTGTGTGTGTGTGTGTATGTCTGTATGTCTCCGTCTTAGACGGTTTGTTGCTTACTGCTTTCTTCCCTCACCCCTCCGAACATTCCCCTCCCCTCCCCTCCTCACACATTCACTCACTCACTCACTCTCTCTCTCTCTCTCTCTCTCTCTCTCTCTCTCTCTCTCTCTCTCTCTCTCGCTTTTCTTAAATCTGCCTTGTTTATTCTTTTAAAACTTTTCCAATAATATTGAGGAAATCACAAGAGAGGCAGTAATCGTGCTTATGCTTGGAATATTGTTGCTATCTTGTTTTGGTGTCCGGAACCCACTAGCCAGTGGCCCACACTACTGAGAAGTCTTACGCCCCACTCATTGAGATGTGCAGCAGTGGGGTGAGGAACTGTAATATGTAGGAGTGGGGTGAGGAACTGTAGTATGTAGCCATGGAGTGATGAACTGAGTGGGGTGAGGAACTGAAGTGTGTAGAAGTGGGTTGAGGAACTGTAGTGTGGAGGAGTGGGGTGAGGAACTGTAGTGTGGAGGAGTGGGGTGAGGAACTGTATTGTGGAGGAGTGGGGTGAGGAACTGGCTGGTGTTAAATCTGTGTTACTATCACCTTGGCCGCCGTGGCCTAGGAGACGGGAAGGCTAAGGGAAGTGTGAGGGGTTGAGAGAGGGGTGAGAGGGGCGACAGATTGAGGAAAACGTGGGGGAGAGGGAGATTCAGGGGTTAGGGAGGTCTGTGGGATTTAGGAAGGTGTTGGCTGGGAGGTAAGTGTGGGTGTGGAAGAAGCTCTTGTGACACTGATGCCAAATAAGTGAAGGATTAAGAAAGTGTGGAGTCAGCATAAAGTGATATACGAGGAGGAAGATCGTCCAGACACATTTACATATCCATCTAATCAAGCAGCGGTGAGCGGGTCTGGTTGGCTGGCTAGCCAGCGGGCGGGGTGGCTGGAATTCTAGAGGACAGATGGTATGGGTAGCGTTTGGGCGGGCTGAATGGGTGGTGGGTGGGTTGTTGGATGAGTAAGCGGGCGGCAGTACAGGTGGGCAGTCTTACTGGTGGGTGGGCAGGCTGGCTGTGTTCGTACTGGATTGGTGGTGTTGCTGGTGGGCGGGCGGCAGTGTCCAGTCACACATGGGAGTGGCACTCAGTGCCTGGAGGTAAACAAGCTCACACCCAAACAGTCTGCACAAATTGCTCGAGTTTCTCTGCATGACACAAACATGAGCCATGCAAATTATGTCTTGCGCTTCGTGTACCAAGACCTGTGCTTGAGAGTGCCATGAATACTCATGAACGACTGATTAAACGACGGCAACCACACTTGTTTTCCACCTCCGAGCTGACGATGTCTCTGCCTGCATGGTATCATCGTCTGGCGTGCATGGAGGAGGCTGTCTGGGGGTGAGGGAGTCTCCGGCCTGGATGATGGAGATCATTGGGATAAGGGAGACTTCAGCATGTGTGGTGGGAATTTCTGGGAACGAGGGAGTGTCTGGAGCAAAAATACCTACACCAAACATAGCCTGGTCTGTGACCGGGGCGCGAGGGCGCTGACCCGGGAAATACTCTCCAGGTAGACTAGGTAGAAACACCCTAGCAAGGGTTGGGGCAGCATCAAACTCGTCAACAAAATCAGTACAAAACTATCCAGGGCAACATGGGTTTAGAGCAGGTCGCTCCTGCTTCTTCCAACTACTGAAAGACAAACAGAATGCCTATGTAATATACACAGACTTAGTAAAAGCCTTCGACAAGGACAATCTTGATGTAATAGCGCACGTAATGCGTGCTAATGGAATAACTGGAAAAGTGGGCAGATGGATCTTTAACTTTCTAACCAGTGGAACAAAAATAGTAATAAACAGAGTTAAATCAGAGGCGGTAACAGAGAGAAGTTTCGTTCCACAATGTACAGTACTCGCCCCCATCCTTTTCCTTGTCCTCATATCTGACATAGACAGAGATGTAAACTACAGCACCTTGTCTTCCTTTGCAGATACATTAGAATTTGCATGAGAGTCATCCATTAAAGACAGTGTAAATCTTCAAGCAGATATAAACCAAGTCTTCTAGTTGGCCGCAGAAAACAATATGTAGTTCAACGAAGACAAATTTCAGTTACTCCGTTATGGAAAACTTGAAGAAATAAAAGCAAAGAGTATAAAACAAATTCTAGCTTACAACAGAGCAAAATCAAGGACTTAGATGCGATAATGTCAAGAGGATCTTACCTTACAGGATCACAACAGTATCAGTATCACAACCAAGTCACCTGTTCTGTCTAGGATCTAGTCTTGAATACTGCTATACACTAACAGTCCCCTTCATGGCAGACGAAACTGCAGATCTGGAGAATGTACAGAGAATCTTCACTGCACAAAGTACAGTTAAGCACCTTAATTAATGGGAACGTTTGAAGTTCCTCGACTTGAACTCCTTGGAATGCAGGCGAAAAAGACGCACCATAATTTACACCTGGAAAATCCTCGAGGGACACTGGTTCCAAATCTATACACAAATCATTGCCTATGGAAGCAAAAGACTCGGCAGACGAAGCAACATACCCCCAGTGAGTGCACAAAGAGAAAATACAGGAAGTGCCAGGGATCCAAGCCTATTAAAGAACCTCTCAGCATATATAAAGAGGATTACCAATAGACCTTTAGCTGTCTTCATGAGGGAACTGGATAGATTCCTAAAGTCAGGATCTGACCAGCCAAGTTGTGGTTATGTTGGACCAGCAACAACAGCCAAGTTGATCAGGCCCTGATCTACTGGGAGGCCTGGTCTTGTACCGGGCCGCGGAGGACTCCCGGAACACTCTCCAGGTAGACTTCAGGTAGATATAACAGCACAATTTCTGTTTCAAAATATACAAGAACAACAAAGTTCTTTTCATAATTTGTTTCTTCACAGAAAAAATATTTGTATTTTTACAGAATCACACATTAAAGGTTCTTGTAATATGTGACAAAATATACTTGGAGTCTACCTGGAGGTTATTCCCGGGATCAACGCCCCCGCGGCCCGGTCCACGACCAGGCCCCCCTGTGAATCAGGGCCTGATCAACCAGGCTATTACTGGTGGCCGCACGCAGTCCAACATACGAACCACAGCCCGGCTGATCCGGCACTGACTTTAGGTATCTGTCCAGCTGTCTCTTGAAGGCAGCCAGGGGTTTATTGGTAATTCCCCTTGTGCTTGGTGGGAGACTATTGAACAGTCTTGGGCCCCGGACACTTATGGTGTTTTCTCTTAGTGTACCAATGGCGCCCCTACTTTTAATTGGGGGTATTTTGCATCGCCTGCCCAGTCTTTTACTTTCGTAGGGAGTGATTTCTGTGTGCAGGTTTGGGACCATTCCTTCCAGGATTTTCCAAGTGTAGATTATGATGTATCTCTCTCTCCTGCGTTCCAACGAGTACAAGTCAAAAAAAAATATGTAACCCAGTTAGGAAATTGCTAAAGGAGTGGAGGGTTATATAACGCCCCAGGTCTTTCACGCCACAGGCGCCTCATCAGTGGCTTAATACAAAGGGAACTCAAGACAATAGATTCGGAAATCTGCCAGGAGTAGGCAGTGTAGTGATCACACTGGGAGATCTCTTACAATGGGACTTCTATACTGGCTACTACTACTGGTAGATTTCTGAACCATGCACCTCGATTTTACCATCATCCCTTATATCAAGCCCCTGACGAGGTGCCTATAGAATGAAAGGCCTAGGGCTTTATGTAACCTCCCACATCCCTGTGGTATTTTACTGTTATGTATAGAAGAGATGGAGTAAATCTTTTGCAGGAAAAGAGCAAGCCTCTGCGGAAATCTCACTTATTTAGACGGTGTCATTAAAAATAATAAAATGATAATGTAGAAGTATTTCGTATAAAAACATAAAGCAAAAACCTGATAATTATAGTAATAAACTGTCGGCTCAATTAGTAGCGGCCTCAGGTAACACACTGAGGGACCGGGGTTCAGATCCTGGGGCGAGTGAAAACGTTGGACATGTGTCCTTTCACGTGTTGCTCTTATTAGCCTAGCAGTAAGTAGGTGCCTGGGTGTTAGTCGACTGGTGTGGGTGGCATGACAGCAGCTTTAGTGAGACATCCTGGATTATTAATTCACGGGGAGCGTTAATAATAATAATCATCTTCATAGCTACTTAAATAGCCTAGATCTTACACCAAACATCTTCATTGAATGTTTCAGCCTCACATACCGTATGTAAAGTGAGGATAATAGACGACGACATTTTACCTGATACAGTACCTGGAGGTACTCACAGATAAACAGTGAAGAAGCAGATAAGAGCCTCTACTAGAAATTAAAATATGCTGTGATACCAGAATAAGCAGGAAAGTTGTCTTGACAGAAGACACAGAAAAATTAAGAGTGTAATGTTCAGTGGTAACAGTTTCAGTGGCTTAGAAGAAGGAAGTAGAGTAATCCCAGGGATACAAAACGCGTGTAAGCCACTTGAGAACGAAAAAACTGTAAAAGGCCTAGAAATAAAGATGTTCGATGACCTATCATATAAAGAACACAATAAGGCAAATGCATCAAAGGGCTGGAAAATGATAGGCTGGGCTATGAAAATTTCAAGACAAGTGACGCTAATGATGCTTCCATTCAAACCACATGTGTTATTACGTCTTCAGCATTGTTCTTTGCTAACAGCTCCATTGAAGGCAGGAGAGAAGATGTACATTGTTTTCTTCCCACATAATCATTAAAACATCGAAACTTCTGAGAATGCCTCAAAGCACTTTGAATGCACTCCCTGGAACGAAGAAAATTGAATGGACTCTTTGGAACGGAGAAGGGATACCTCGTAAGAGACTCGAAAAATTTGTGAGGATCAGTTCCTAAATTCACGCACTGAAGAGACTACTTGAAACAAGTGCCAAATCAGTAAGGTTAAGATAACGATATTGACATGTGGCAATAGTAGGGTGACTTAACAGTTAATAGGAACATCTGGTCTCAGTCCGGAGTGCAAGACTAGAGCTCTCGAAGTTATCATTGAGGCTCTGGATACATAATTTTCTGATAATGTACTTAACGGCACAAAGATATAACAGGTACATAAAATGTATGTACATTATGCGCTCAGAGGTAAGTCACAAGCAATGAGGGAGAGTCTGATATGCAGGACAGAGACTTTGTGTAAGGGAGTGTCAAGCGTGCATGACGAAGACTGCCGCCGGCCAACTCAACAGTCATGCACACCATATATGGGGTAAAAGCTTCACCGACCAGTCTCAGCCAAGAGTGATGTCACACATTACACGGTTCGCTACTGAGACGAGGCAGCGGTACAGCTGTTATTTTGTATTTTACTGTCTTGTGGGGGAGGGGCAAGGCTTCCGTGAGGCTGGGTTAGTTAACATTAATTGTGTTGAGGTGATGAAATTTAAATTTAGCTCAATTGGTTTACCACCCTGGTGTTTACGAGTAGATGGTTTACCTCCCTGTTGTTTATGAGGAGATGGTTTATTTCCCTGTTGTTTATGAGGAGATGGATTACCTCCCTGTTGCTTATGAGGGGATGGTTTACTTCTCTGTTGTTTTTGAGATGTTTTACCTCCCTGTTGTTTACGAGGAGATAGTGTACCTCTCTGTTGTTTATGAGGAGATGGATTACCTCCCTATTGTTTATGAGGAGATGGTTTAGCGCCCTGTTGTTTATGAGATGGTTTACTTCCCTACCCAAGGACATACGGTGGTGTGGATGACTCTAGGCTAATTTCATTCTACTCCCTGTTTGGTGTACTAGTATAACGAGCAGCATTTTTATATTATTGTACCCATGAACAAGTGGTATTGATCAATAACAACACTGCGACTAGCCAAGGAGTCGAACCCATGCTGCTTTGGCCTGCCTCAGCAGAACTGTTATTGTTATTGATCAGTACCACTTGTTCGTGGGTACAATATGAAAATACTGCTCGTTGTACTAGTATACACCAAACAGGGAGTAGAATGAAATTAGCCTAGAGACATCCACACCACCTTATGTCCTTTGGTAGCGAGTACATACACGGCATGCGTACACTGTGGGATACATAGTATGTGTACACTGGGATACACACAGCATGTGTACGTGCATGCCTGAGGACGCAGCGAGGCTGGGCTGGGTTAGTGCTGGTGACGGACGGAATCAATTACTTTGTCAGGTTTGATCTCCTCATTATCGTCGCTATTATCTTGCCGGAGCTCCTCTGACGCAACTCTCCGCGACGTAGCCCTCCCCCCTCCTCCTCCCAGCGACATGCTTGGAAACATAAAAAGAAAAGGTGTCGAGATTTATGGTACATACTACGTTTCGAGCTAGTCATATGTGCAGCACTTGGGCATCTTTCCTGACTAAACGTTTCGCCTGTAAAACAGGCTTCATCAGTTAAATACGGAGGTGAATACGGTACCAGAGACAGTAGAGGTGGAGAGGCAGTTTGAGGGGATCAGTTCCTCATCTTTGAAGACGTTCAGTCTCTTAGCCACTACATTTCACTCACAGGTGAGCGAAAAGTCTTGCTATGCTATGTGTCTTTGTATTACGATATCAGAACGACTTACAATAATTCAGTTATATTTAACTCTTGATGAACGATGTCCTAAACTGAGTAGCGAGAGAAACGCCATTTACGTTTCGCTTAAGACTGAACTTAAGTTTCACCTCAGTCTTTTTTCTCAATATTTAAAATAATTTACAAATTTTGTGACCAAAAGGAGTGATGTTTCAGGAGTTACTATATGATATCAGCACTGTATACAGTCGTAATAATAAATACACAATACTGAGAAGACATTTCGTCCATCAAGGGGCGAGAAACGTCTTCTCAATTAAATGCCATATTGTGTTTTACTCTCAGAGAGGATTCACAAGAGAATGATGGGGCAAGAGTTTTGTTGTCGAAGCCGAGGCTTGAATCAGAGACTCGGACACTGCCAGGATGACTCTGCATGTAGCGATGAATATAGGAAGCCCTCAAAGCTTTATGTCCAGAATTTCATGGAGTAATTCTATTTTCATAAATGTATCGGAATGAAAAGAGGCGAAGCGAATCTCTTCGTCCACTTGTGGGCATTCAGTTGACGGTGTCTTGCCGGGGACTGCTGTGGGTGATCGTGGTGCTGGCAAGTCCTGGGATGTCACCAGGGCTTGCCAGCACCAATTGTGTCAACAGATGTTATCTGTGGTACTAGGGTCTACAGATGCTGTTGTCTGAGATACTTGGGTCCACAGATGCTCTTATTGGCGATAATTGGGTCTACAGATGCTGTTATCCTCGATACCTGGGTCTATAGATGCTGGTATCTACGATACTTGGGACTATAGATGCGGTTATCTTCGGTATTTTGGTCACATTTGTCAAATGCCCTTGCCAGATCCGCGTAGATTCCATATCAACGTTTTGTTTTCCTTCCAAGTCCTCAATAGTTTTGTCAGTGACCTACTAGTTATGACAGGCAGGATCTTCTTGCTCCGAAGCTGTGATAACTTGGGCTGTAGTGTTTTTTCCTATTGCTCAGCTGCATCAGTGTCAAGAGGGAAAATGCCTGCACTCTTTAATGTCACTGGGATTTCACCTGAATCTAAGCTCTTCCACACAACACTGGGCACTCTTGCTAATGGTACTTTGCGTTTCTTCATAAATAACGCATGCGTGTCTATGTTGTTTATTTTCTTTTCTAATTCTGAAGAATTTGTGTAAACGTCAGATACATAATTTGTAGAAGTGGAAAGGCTGAACTTTTTAACAACCTCTTTAAATCTTCAACTCTGATGGTGTCGATACAATCACTGAACACTGATTCATACTGTCCCTTTAAGATCTCACTCTTATCTTTGTCATCTGTGTAAGAATCTCTTATGAGTAGAGGTCCAGTACTGCAAGAGGATTTTAACTTTTTTGTATATTTGAAAAGTGTTTTGGATTTTCTCAGTGGTTTCATTTTTTTTTTTTTTTTTTTGCTTCTTTTGTGTTTATTCTGTCTGATGTGAATGCTTTAGTTTCCATTCTGTATCTGTAATTTCTTGTAGATTTTCGTTCCTATATTGTGATACTTTCTGTTTATTATTCAATACAACAAACTTTTTTCTTCTGCAGAGTGTATGTTTTAACATCTGACATGTGCTGTAGGAATATTAACATTGTGATGTAAACGGCACGCAGTAGGAATGCGATTGATGTAACATCATGTATGTTGGATCAGTCTATGTTAGATCATTTGTTAGATCTAATATCATATATATATTAGGAATTGTTTTGTTCTAGCATCAATTGTAGGCAGCAATAATGTGAATATTCTTGCATTATTTATATGCCGTAGGAAAGTAAATGTTGAAACATCTATGAAGTCTGTTCGTGTAAGTCTTTTCTAAGGCTATTATTTCATGTTAATTCTTTTACAAACACAAGACTTCGAAGAGTTATTGTTCGGCGAACAAATTCTCTTCTTGTATTGGCCCTAAAATAACCAAGATAATATATACATTTAGCAGAGACAAAATGGGTAATAAACAATGCTTGGGCAAACACTCTGATTATTTATGCCTCATGAATCACTGATATTTGAAGATAATCGTCAGGTTTGCCAGATTTATCACTATTTCTCACACCTGCCATTTTCTTCCTTACAGGTGAGACTAGTGCGTTATTCTGACTGAGGGTGAGTCTGCCAGCCCCGCCTCCAGGTAAGAGCCAGACCTTGGGTATTGGTCGCCCAGATCAACAGCTTCAACACAAATGGATATCAACAGCATAAATCTGGCTCTTACTTCAGTATTATGATGTATATATTTGTAATATTGTGTATGACTATTACGTATGCCTCTCTGTCATACCTTTGCTTCCTTTTATCCTCCTTCCATTGTCTTTTCCGTTTTTCAGTCTATCTTTCCCAGGAAAACATGAAGCAATGTATGGAAAGGCTGAAGATGAGAGAGTATAAGGTTTGTACCTCATTGTCCCAATGTTAAAACCGAAAACGAGGTCAGACATAGAAATAGAACGAAGCATTATTATTATAATCAAAAAGAAGCGCTAAGCCACAAGGGCTATACAGCGATAGAACGTAGCAGACTTAATTATTCAAAAGAAAAGGTCACAACAAAGGAAAGACTTACACATACTTGAAATTGACAAGCAATCATACACCTTCACCAGAAATATCTTGGATTTCTAACACAAGTGTGTTATCACTAGCTGTTGTGTGTCCGATATCTGAGTTTCAGAAAAGGTAGCTCTGCCGCTGGTCTGTTGAAGCTCTCCTATGTGCACCAGTCTCTGGCTAAATACAAGATCATTTACATAGTTGCAAAGAACATTGTCTCTGGGCGTACATGACTTTATTCCGCACTTCATGAGCTACTGCCTCTGAGGATGAGCTCCCAGTGTAGTTCTTAATAGACCAATCTGTCGGTGAATTATTACCTCAATGAAGTATGCCTGAACCCTGATTATAGAATATGGACCTTAACGATCTACTTTATCACATCATCGAATTCACTGCCTGTGCAGATGACCGTCCTGAGATAACCCAATTATAAACTTGAGGTTAATCTTCCTGGGGCAAGCGATGGAGCTGGTGTAAAGATGAATGGAAGAGATTTAGCACTCTGCGATGGGGTTGCTATTCCGAGGGTGAAATTTGGCTCTGCGGTGACTACCTGGAGTTTACCTGGAGAGGGTTTCGGGGGTCAACGCCCCCGCGGTCCGGTCTGAGACCAGGCCTCAGTCTAGACAGTATCTTGTGTGTTTGCTCGAGATGCGGACAGATAACCCAACATAGTTGGACCTGTCATTTCAGTAGAGCTATCAACATCTGAGAGATATTGGTCACTTTAATATTATGTACCAGACCTATTTTTTCCAACTTCGTGAAGAACCAGGACATAGCTATTATACCACAAGATGCGCAGCCATCAGCAGCAGCATCACCCTGGTTTTACCTTTCTGTAGGATACAACTGTAAAGTAACAGACGGTAGCGGCAGCACCGAAATTTGAAACTATCTGAGGTTGGATAACACCTCTAAACTTGAAGAATGAGGCACTTTTGCAGCATTTGGGAATCTTTATTGTGGAAACGTTTCGCCAGCCAGCGGCTTCTTCAGTTCAATACAGAGAAAAATAGTGGAAGATGAAGAGGAGCTTGAGGTAATCAGTCCCTTAGCCTGTAGTCGATGCGTTCAGTATGTTCACATAATTTCTAAATTTACAAATTGTAGGAATCTTCAGCCTTACTCCTGTAGCATCCTTAACCAAAATAATAACTCTTAAACTATGAAAATAAAACTAAAAATGTATGACAAACTGGCCGTCTTGTCATGAATAAATCAACATAACATGAAGCCAGTGTTCATAGTTTGAATACATTATCAACAGAAGCCATACTTACTCTGCTCGGAACATTACGTCACCTCTTCAATACGCAGCTCAACTATACAGCCCAAACTACAACCAAGAAACTTTTTGTATTAATGGTATACCGACACTTTGATATCATTATTGTCGAGACGTTTCGCCTGTACAGAAGGCTTCGTCAGTTGAAAGATGAAGCTTACTGTGCAGGCTGGCATAAACGAGACAGACAAGAGATGCAGCCCTTCCTGCAGTCTCAGCGGTGGTAATAGCAGCCGTATGAGCAACAGTGGTAGTATGAGCAATGACGGGAACATGAGTAGAAGAAACAGCGACGGCGGCAGCAGCCCCAGCCCTCCCACACCAGGCTAATCACCTACCATTCACACCAACCAAAGAATACCCTCGTTCCCTCAGAGCTCGTTCATACCGGCTATCATGTGGGAGGGGAGGAAGAGAGAGACAGAGAGAGAGAGAGAGAGAGGGGAAGAAGATAGTGGAATAACTTTTGGTCTTAGAAATTTGTTAAAAGTACCTACCTATAATATACGTGTGTACAAACAAACACACACACATATTATAGACGCTCGTAAAAGAATTGTATATTTAGCAAAAAGTGAGGGATACCTCAGTCAACGACTGAATTAGTGAAGGATAATCCCTGGAAGACTTACTTCATATTTATTCACTATGCGAGCCTTCAAAGGACTCGGGGAATCCTACGGAAGAAAAAATCCTTATGTACGGTCAATCAGAATCCTAATCTAGGCTTAGAAGCCACTGAGGTTGTGCTGGTTGTTGGGGATGGCTAGATGATGTGGTGGTGGGGAGGGAGGGTTCTAGGGTGGTATTGGGGTTGTTTTTGGGGTGGTAGTGGTTCTTTCTGGGGTGGTGGGATGGGGGGATGGTGATATGAAAAATGGAGGGCAAGGTGAGGGGTGGGGGTTGAGGTGTCTGTATGAGGGGTGGGGGTTGAGGTGCTAGTGTGAGGGGGTGGGGGTTGATGTGCCAGTGTGTAGGGCGGGGGTGAGGTGTCAGTGTGAGAGGGGGAGGGTTGAGGGGAGAGGGGTGTGTGAGGGGGAGGTGTGTGTGAGGGAGGTGTGTGTGGGGGAGGGGTGTGTGGGGGAGGGGTGTGTGGGGGAGGGGTGTGTGGAGGAGGTGTGTGTGGGGGAGGGGTGTGTGGGGGAGGGGTGTGTGGAGGAGGTGTGTGTGTGGGGGGGTGTGGAGGAGGTGTGTGTGGAGGTGTGTGTGTGGGAGGTTTGTGAGGGGAGAGGTTGTGTCAATGTGAGGGGAGGTGTGTGAATGGAGAGGAGGTGTCTGTGAAGGGAGGTGTGTGTGAGGGGAGAGGTGGTGTCAGTGTGAGGGGAGTGGAGATTGCACATTGATGTGTAGGTGGTGAGAGGGGAGATAATTGGAAGGGAAGAGGGAGGGGTGAATGATAGAGGGAAAATCAGATGGGAGGGAGTCATGGAGGAAGACTCAGATGGGAGGGCGTCATGGAGGAAGACTCAGATGGGAGGGAGTCATGGAGGAAGACTCAGATGGGAGAGAGTCATAGAGGAAGACTCAGATGGGAGAGAGTCATGGAGGAAGACTCAGATGGGAGAGAGTCATGGAGGAAGACTCAGATGGGAGAGAGTCATGGAGGAAGACTCAGATGGGAGAGAGTCATGGAGGAAGACTCAGATGGGAGAGAGTCACGGAGGAAGACTCAGATGGGAGGGAGTCACGGAGGAAGACTCAGATGGGAGGGAGTCACGGAGGAAGACTCAGATGGGAGGGAGTCACGGAGGAAGACTCAGATGGGAGGGAGTCACGGAGGAAGACTCAGATGGGAGGGAGTCACGGAGGAAGACTCAGATGGGAGGGAGTCACGGAGGAAGACTCAGATGGGAGAGAGTCACGGAGGAAGACTCAGATGGGAGAGAGTCACGGAGGAAGACTCAGATGGGAGAGAGTCATGGAGGAAGACTCAGATGGGAGAGAGTCATGGAGGAAGACTCAGATGGGAGAGAGTCATGGAGGAAGACTCAGATGGGAGAGAGTCATGGAGGAAGACTCAGATGGGAGAGAGTCATGGAGGAAGACTCAGATGGGAGAGAGTCATGGAGGAAGACTCAGATGGGAGGGAGTCATGGAGGAAGACTCAGATGGGAGGGAGTCATGGAGGAGGACTCGGATGGGAGGGAGTCATGGAGGAAGACTCGGATGGGAGGGAGTCATGGAGGAAGACTCAGATGGGAGGGAGTCATGGAGGAGGACTCGGATGGGAGTCATGGAGGAAGACTCAGATGGGAGGGAGTCATGGAGGAAGACTCGAATGGGAGAGAGTCATGGAGGAAGACTCAAATGGGAGAGTCATGGAGGAAGACTCAGATGGGAGGGAGTCATGGAGGAAGACTCAGATGGGAGGGAGTCATGGAGGAAGACTCAGATGGGAGGGAGTCATGGAGGAAGACTCAGATGGGAGGGAGTCATGGAGGAAGACTCAGATGGGAGGGAGTCATGGAGGAAGACTCAGATGGGAGGGAGTCATGGAGGAAGACTCAGATGGGAGGGAGTCATGGAGGAAGACTCAGATGGGAGGGAGTCATGGAGGAAGACTCAGATGGGAGGGAGTCATGGAGGAAGACTCAGATGGGAGGGAGTCATGGAGGAAGACTCAGATGGGAGGGAGTCATGGAGGAAGACTCAGATGGGAGGGAGTCATGGAGGAAGACTCAGATGGGAGGGAGTCATGGAGGAAGACTCAGATGGGAGGGAGTCATGGAGGAAGACTCAGATGGGAGGGAGTCATGGAGGAAGACTCAGATGGGAGGGAGTCATGGAGGAAGACTCAGATGGGAGGGAGTCATGGAGGAAGACTCAGATGGGAGGGAGTCATGGAGGAAGACTCAGATGGGAGGGAGTCATGGAGGAAGACTCAGATGGGAGGGAGTCATGGAGGAAGACTCAGATGGGAGGGAGTCATGGAGGAAGACTCAGATGGGAGGGAGTCATGGAGGAAGACTCAGATGGGAGGGAGTCATGGAGGAAGACTCAGATGGGAGGGAGTCATGGAGGAAGACTCAGATGGGAGGGAGTCATGGAGGAAGACTCAGATGGGAGGGAGTCATGGAGGAAGACTCAGATGGGAGGGAGTCATGGAGGAAGACTCAGATAGGAGGGAGTCATGGAGGAAGACTCAGATCGGAGGAGGATTAACCTTTTATTGAATAAATCTGCCACACTGTAATGTGATGACGTCACGGGCAAGCCTGTGACGTCACAGTCAAGGCACAGAATGATTGGAATGATACAGTCGTGATTAGTAATTGGAATGACGATCAACCCAGGTGACCACTCAGGATGGTCTACCTGTGGTTCAATCCAGGGATCAACGCCCCTATGGGCTGGTCCCAGACCTGGCCTCCTGAGTGATCGACCGATCAGACTGTTGGTGCTAGCAGCACGCAGTCCAGTCAAGCATAGGCACTAAACTTGGCTGATCAGAAACATGGTTGGCTAATGGGATTTAAAGCCTGTCGACTACACTAGGGTCATTAAGGCTGAATGTACCTTGTTCACCACCAAACAAGAATATTTTAATCCCCAAAATATGGTTAAAAGAAAGAAATGCGAGAAACGACTCTAGCAAATTATCAAGTTTCCTCTTAAAGACAGCGAGGAGCCTCTTCGCAATTCCTCTTACATAAGTGAAAAAGGGAGCTATCTCTTTGTGTACTCACTGCACACCTGCTTTTTCACCAGATTTTTGTACCGGTGGGAGTGATTTAAGTGTGTAGATTTGGAATCGATTCCTATGAAATTTTCCAGGTGTAAATTATGAAGTGAATGGCTCTCCTGCGCTTCAGCAAGTGTTCTGAGGATTTCAGATATTCCCAAGAATTTATGCGCTTAAATTAATGCATTCAGTAAAGGCTTTCTGTGATAGAAACACTGCGATGCAACCTTTATTACGACGTTTCGCCACAAAAACATCGTAATAAAACTTTCATTTCTGTGTCTTTCTCACTGCCTTTCGACTTGCACCATCTATCATCCTAAGTTCTATGTACATTCTTCAGATCTTCAGTTTGCCTGGTATACAATACCTACAACTTAATGAACAAAACACGTATGTTTTTATCTTAAAATCAACAGTAACAATACCCAGTTGTTACACAATGTGTCTGTTTATGTACAACAGTATTATAGTTTAGATAAAAGTAAGTGAATTAAAGAGGATCATCATTAACCATTAACCAAGGTGATCAGGGCACTGAAAACCAACCAAATGAATACTTGGAGTATACCTGGAAGATGTTTAGAGGGTCAACGCCCCCGTGGATCGGGCAATGACCAAGCCCGATCCGCGATGAATTAGGGCCTGGTCAACCAGGTTGTTACTGCTGACCTCACGCAAACCGACGTATGAACCACAACCCATTTGATCGGTAACTGACTTTCAAGGTGTCTGTCCAGCTCATCCTTGAAGACAGCCAGGGGTCTATTGGTAATCCCCTTATGGTTTAGAAAGACACGTATTATTATTATAATCAAGGGGGAAGCGCTAAACCCGGAGGATCATACAGCGCCTGGGGGGGGGGATGTGGAAGGCATTCAGGCTTAATTTGGGGAACTGGAGCACAGATCCAATTCCCTAAATCAAGAGCCCCTCACCAACATCAAGGAACCTTCCTTGAGGGGAGAAAGACACGTAAGCAAACACTATGACATATTTATTAGAAAACGTTTCGGTCCTAGGACCTTGATCACTTTTAACATACAGATTATTGTTGTTAAAGATTCGCTGGTATTCTCCCGGCCCGGGCCCTTCCAAGTGGTGGCCCGGCACTGGCTCCCTGTCTAGGGAGTGTCTGAGACCTAAGTCTCCCATGGGAGGAGGCACAAGTACCCCCCTCATCTTGTGAGCTACAAACTCGGGCTCTGGGACCAACCCTGCCCTAGAAGGGCAGGGCATGGTGTCGATCGTGCTAGCGCTGTGCTCTCCTGTGTGGAGTGTCGTGTGTTGTTCATTTTCATTCATTCATTCATTCATGTTGATTCGCCGGTACTTCCGGCCCAGGTCTTCTCCAGATGGTGACCCGGCAGTGGCCCCCCGGGTGGGGGGGTGACGATCATCTTCTTCTTTCTTCTTTCTTGGCCCTCCGGTTGGAGGGTGTCGTCATCTTCTATCTTGTGCTGACTTCCCCGAAGAGAAGCGCAGTCGGGCAGAGGCAGCAGTTACAGGGTCGATTGGAGCCACACCCCAGCTTTAGCGGACAGCAAAGTTCTGGGGGAAACTTATCTTCATGGTGAATGGTCATGGATAGTCGTGCTAGAGGAGGGTACTGTCTTCAAGGTCCCCATTCTGAAGCACCCTGAATTTCCTCTTTGAGGTGTACTCGACTTCTGTAAGGTGTTGGGTGTTGGCAGTGAGTAGTCTGGTCATGTCTGCAGTGGTGTATGTAACAGTTTGGTCGTAGGTATACTTGACTGTTCCATCCTGGAGGTGCTGATGGATTTCTGAAGACAGCATTCTGTTCTTATACTGCTTGGTTGTGTAGAAGTATACACCCTTCAGGCATCGGACTTGTTGTGGTGCAGCAGTGTCAGTGGCAGTGGCACCGTGAAGTGCATCCGCAGTTTCTTGTGTTTTTGCTTTCTTGGCTGGTGGCTGAACTGGTGAAGGCGAGATTTCCAACTGGTCAGTTGCTCTAGCAGTGGATGCAAGCGGTAGTGGACTCTCATTGGTGGGGTTTGCCGACGTCTCAGTGGTCTCTGATTGGTCCATCTCTGTGTCTAGTGGAGGTTGTGACAGCGGTAGAGCAGCGGTGATGCTGGTAATATTTGCAGTAGATTTTAGGATCTCAGTGGAAGGTGGTGATGCAGGGAATGTGCGGCCAGGCATATTATTTAGTTTGAAAAGTTCATTGATGGTGTTGAAGGAACCAGGCTCAGCTGCATTATGTACATGAGCATACATAATGCAATAAAGAATCTTGGTGGAGTCTGCAGTAGGTGCTGGCAGGGAAGTGGTGGGAGCAGCTTGCGTGGCTTGTAGTATCTTGGTAGTGTCTGCTTGAAGCTTGGCGATAGCAGAATATGTGGCTGCTTGTGGGTTGGGTTTCTTTTCTTGTTGTTGTTGTGTCTTGAGTATGTCTCTTCTGGTAGGGCACCTGGCAGCAAGAGTATGGTGGTCATTCTTGCAGTTCAAGCATTTAGGTGGTGAAGCAGTAGTGCAATTCTTGAAGTCATGACCCTCACGGCCACAGGTGGAGCAGAACTTCTTGTCCTTGGTAGGACAATCATTTGTGGTGTGTAAGTATGAGTAACAATTATAGCACTGTGAGATATGTTGGAATTTCTCTGCTTCGATGAAGGCTGGGTTGATGTGGAAGTAGTGAATAGCCAGGCCCTCAGCGAGAGCTCTGGCTGCCATGTTGACGTCACTGAAGGTGACCTTCAGCATGGATGAAGCATTGGGTATTTTAGTAATGAAGTCCACATTGGCCCAAGGGTTCTTTGCTTCGATAGATGACTTGATTTCTTCAGTGGCCTGTACAGTGATAAGGTTGTCGAGTCGCTTGAGGAACACAGTTCTCCTGGCCCTCAGTGCTGGGGAAGTCAATACAAGAAATCCTTGGTCTCGTAGAGTGGTAGTAGTAGTAGTGGTAAGTAGTTTCTCAGCCTCTGTCGTCTGTACAGACGACAACAAAGGCCTCCTTGAGCGATAAAATCGCATTACATTTGACTTGCAGCCTGTCACTAACGACAGCTGCAAGTGCTAGTTTAGACGACTCATTGGTTGTGCCACTCGCTGGTTTGATCTTTACTGTTAGAGTAATGCATCGTGAGTAAGCAGAAGGTGGAAAGACATTATATATAGGCGGAGAGTGAGGTGCGAGTGATGCATGGTGACCTGAAGAATATATTAGGGTGAGGACGGGTAGACGATGAGATCATGTGACTCCTGTGTTGTTGGGTACGTGGTGCTTAGCCTGCTTGAGTATCATGTATGCTAATGTTGTAGAAATTTTCTGTCCCAAGAAATATGTTGGCGAGACAGGCAGAGATCTCTCGGTCCGCCTCAACGAGCATCGAAGTGCCTGTAACAGACGATTTAAGGTACGCCTGTGTCCTCCACAGAGACTCCACGGGGCACTTGATGAGCTGGTTCTCACCGAACCAGACCTCAGATGCCGACGGTGCCTAGAAGCCTCACTAATCGCCGTCACCGACACAATAGAACGTAACACTGGAAACCACAAAATTGCATGATACTTAAGCAGGCTAAGCACAACCAACCCAACGACACAGGCCACATGATCGCATCGTCTACCCGTCCTCACCCCAACATGTCGATCTTCAGGTCACCATGCGTCACTTACACCTCATGTATGCTGAGTGGCAGTTGAACAGTCTTGGGCTTCTGACACTTATTGTGTTGTCTCTTAGTATACACATGGCGCCCCTGTTTTTCATTGGGGGGATGTTGCACTGCCTGTCGAGTATTTTGCTTTCGTAAAGAGTGATTTCCGAGTGCAAATTTGGTACTAGTCTCGTGTATCTTTCTTGCCTGCGTCCCAAGGAGTACAGGTCAAGGGACTTCAACCGTTCTCAGTCTTCAGAATAGTAATAATCAGTAATAGTAAGTAATAGTCAGCAAAGTCAAATCTAAGTTCTTGTGAAAATCTTGAGGCATAGTACTTATCTGGAGTCTCACTCTCACATTCGTAGATGATGCTAGAATCTGTATGAGTGGCATTCATAAAGGACAAATTTCAGTTACTTGGCAATGGAAAAAATAAGAAATACAAATTGGAACAGTTGTAAATGCAGTCAAATCACTACAGACCCTAAGATAATGTAAAGTATCTGAGGGTAACTATATTGATAGATAGATCTTTCCTTCAAAGAGCACAGTAGTGGTACTGTCACAACGGCAAGGAATTGATAAGATAGATAATAAAAACGCTTCTAAGATCTGGAATATTGATGTACTTTAAACAGACTGGCGATACTGCAGATTTGCGGAATGTACAGTAAAATCTGTAGTGTGGAGGCTGGAAAATAGTAACTTCTGCCTAGAAGAGATTCGAAGAATAACATTATTAAAATCTCAGTTTTGCCTCTTCAAGTTCAAAAGCAATCACCAACTGATCTCTAACAATTCACAAATGATCTTCAGTCACTGTGAAGTCAAAAGGTTCACTTGATAATGGTCTACGACAAACGGAAACAGTATCTAAAATTTCCGTTGTAAAGTTTAATTACCTATTTGTAGTGATGTAAATGGTTTAGAAAACCGACGAGTTGGAGAATGAGAGACTTGTGTAATACATGGAAATCTTTATTGAGGAAACGTTTCGCCAGCCAGTGGCTTCTTCAGTCCAATACAGAGAAGAACATTTCCTCAATATCAATAAAGATTTCCAAACGTTGCACAAGTGTCTCATTCTCCATCTATTTGAAGGTACAGAACTAGCTCTCTGCTGGTGCTGTTTCGTCTTCAAGAACTTGATCAACAGATTTTTTTTTAATTTCCAGTGGTTGTAGCATATACTACAGCCTTTTTAATTCATTCCTTTGATCTACCACAATATTAAGAGAAATCTGCTAGTATCCCATTAGATTTTTGCCTCCGAAACGGCTGATTTATTGTGCACCCTTTATCCATCCTGTGGACGACCGTCATAGTGTGTCACTTCCTTCATAGTGTTTCACTGCCTTCATAGTGTGCCACTGTCTTCATAGTGTGCGACTGTCCTCATAGTGTCACTGTCTTCATAGTGTGCCACTGCCTTCGTAGTGTGCTACTGCCTTCATAGTGTGCCACTGTCTTCATAGTGTGCGACTGTCCTCATAGTGTCACTGTCTTCATAGTGTGCCACTGTCTTCATAGTGTGCGACTGTCCTCATAGTGTCATTGTCTTCATAGTGTGCCACTGCCTTCGTAGTGTGCTACTGCCTTCATAGTGTGCCACTGTCTTCATAGTGTGCGACTGTCCTCATAGTGTCACTGTCTTCATAGTGTGCCACTGTCTTCATAGTGTGCGACTATCCTCATAGTGTCACTGCCTTCATAGTGTGTCACTGCCTTCATAGTGTGCCACTGCCTTCATAGTGTGCCACTGTCTTCATAGTGTGCGACTGTCCTCATAGTGTCACTGTCTTCATAGTGTGCCACTGTCCTCATAGTGTCACTGCCTTCATAGTGTGTCACTGCCTTCATAGTGTGCCACTGCCTTCATAGTGTGCCACTGTCTTCATAGTGTGCGACTGTCCTCATAGTGTCACTGTCTTCATAGTGTGCCACTGTCTTCATAGTGTGCCACTGTCTTCATAGTGTGCCACTGTCTTCATAGTGTGCCACTGTCTTCATAGTGTGCCACTGTCTTCATAGTGTGCCACTGTCTTCATAGTGTGATACTGTCTTCATAGTGTGCGACTGTCCTCATAGTGTCACTGTCTTCATAGTGTGCGACTGTCTTCATAGTGTGCGACTGTCCTCATAGTGTCACTGTCTTCATAGTGTGCCACTGTCTTCATAGTGTGCGACTGTCCTCATAGTGTCACTGTCTTCATAGTGTGCCACTGTCTTCATAGTGTCACTGTCTTCATAGTGTGCTACTGCCTTCATAGTGTGCCACTGTCTTCATAGTGTGCCACTGTCTTCATAGTGTCACTGTCTTCATAGTGTGCGACTGTCCTCATAGTGTCACTGTCTTCATAGTGTGCTACTGCCTTCATAGTGTGCCACTGTCTTCATAGTGTGCCACTGTCTTCATAGTGCCACTGTCTTCATAGTGTGCCACTGTCTTCATAGTGTGCGACTGTCTTCATAGTGTCACTGTCTTCATAGTGTGCCACTGTCTTCATAGTGTGCGACTGTCCTCATAGTGTCACTGTCTTCATAGTGTGTCACTGTCTTCATAGTGTGCCACTGTCTTCATAGTGTGCGACAGTCTTCATAGTGTCACTGTCTTCATAGTGTGCCACTGTCTTCATAGTGTGCGACTGTCCTCATAGTGTCACTGTCTTCATAGTGTGCCACTGCCTTCATAGTGTGCCACTGTCTTCATAGTGTGCGACTGTCCTCATAGTGTCACTGTCTTCATAGTGTGCGACTGTCCTCATAGTGTCACTGTCTTCATAGTGTGTCACTGTCTTCATAGTGTGCCACTGTCTTCATAGTGTGCGACTGTCTTCATAGTGTCACTGTCTTCATAGTGTGTCACTGTCTTCATAGTGTGCGACTGTCTTCATAGTGTCACTGTCTTCATAGTGTGCCACTGTCTTCATAGTGTGCGACTGTCCTCATAGTGTCACTGTCTTCATAGTGTGCCACTGCCTTCATAGTGTGCCACTGTCTTCATAGTGTGCGACTGTCCTCATAGTGTCACTGCCTTCATAGTGTGCCACTGTCTTCATAGTGTGCCACTGTCTTCATAGTGTGCGACTGTCCTCATAGTGTCACTGTCTTCATAGTGTGCTACTGCCTTCATAGTGTGCCACTGTCTTCATAGTGCCACTGTCTTCATAGTGTGCCACTGTCTTCATAGTGTGCGACTGTCTTCATAGTGTCACTGTCTTCATAGTGTGCCACTGTCTTCATAGTGTGCGACTGTCCTCATAGTGTCACTGTCTTCATAGTGTGTCACTGTCTTCATAGTGTGCCACTGTCTTCATAGTGTGCGACTGTCTTCATAGTGTGCCACTGTCTTCATAGTGTGCGACTGTCCTCATAGTGTCACTGCCTTCATAGTGTGCGACTGTCTTCATAGTGTGCGACTGTCTTCATAGTGTGCGACTGTCTTCATAGTGTGCCACTGCCTTCATAGTGTGCCACTGTCTTCATAGTGTGCGACTGTCCTCATAGTGTCACTGCCTTCATAGTGTGCGACTGTCTTCATAGTGTGCGACTGTCTTCATAGTGTGCGACTGTCTTCATAGTGTGCGACTGTCCTCATAGTGTCACTGCCTTCATAGTGTGCGACTGTCTTCATAGTGTGCGACTGTCTTCATAGTGTGCGACTGTCTTCATAGTGTGCGACTGTCTTCATAGTGTGCGACTGTCTTCATAGTGTGCCACTGTCTTCATAGTGTGCGACTGTCTTCATAGTGTCACTGTCTTCATAGTGTGCTACTGTGTTCATAGTGTGCCACTGTCTTCATAGTGTGCGACTGTCTTCATAGTGTGCGACTGTCTTCATAGTGTGCCACTGTCTTCATAGTGCGCGACTGTCTTCATAGTGTGCGACTGTCTTCATAGTGTGCGACTGTCTTCATAGTGTGCGACTGTCCTCATAGTGTCACTGTCTTCATAGTGTGCGACTGTCCTCATAGTGTCACTGTCTTCATAGTGTGCCACTGTCTTCATAGTGTGCCATTGTCTTCATAGTGTGCCACTGTCTTCATAGTGTGCCACTGTCTTCATAGTGTGCCACTGTCTTCATAGTGTGCCACTGTCTTCATAGTGTGCGACTGTCCTCATAGTGTCACTGCCTTCATAGTGTGCGACTGTCTTCATAGTGTGCGACTGTCTTCATAGTGTGCCACTGTCTTCATAGTGTGCCACTGTCTTCATAGTGTGCGACTGTCCTCATAGTGTCACTGCCTTCATAGTGTGCGACTGTCTTCATAGTGTGCGACTGTCTTCATAGTGTGCCACTGTCTTCATAGTGTGCCACTGTCTTCATAGTGTGCCACTGTCTTCATAGTGTGCGACTGTCCTCATAGTGTCACTGCCTTCATAGTGTGCCACTGTCTTCATAGTGTGCGACTGTCTTCATAGTGTGCCACTGTCTTCATAGTGTGCGACTGTCCTCATAGTGTCACTGTCTTCATAGTGTGCCACTGCCTTCGTAGTGTGCTACTGCCTTCATAGTGTGCCACTGTCTTCATAGTGTGCGACTGTCCTCATAGTGTCACTGCCTTCATAGTGTGCCACTGTCTTCATAGTGTGCCACTGTCCTCATAGTGTCACTGTCTTCATAGTGTGCCACTGCCTTCATAGTGTGCCACTGTCTTCATAGTGTGCGACTGTCCTCATAGTGTCACTGTCTTCATAGTGTGCCACTGCCTTCATAGTGTGCCACTGTCTTCATAGTGTGCGACTGTCCTCATAGTGTCACTGTCTTCATAGTGTGCCACTGTCTTCATAGTGTGCGACTATCCTCATAGTGTCACTGCCTTCATAGTGTGTCACTGCCTTCATAGTGTGCCACTGCCTTCATAGTGTGCCACTGCCTTCATAGTGTGCCACTGTCTTCATAGTGTGCGACTGTCCTCGTAGTGTCACTGCCTTCATAGTGTGCTACTGCCTTCATAGTGTGCTACTGCCTTCATAGTGTGCTACTGTCTTCATAGTGTGCTACTGTCTTCATAGTGTGCGACTGTCCTCATAGTGTCACTGTCTTCATAGTGTGCCACTGCCTTCATAGTGTGCCACTGTCTTCATAGTGTGCGACTGTCCTCATAGTGTCACTGTCTTCATAGTGTGCGACTGTCCTCATAGTGTCACTGTCTTCATAGTGTGTCACTGTCTTCATAGTGTGCCACTGTCTTCATAGTGTGCGACTGTCTTCATAGTGTCACTGTCTTCATAGTGTGTCACTGTCTTCATAGTGTGCGACTGTCTTCATAGTGTGCGACTGTCTTCATAGTGTCACTGTCTTCATAGTGTGCCACTGTCTTCATAGTGTGCGACTGTCCTCATAGTGTCACTGTCTTCATAGTGTGCCACTGTCTTCATAGTGTGCGACTGTCCTCATAGTGTCACTGTCTTCATAGTGTGCCACTGCCTTCATAGTGTGCCACTGTCTTCATAGTGTGCGACTGTCCTCATAGTGTCACTGCCTTCATAGTGTGCCACTGTCTTCATAGTGTGCCACTGTCTTCATAGTGTGCGACTGTCCTCATAGTGTCACTGTCTTCATAGTGTGCTACTGCCTTCATAGTGTGCCACTGTCTTCATAGTGCCACTGTCTTCATAGTGTGCCACTGTCTTCATAGTGTGCGACTGTCTTCATAGTGTCACTGTCTTCATAGTGTGCCACTGTCTTCATAGTGTGCGACTGTCCTCATAGTGTCACTGTCTTCATAGTGTGTCACTGTCTTCATAG
>NC_091358.1:8724439-8759439 GCF_038502225.1 Cherax quadricarinatus
GCGCACATCAACCAAATAATTGCTGCAGCATATGGGCGCCTAGCAAACCTAAGAATAACATTCCGACATCTTAATAGGGAATCGTTCAGGACCCTGTACACCGTATACGTTAGGCCCATATTGGAATATGCAGCACCAGTTTGGAACCCACCCCTAGCCAAGCACGTAAGAAAATTAGAAAAAGTGCAAAGGCTTGCAACAAGACTAGTTCCGGAGCTAAGGGAAAACGACCTGACGACACTTGAGGAGAGGAGAGATAGGGGGGATATGATAATGACACAAAATACTGAGAGGAATCGACAAGGTGGATAGAGACAGGAATTTCCGGAGATGGGACACAGTTGGAAGTTGAAGACTCAGATGAATCATAGGGATGTTAGGAATTATTTCTTCAGTCAGAGAGTTATCAGGAAGTGGAATAGTCTGGGAAGTGATGTAGTGGAGGCAGGATCCATACATAGCTTTAAGAAGAGGTATGATAAAGCTCAAGGAGCAGGAAGAGTGACCTAGTAGCGACCAATGAAGAGGCGGGGCCAGGAGCTGTGAAACGACCCCTGGAACCACAACTAGGCGAGTACTCACATACGCACACGCGCGTGCGCGCGCACACATACGCACGCGCGCGCGCGCGAAGAAACAGGAAGTTTGTGAGCGTGTTCAGTAGGTAAGGGGACTAGTTCAGTACGTCGATGACTGATATATGCTTAAGTCAATACTTCTGCTGGATTCAAGTACAGTCGTATTAAGTGATATTTACTGTTATTTCTCATGGTAGTGTTGCTTATTGATAATGCTTTATTACCATTACTTTTATTGTTAATAATGCGATAATAAAGGCGCTCTAGCAGAGAGCTCTACACGTGTATACAGGAAATTTTTGACATTAAAAGCCTCCTTTGTAACAGTTGTGTTTTATTCACTGATAGACTAGATTTGATCTCTACCAGAAAGAAATCAGAGAACCTCGAGCACAATAAACTGTGATCACAGTCTTGCTGAGGTACAAGCAAGTTCACGTGTGGATAACCTAAAAGGCAACAGTAGGGGATGTTTGCATATTGAATATCAACTATCCAAAGATTGAATGGGATGAAATTAACAGTTAACTGTCAAATATTTACTGACAAACCATCCTCAGCACTCTTAACCTAAAACAATGTATGGGAAAGCTGAATAAAAATGCGTACAAACTCTCTTGAAAATATGACCCACTGAGAAAGCCTATAAGAAGATCCAACATGGAAAAAAACCATAGACTTACAAAGGAAAAAAAATTATTCGCTAAAATACTCAAGAACTCCAAAATATTACAACAGTGGAAGAGTTGCAATATTTACAAAGCATCGTGACTTCGCACATCACTCAGCCTCACTTACAACCAAGGAAATCAACTTTACACCGAGAGATTACCTTTGTATAGCATTAAGAAAAACACTGATACCAGATAAAGAAAAAAAAAAAGAAAAAAAAATATTCAAAAAAAGTAAAGAAAATCACACAATACCGTGGGTGGATCTTGCCCAAATCGGACCGAAACGTTGACAAACGTTTCAGCCTTTCAGGTGCAGGTTATTTGTCTTTTCAGAAAATTGAGAATGAGTCCTAGATACTTTTTCAGATGTGCAAAATCCAAGCCAGATATTTCTTCCGGAATTGGTCCTCTACTCAAAGGAGGTTCATATATATATATATATATATATATATATATATATATATATATATATATATATATATATATATATATATATATATATATATATATATATATAACCAGAAAGAAATTAATTAAATTCTGAAAAAAACAATGAATAATTCTTCAGCAACACAACTGACACCATGAGAATTATAGAACCAGACAATGACTTCACTAACTCACTTTGTCTTCACTAACTCACTGTGTCTTCACCAACTCACCGTGTCTTCACTAACTCACTGTGTCTTCACTAACTCACTGTGTCTTCACCAACTCACTGTGTCTTCACTAACTCACTGTGTCTTCACTAACTCACTGTGTCTTCACTAACTCATTGTGTCTTCACTAACTCACTGTGTCTTCACCAACTCACTGTGTCTTCACTAACTCACTGTGTCTTCACTAACTCACTGTGTCTTCACTAACTCACTGTATTTTCACTAACTCACTGTATCTTCACTAACTCACTGTATTTTCACTAACTCACTGTGTCTTCACTAACTCACTTTGTCTTCACCAACTCAATGTATCTTCAATTAACTGTGATTCCAGGCTGAGGGACTGATTACCTCAAGCTACTACTACTATTTTTCCACAGTTCTTCGTAATGGACTGATGAAGCCATTGTGTGGCGAAATATTTCATAAATAAAGATATCTCAATTTTGCAAAAGTGTATCATTCTGTCTTCATTGACTCATAGTTTCTTTATTATCTCTGTCCACCTTACAGATGTATATCTCACATTAGTAACATCAAAAAACAGCATATATTAAATTGTAGATAAATGGTTGAGGGACTGATGTCTCCAACTCCTTCTGATCTTCCACTATTCTTCCCCATATTGGACTGAGGAAGCCACTGACTGGCAAAACGTTTCAATAATAAAGATACCCAAGTGTTGCACAAGTGTGTCATTCATCAGTATATGTATACTGATTCCATCACTCACCTGGTAGATCACAATCACCAACATTTCTATTACATCACTGGCATACAATCACGGAAGGTGAGGAATTAGACACATGTACAATACCTGGGTATATTTATCTGAAGATGTTTTGCTAACCAGAGGCTTTATCAGTTCAACAGAGAGAAGATGTATAAAGACAATTAGGAGTTCAGGTAATCAGGCAAACTGTACTCAGAAGATGGTGGAATTTAACGTTATCAGTCTCTCATCCTATCAGCGGGTGTTCATTACCTTGTTGGTCAAAACTGAGGTACTAAACACCGGCGGCAAAGCTGAGGGACTGTTTACCTCAGTTTCTACTGTCTTCGTGTATCGTTTCTGAAATTAACTGATAATGCCAATGGTTGGCGAAACTAATTCATCACCAACGCCCTCCCCATCACCCAGCTGGTAGATCCCCACCATTAGGACCCTCCCCATCATCCAGCTGGTAGAGCCCCACCATAATACCCTTCCCATCACCCAGCTGGTAGATTCCCACCATAATACCCCCCATCACCCAGCTGGTAGATCCCCACCATCAATACCCTCCCCATCACCCGGCTGGTAGATCCCCGTCATCAATACCTTCCACCAACACCCTCCCCATCTCCCAACTGGTAGATCCCCACCACCAACACCCTCCCCATCACTCAGCTGATATAAACCCCAACCTCTACAATTTCCCCACCATTCCCTTCTCTATACTTGCCACGTATTCCATAGCCTTCTACACACCTGTTGGGGAGTGTGGGGAAGGGTGGTGGGGAGGAGAATGGTGGGGCGATGAGTGAGGGAGAGCAGCATCCTGGAGACATTGCTGTCTTGGCTGTCAATACTTGAAGATTATTAGTATTGCGTGAAGAACATTGACGAGAATTACCTTATCGATGTATTGGTAACACCACAAGATTTACCTCAGTTATCCCTTCTTGCTGCTCTTTTGTTTAGGAAAATTTGATACACCAGCAATGTGCTGTTACCCTATTCTATGTGATAGTTACATTTGTGGAAACGCCAGCAGTGTGCTGTGATCCTGTACTACGTGATAGTTAAATTGTGGGAACAGCAGCAGTGTGCTGTTACCCTATTCTGTGTGATAGTTATATTGTGGAAACACCAAGAATGTTGCTACACTATTCTTTTTCATACAGTGTGGAAAGGCCAACAGTGTGTTGTTACACTATTCTATATGATAGTGACATTGTGGTAACAAAAACAGTGTGCTGTTACGCTAGTTTGGTAGTTACATTGAGGAAACACCCGCAGTGTACTACGTTATTGCATATGACAGTTGCATAGAGAGTACAGACATATGCCCCTCATCTCTCTTAAGTGGATGGGGCGTCCTTCACCTCTCCCAAGGAAGGGCCACCTCCATCTCTCCCATTATGAGAGTTGTATCCCAATCACCTCTCCCATGAGGGGTTCGTGCCGTTTCCTTCTCCCCGAAGATAGGGGGATGCAGAATCCCAACTTTTGGGAGTAGCGTTAGCCCCCCTTGACCTCACTTGCCCATTCTTTATGCTTCTATGACTTCTTAATCTACGACTACTACTACAATTTGGAGTGACTAAGGTCCCAAGACCGAAATGTTTCCAATAAAATATACAAGGTGTTTACATTTTTTCCAACAACCTGTTGGCATCACATCCTTTTTACCATTGCAAATAGAATGCTTACTGGGGTGGTGGTTGGGATTGAAATTTAGAAAATGTAGGGGGTTGATGGGGGATTAAGGGTGGTGGGTGAGGTGAGTGTTGGTGGTTGGAGGGGAGTACAGGGTGATTGACATGCATACTTTATGCAAGGTAATGGATTGACATGCCTTTGTGCAGGGTAATGGATTGACATGCATTTGTGCAGGGTAATGGTTTGACATGCATTTGTGCAGGGTAATGGACTGATATGAATACTACGCAAGGTAACGGATTGACGTGCATACTGTGCAAGGTAATGGAGCATAACCTAGTAAAAATAAACCGAATTTTTAAAGGAGTGGACCGGTAAGATAGTGGAAGGCCTCGGTCTGATGACCAAAAACTCCAATGGAGGGTCATATGAGTAAGACTCACGGCAGGAAACACTTGTCCTATTTCCTGACAAACCTTACCTTACCTAACCTAACGTAATTCAAATTGGTGGAGCACTTGGAGAGAAGTGTTTCATAAACACTAACGAGCACAGGTTTCGAGATAAATAATATATTTATTTCTTCAAGTACATGTACAAGGTATACAGGCCTAGCTGACATCAATGACATATCACTATAGAAGTCACTGGTTTTACAGATCATTTCGGGCAAATTAGGTCAGTTTTGTCCCAGGATGCGACCCACACCAGTCGACTAACACCCAGGTACCCATTTTACTGATGGGGAACATATACAACCGGTGTAAAGAAACACGCCCAATACTGGGATAAAAACTTGAGAAACAGGCAGGAATAAGAGGGAATTTGCTACTGTGGATCAGAAAATATTTATGGAAACGAGATAGTATGTCCGAGAATGGTCAGAAACAAGTGAAACAAGCGGGTTCCACAAGGATCGGTACTAACTGGGACCAGTACTGCTTTTGGCATTTGTGAATGATATCTCACCGAAGACCCACATTTAGGAGAGAATAAACACTTCGATCCGTCCTGGATGAATGTCAAGTCAGTGGTCCAGTATAGTGTGACTTGACAATGGTTCAGGACGGAGCGAAAAGCCGTGAAAATGTTCCTTTGCTAAGTGTGGGTTTTTGGTGAAATAAAAAGTGGCAATGCCGTGGATGGAATACCATCAACGGCATTGCGACTTTTTATTCTTTGTAACCTTGAGGAATCTTCAGTCATTAACGATACTGTGTACAACATACGTCAGTATACAGCATCGTCATGGAACCATTACTTGATAAAATACGTTAAGAACTTGAGAAAAGCGCGGATTATTATATTCATGGGAGAGCGCTAAAAGTCCAGCTCTGTGGATCACAAGCTCCTCACCGGCTTCAAGGAACATATTTTGGGGGGAGAAAATGTAGAGGTCCCAAAGCTAAGGAAACTGACCTCTAAGGAAAGATAAAGTAATTGAACCTGACCACATTAGAGGAGAGAAGAACGAGACAAGACATAACATACAAAATACTCCGAGGACTTGGTAGGGTGGACTGTGATAGACTGTTAAAGGGGCGGAAAACAGGTGCACGGGGGTAGAGTTAGAGACACATGAGTCACATGGATGTCAGTATTTTTTGAACTTCAGGATGATCAGGATGTGGAATGACCTGGATGAAGAAGCAGTGGAGGCAGGCTCCATACATACTTTTAAGAATAGGTATGCCAGTGCAGTGCCCAGGAGGGTAGAAGTGAACTCGGCAAGTGACAAGCGAAGAGACAGGGCCAGGAGCTGATATTCAACCTCTGTAATCACAAATAGACAAATACAAATTAGTGAGTACACATACACACTATTTGCCTACGTCCCTCACGTATCCTGAAAAAGTATCCTTTTCCTGGCTCAAGTCCTAGGCAGCTGTATTCTTCCTGCCAAAG
Organism: Cherax quadricarinatus; assembly: GCF_038502225.1. Classification (NCBI taxonomy): domain Eukaryota; kingdom Metazoa; phylum Arthropoda; class Malacostraca; order Decapoda; family Parastacidae; genus Cherax; species Cherax quadricarinatus. The sequence continues at coordinate 8,730,621 of NC_091358.1, forward strand.
GGCTTTTGATCCCAGGAATCAAGAAATCGTTACTTCCCATTCATCATGAATATGATGGTAACAGGAAGGATGTCAATAGTGTCCTCTCGTCTGCAGCCCAGATGCTTCAAGGTCAGCCTTAAGCTCTTACCTTACTTTTCCCACCTCCCTTACCTCTCCCATCCCCCCCCCCCACACACACAAGTCTCTCTTCTGATATCGATCCCACAAGTCATTCTGGTTGCATGCTGCTTCGTATACCTAACCAATCTGCCTGGTAAAGATCATTCATATCGGTTTGAAACGCGCAGTCGATGTACTCACGCCACACCCGATGTTTCACCACCACCACCTGGCGCCACCCCCGATATTTCATCACCACCACCACCTGGCGCCACACCTGATGTTTCACCACCACCATCTGGCGCTACACCCGATGTTTCACCACCACTTTCTGTCACATAATGCTGAGATTTATCCTGCCACGTGTTCATAAGTCATCTTGATGCCGAGATGTATCCTGCCACGTGTTCATAGGTCGTCTTGATGCTGAGATGTATCCTTCCACGTGTTCATAGGTCGTCTTGATGCTGAGATGAATCCTATCATGTGTTCACAGGTCGTCTTTATGCTGAGATGTATCCTGCCACGTGTGGGAATCCAGTATTTGTGTGAGCCACACTTCAGGATATAGGAGTGACCACTGTCAGTAACGCAACTAGTTTGAATACTACCCACTTGATAATTCCTCCTTACAGACAGACATTGTAGCCATAAACCGAGGTTCGGAACACCTTCAAACAGAACACCATCACTTGTTTATCCATATTAACCTGAAAGTAAATGGTGATTCCAAGATGTGGATAAGGAGACTTAATATAGTTTAGGACAGTTACGGGAACGTTCCGCCACCAGTTATTTTTAGGGAATGAAGAAGGCATTTCTGGCGAACCGTACGTGTGATACCTGTTGTCGAGTCCATGAGTCATTGGCCCCACGGCTCGGTCCCTCACCAGGTATTCTGGTTTGATGGCCTTATCAATCAGGTTGTTCATGGTAGCTGCTGGCAGTCCAACGTAGGCAGCGTAACCCGGCTGATCTAAAATTTCAGTTGTTAAATGGAAAGTATTATAATTGTTGAAGAGGTGACAGAAGCAAACACTGTTTCAAAAGTAGGTATGACAGTGCCTAGACGTCTTGCTCTTTATATACCAGAATATTTTTATACACTAACAGCCTCTTTTAAAGCAGGCAAAATGGCAGATGTAGAGAATGTACAGAAAACTTTTACTGTCCGAATAAAGTCAATCAGGCACCTAAATTGCGGGAATGCTCGATGTTTCTTGAACTGTATATACTCCATGGGACGTAGGCGAGAAAATTACATCATAATTTACACCTGGAAAATTCTGGAGTAATTGGTTCCAAATCTTCACGCTGAAATTACTCCATACGAAAATAAGAGACTTGGCAGTCGGTGCAGAATACCTCCCATGAGGTATTCTGCACCGACTTCAAGACTTCTAAATCCTCCCTTTATACATATGAGGAATTATCAACAGAACTAGGTAAGTTCCTCAAATTAGTTCCTGATTAGCCTGACTGTATGCGGCTAGCAGCAGCAGCAGCATGCTTATTCAACTAGGATGCTTAATTTGGGACTCAGCCAGGACGGGTAAACTCAGGACGGGTAAAGGTAAACTCAAGGTAAACAACATCAAACAGACTTCAGTGCATCACATAATCTATAGTGTAATATAAACGAGGCCTCACCAGTGATATATTATGTTGTAGTATGACTTATCACTTGTAATACTTTTTGATATAAAATCAAGAGTTCTACTAGATTTATTGAGAGCTGTTAAATACTGTAGACTTCAGATTTATAACTAAAATTCTTTAGTCTGTTTCGCGTTCGGTTTGATTAACTTTGTATTATTTACCCTATAATTACTATTATTTTCTTTTAAACAGGGTTAAAAGATCACAGACAAGTAAGATAATGCACAACATTTTAGTATCTTTACTGACGAGACGTTTCGCGTTCACAGCAGTCGAAATACAGACAGAATAAGTCGTGGAGATAAAGATACCAATAAAGATAGCAAAATGTTTCACATGTGCCTTACTTATCTACTTGTCAGTACTGTATACCATTTTTAGAATGATATTACAAAATAGCATTTGTCGACAGTGCAGTGCATCTACCACTTCTTTGACCACTGCTTTAAATTAACGAAATCGTATTGAGGCACCCTGATGTTTTATTTCAGAATTTGTCAGTCTATTTTTTGTGTCATCAGTGAACTATTTATTTCCTAATAATTTATTTCTTCATCTAAGTCATGTATGCGATTATGAACAACGAAGGGCCAAGACTGGTCCCCTCTGGAACTGGCCCGCCCTTGTGGAACTCCACTTATGACGGGTGTGACAAAACTCTGTTGCCCAGTGGTCAGCCTTGATCTAGATCAGAACAAGTACTCCCAGGAGCATTAACTACTGCCCTGTCAGGCAAGAGCAACACTGTTCAATACCTCACTTGTCGCAGACACAGTCTGTGTGTACCACACCCTCACAGCTGATAACATCACCACCGAGAGAGCTGTGGAGGGCTCTCACAGGGCGGGCCAGCTAAAAGCTTAATACCCATGCTCTTTCAAACCATATGAACAACCAAAATGTCCCCTTCGTCACACTCTTTTGTGAATTGTACATCCTGTCTCGCTGGCTTACCATACCTCTCACGCTCCTTGTGTGAAAGTCTGACTGCCTAAACAAGGCTGAAGAATTTTGTCAGGTTTCTAATACAAATGGTAGTAATATAGTAGTAGTTGTAGTAGTAGCAGCAGCAGCAGTAGTAGTGGTGGTAGTGGTAGTAGTAAACAACAGTGCGTGTCTACATCTTTGCTCGTGGCTTCTACGCCCGTTTACCTTCTAATACATATCATTACTATTACAATTAATAATTAACTGAGAAGCTCACATTTTGGCATCATGTCAGTTCTTCATATCGCTTCTCATCTTTTAACTCTCCCTGCCCCTTCCCTGTTTGGTGAAGCAGGTGTGAGCCAGGCTAGGCAGGTGACCGCCCACCAGGTGTGCGCAGGTCGCCCTTGATCAACTGGGGTCTTCCTAGGTCAGTCGGGTCACCCTGGGTCAGACGGGGTCACCTGGGACCAATACCGCTGCCGGCCTCTGAATTCACCATCTTTGTGGCTTAGAAATCTGTTTTGTATAGTTTGTGTGTTGTAGTTGAGAGAGGAATGTAGGGTGAATAGGAGGTTAAAGTGTGGTGGGGAATAGGTGTGGGGGTGGAGCTGTGGGAAGAAGAACAGTAAGTGGGGGTTAGTAACGAAGAAGTGGAAGGTGTGGCTGCGTGGGAAAGCGTGGAGTGGGTAGGGTTGGTGGAGAGTGGGGAGGCGTTAATAGGAATGAGGGGGGCTTGCAGGAGTGGGTAAGCTTGGTGGAGAGTTGGGGAGGCGTGGTAAAGAGTGAGTAGGAGTGAAGAGTGGGTAGGAGTGGTGAGTGGGTAGGAGTGAAGAATGGGTAGGAGTGACAGAGTGGGTAGGAGTGGTGAAGAGTGGGTAGGAGTGACGTAGAGTGGGTAGGAGTGGTGAAGAGTGGGTAGGAGTGGCGTAGAGTGGGTAGGAGTGACGTAGAGTGTGTAGGAGTGGAGTAGAGTGGGTAGGAGTAGCGTAGAGTGGGTAGGAGTAGCGTAGAGTGAGTAGGAGTGAAGAGTGGGTAGGAGTGGTGAAGAGTGGGTAGGAATGATGTAGAGTGGGTAGGAATGGAGTGGGTAGGAGTGACGTAGAGTGGGTAAAGTGGCGTAGAGTGGGTAGGAGTGGCGAAGAGAGTGTAGAAGTGGCGTAGAGTGGGTAGGAGTGGTTGAGAGTCGATGGTTGTGTTCCGGGGAGCTAGAGGTGAAGGAGAATTGATGTGGAATGGTTGTAATGGTAATAACGGCAGAGAACTGCCAGAGGGGAAGGGTGGGGAAGTAGTTCCATTTAGTAGGGGTGGGGAAGTAGTTCCATTTAGTAGGGGTGGGGAGGTAGTTCCATTTAGCAGGGGTGGGGAAGTAGGTCCACATAGCAGGGGTGGGGAAGAAGTTCCATTAAGCAGGGGTGGGGAAGTAGTTCCACTTAGCAGGGGTGGGGAAGTAGGTCCACATAGCAGGGGTGGGAAAGTAGGTCCACATAGCAGGGGTGCGGAAGTAGGTCCACTTAGCAGGGGTAGGGAAGTAGTTCCACTTAGCAGGGGTAGGGAAATATGTTCACATAGCAGGAGTGGGGAAGTAGGTCCACATAGCAGGGGTGGGGAAGTAGGTCTACTTAGCAGGGGAGGGAAAATAGGTCCACTTAGGGGAGGGGAAATAGGTCCACTTAGCAGGGATGGGGAATTATGTCCACTTAGCAGGGTGGGGAAGTAGGTTCACTTAGCAGGGGTGGAGAAGTAGGTCCACTTAGCAGAGGTGGGGAAGTGGGTCCACTTAGCAATGGTGGAGTAGTTCCACTTGGGAATGGGGAAGTAGGTTCACTTAGCAGGGTGGGGAAATAGGTTCACTTAGCAGGGGTGAAGTAGGTCCACATAGCAGGGTGGGGAAGTAGGTCCACTTAGCAGGGGTGGGGAAATAGGTCCACTTAGCAGGGGTGGGGAAGTAGGTCCACTTAGCAGAGGTGGGGAAGTAGGTCCACTTAGCAGGGGTGGAGAAGTAGGTCCACTTAGCAGAGGTGGGGAAGTGGGTCCACATAGCAGGGGTGGGGAAGTAGGTTCACTTAGCAGGGGTGGAGAAGTAGGTCCACTTAGCAGAGGTGGGGAAGTGGGTCCACTTAGCAAGGGTGGAGTAGTTCCACTTAGGAGTGGGGAAGTAGGTCCACTTAGCAGGGTGGGGAAATAGGTCCACTTAGCAGGGGGGGAAGTAGGTCCACTTAGGAGTGTGGAAGTAGGTCCACTTAGCAGGGGTGGGGAAGTAGGTCCACTTAGCAGGGGTGGGGGACATAGGTCCACTTAGCAGGGGAGGGGAAATAGGTCCACTTAGAAAGGGAGGGGAAATAGGTCCACTTAGCAGGGGTGGGGAAGTAGGTTCACTTAGCAGGGGTGGAGAAGTAGGTCCACATAGGGGTGGGGAAGTAGGTCCACATAGCAGGGGTGGGGAGGTAGGTCCACTTAGCAGGGGTGGAGAAGTAGGTCCACATAACAGGGGCGGGGAAGTGAGTCAACTTAGCAGGATGAGGAAATAGGTCCACTTAACAGGGGTGCGGAAGTCCACTTAGCAGGGTGAAGAAATAGGTCCACTTAGCAGGGGTGGGGAAGTAGGTCCACTTAGCAGGGGTGGGGAAGTAGGTCCACTTAGCAGGGGTGGGGAAGTAGGGCCACTTAGCCGGGGAGGGGAAATAGGTCCACTTAGGGGTGGGGAGGTAGGCCCATTTAGCAGGGGTGGGGAAGTAGGTCCACTTGATGGAGAAGTAGGTCCATTTAGTAGGGGCGGGGAAATTGGTCCACTTAGCAGGGGTAGGGAAATAGGTCCACTTGGCAGGGGTGGGGAAGTAGGCCCACTTAGCAGCGGTGGGGAAATAGGTCCACATAGGGGTGGGGAAATAGGTCCACTTAGCAGGTGGGGGGAAGCGAGTTCACTTAGCAGGGGTGGGGATGTAGGTCACCTTCGCAAGGGTGGAGAAGTAGGTCCACTTAGCAGGGGTGAAGTAGATCCAATTAGCAGGGGTGGATAAGTAGGTCCTTAGCAGGGGTAGATAAGTAGGTCCACTTACCAGGGATGGGGAAGTAGGTCCACTTAGCAGTGGTGAAGTAGGTCCACTTAGCAGTGGTGGGGAAGTAGGTTCACTTAGCAAGGGTGGAGAAGTACGTCAACTTAGCAGGGGAGGAGAAGTGGGTCCACTTAGCAAGGGTGGGGAAGTGGGTCCACTTAGCAAGGGTGGGGAAGTAGGTTTACTTAGCAGGGGTGGGGAAGTAGGTCCACTTAGCAGGGGTGAAGTAGGTCCACTTAGCAGGGGTGGGGAAGTAGGTCCACTTAGCAGGGGTGGAGTAGGGCCATTTAGCAGGGGTGGAGTAGGTCCACTTACCAGGGGTGGATAAGTAGGTCCACTTACCAGGGGTGGATAAGTAGGTCCATTTACCAGGGTGGGGAAGTACATCCACTTAGCAGGGGTGAAGTAGGTCCACTTAGCAGAGGTGGGGAAGTAGGTCCACTTAGCAGGGGTCTAGAAGTAGATCCGTTTAGCAGGGGTGGAAGAGTAGGTCCTCTTAGCAGGGGTGGATAAGTAGGTCCACTTAGCAGGGGTGGAGAAGCAGGTCCACTTAGCAGGGGTGTGGGAAGTAGGTCTACTTAGCAGGGGTGGAGAAGTAGGTCCATTTAGCAGGGGTGGAGTAGGTCCACTTAGGACGGGTGGATAAGTAGGTCCACTTAGCAGGGGTGGATAAGTAGGTCCACTAGCAGGGGTGGGGAAGTAGGTCCACTTAGCATACCCATCCTACCACATATCCATCGTACCACATACCCATCCTACCACATATCTATCGTACCACATACCCATCATACCACATATATATCGTACCACATACCCATCGTACCACATATCCATCGTACCATATACCCATCGTACATATTCATCGTACCACATACCCATCCTACCACATATCCATCATACCACATACCCATCGTACCACATATCTATCGTACCACATACCCATCGTACCACATATCCATCGTACCACATACCCATCCTACCACATACCCATCGTACCACATATCCATCGTACCACATACCCATCCTACCACCTACGCATCCTACCACATATCCATTCTTCTACATACCCATCCTACCACATACCCATCCTACCACATACCATCCTACCACATACCCATCCTACCACATATCCTATCGCATACCATTCTACCACATACCATCCTACCACATATCCTATCGCATACCACCCTACCATCATATCCTACCACATACCACCCTACCACATATCCTATCGCATACCACCCTACCACATACCATCCTACCATCATATCCTACCACATACCCATCCTACCACATACCACCCTACCACATATCCTATCGCATACCACCCTACCACATACCATCCTACCATCATATCCTACCACATACCCATCCTACCACATACCACCCTACCACATATCCTATCGCATACCACCCTACCACATACCATCCTACCATCATATCCTACCACATACCATCCTACGACATACCATCCCACCACATCCTGTCGCATACCATCATATCCTACCACATACCCATCCTACCACATATCCTACCACATACCATCCTACTTCATACCCAGAGTCCTCGCGTCACAAACTCTACATGACAGTTTATTCCGTTCAACTTTGTATTTTCAGAAAATGTTCACGAAAGTCATTATAAATTACTACTACTACTACTACTAATATCTTTATTTACTACCAGTACATGTACAAGGTATACAGTCCTAGCTGACATCAATGACATACTACTACATAGAAAGCCACTTGTTATGCTCAGCATTTCGGGCAAATTAAGTCAGTGTCCCAGGATGCAACCCACACCATTCGATTAACACCCAGGTACCCATTTTACTGATGGGAAACACAGACAACAGGTGGAAAGAAACACGCCCAATGTTTCTACTCTGGCTGAGAATCGAACCCAGGCCCTCACCGAGTTAAGCGAGAGCGTTAGCCACCAGAGCTTTATATTCACGGGAAAGTGCTAAACCCGCTGGGGTCATGCGGTGAGTTTCAGTGTAAACAGAGCAAGCCTAATATTATATATTAAATGAAATGTGATGCATCATCAGTGTGCTGCTACTCTGTGTTATGGCTACTTAAGTAGGCAAGCCTGGCTAGCTTTTGTTTACATCCCATATTCCATCACACAGAATGAGTTTCCTTGTCCTAGTCTATCACAGAATGGGTTTCCCTCCTATATTCCATCACGCAGGATAGGTTTACCTGTCATATTACATCAAAGGATGGGTTTCCTTGTTATATTACATCACACAGGAAGGGTTTTCCAGTCATATCATATTCCTGCCCTTATCATATTCCATCACACAGGATGGGTTTCCCTGCCATATTCCATCACAGGGAAGGTTTCCTTCTCATATTCCATTACACAGGAAGGGTTTCATACATCAGGTGAATGAATCTGTCAGCCTGGACTGGGATATCATCAAACACTCCGCTGAGGGATTAGTAGTCAACTATGTAGCTGTAACCAAGCTTAAGACTGGTAGTCTGTTTACATTATCAATTGTTGTGTAGACGGGCTTGTTTGCCTTCATGTTATCGTAGTAAATTATGAAGTATTGTAGTTTTTACTGCATTTCTGTAATAATCTGTTGTATTGTACAACTCTCTTAATATTTTTAATTCTGGTAGCAGGCAGATTTATTAAAACTTTTATCTAAGTAGAGTGATAGATAAGAGAAACTGATTAGACGCGAGGAGACTTAAGACTTGAATAATGAGGGAGACAACGGGGGAGTGTGGGTGTAGCAGCAAAAGTAGCAACAACAGTAACGGCATCAGCCACAGAAGTAGCAGCAACAGTATTAGTAATAACAGCAGCAACTTAGGATGACACCCGACACCCGGTATACTGTATATGACACAGCAACAGCTTAGACAAGATGATCTGGTGTTGTTCAGTTGCCTCACCTGCATGATGGATGCTGCCTGAAAGATTAAGTCTCATTACAAGTGAAAGCGCAGGGGGCCATTGAGAGGGTCATTTAAGTGATGCACGCCGGTGGTAGTAGCTGAGGTTAATCCCTAACATCGTCACCACCGCTACAAATGAATGTTGGTGCACTGCCAACACTTCACACACACTCAATACTAGCAGCACTTCCCACAGACTTAATACTAGCAACACTTTCCACACTCAACACCGGCAACACCTCACGCACACTCAGTACCAGCAACACCTCACGCACACTCAATACCAACACCACACTTTCACACACACTCTCAACATCACCAGTGGCACATTTCACATACTCAGCACCAGTCTATTAACACCAACAGTAGCACCACCACCCACATTCAACAGCAACAGCAGCACCTCCAACACTCAGCAGTAACAGCACCTCCAACACTCAGCAGTAGCAGCACCTCCAACACTCAGCAGTAGCAGCACCTCCAACACTCAGCAGCAGGAGCACCTCCAATACTCAGCAGTAGCAGCACCTCCAACACTTAGCAGTAGCAGCACCTCCACTCAGCAGTAGCAGCACCTCCAACACTCAGCAGTGGCAGCACCTCCAACACTGAGTAGCAACACCTCCAACACTCAGCAGCAGTACCTCCAACACTCAGCAGTAGCAGCACCTCTAACACTCAGCAGCAGCAGCGCCTCCTACACTCAGCAGCAGCACCTCCAACACTCAGCAGCAGCACCTCCAACACTCAGCAGTAGCAGCACCTCCAACACTCAGCAGTAGCAGCACCTCCAACACTCAGCAGCAGCACCTCCAACACTCAGCAGTAGCAGCACCTCCAACACTCAGCAGTAGCAGCACCTCCAACACTCAGCAGTAGCAGCACCTCCAACACTCAACAGCAGCAGCACCTCCAACACTCGGCAGCAGCAGCACCTCCAACACTCAGCAGTAGCAGCACCTCCAACACTCAGCAGCAGCAGCACGTCCCATAAATCTCAGCAGCAGCAACACCTGCAACACTCAACAGCAGCAGCACCTCCAACACTCGGCAGCAGCAGCACCTCCAACACTCGGCAGCAGCAGCACCTCCAACACTCAGCAGTAGCAGCACCTCCAACACTCAGCAGCAGCAGCACGTCCCATAAATCTCAGCAGCAGCAACACCTGCAACACTCAACAGCAGCAACACCTCCAACACTCGGCAGCAGCAACACCTCCAACACTCGGCAGCAGCAGCACGTCCCATAAATCTCAGCAGCAGCAACACCTGCAACACTCATCAGCAGCAGCACCTCCAACACTCAACAGCAGCAGCACCTCCAACACTCGGCAGCAGCAGCACCTCCAACACTCGGCAGCAGCAGCACCTCCAACACTCAACAGCAGCAGCACCTCCAACACTCGGCAGCAGCAGCACCTCCAACACTCGGCAGCAGCAGCACGTCCCATAAATCTCAGCAGCAGCAACACCTGCAACACTCATCAGCAGCAGCACCTCCAACACTCAATAGCAGCAGCACCTCCAACACTCGGCAGCAGCAGCACCTCCAACACTCGGCAGCAGCAGCACCTCCAACACTCGGCAGCAGCAGCACCTCCAACACTCGGCAGCAGCAGCACCTCCAACACTCGGCAGCAGCAGTACCTCCAACACTCGGCAGCAGCAGCACCTCCAACACTCGGCAGCAGCAGCACCTCCAACACTCGGCAGCAGCAGCACCTCCAACACTCGGCAGCAGCAGCACCTCCAACACTCGGCAGCAGCAGCACCTCCAACACTCGGCAGCAGCAGCACCTCCAACACTCGGCAGCAGCAGCACCAGCAGTTCGTATATCTCAGTGCTACCAACACTGGACATCATCATCAAAACTACGCTGTATATAAACACAGTATTTTCAGAACTGTGACTGGCCCTTCTGGCGTCATCGTCACTACTTCTTCACCAAAACAGTGAGCAAAGTAGCTTAGTTTCTCATTATCACCGCTTTCTTGCTCCATTGTGCCTTGTCATACCTACTGTGCAAACTGTGTAGGAATCTACTTGCACTGCTCCTTCATCTTAATCAGTGGACTACCTAATCACCCTCGGATTGAAGAAGCACTTTCTAACACTTGTGAATAATCTGCATCTTTACCATTATATATATATATATATATATATATATATATATATATATATATATATATATATATATATATATATATATATATATATATATATTACAGAGAAAGATCGCAGTCTTCAGGAGTATGTCACCTGCTGACTGCGATCTTTCTCTGTATATACACACTTGTTTCTGCGTGGTGCATTGAGATTATATATATAATATATATATATATATATATATATATATATATATATATATATATATATATATATATATATATATATATATATATATATATATATATATATATAATGTGACATTAGTGTGGCTCATCTATGTGTAACTTTCAGCTTTGCCCCTGAGTACCTACTTTCTGCCTCTCAAACATCCTCTCCTTGTCTACTCTAACCATTCTTCCCTAATATTTTGTATATTATCATGTCTTTCCTGATCCCTGTACTCTATTGCTGTTAGATTCAGCTCCGTTAGCCTCTCTTTGAACCTAATATCCCTTACTTATGGAACTAATTTCGTTGCATACCTCTGTACTTAAGCCAGTTTGACGTCCTTGACCAAGCGTGGTTCCATACTGGTGCTGCATACTCCAATATGCGTCTGATGTATGCCAGATATAGTTTTGTGCATGACTCCTTGCTTAGATTCTTGATTTCCCAGACACGAGTTTGCTGCAGCAGTTATTCCGTTGATACTCACCCCGTGTGTGTGTGTGTACTAACCTGTTTATGGTTGCAGGGGTTGAGTCACACCTCCTGGCCCCGCCCCTTTCGCTGGTCGCTACTAGGTCTGCTCTCTCCCTGCTCCAAGAACTTTATCGTACGCTTGTGTGTACTCACCTATTTGTACTCACCTATTTGTGGTTGCAGGGGTCGAGTCCTAGCTCCTGGCCCCGCCTCTTCACCGGTTGCTACTGGGCCCTCTCTCTCCCCGCTCCATGAGCTTTATCAAACCTCGTCTTAAAACTGTGTATGGTTCCTGCCTCCACTACGTCATTTTCTAGGCTATTCCACTGCCTTACAACTCTATGACTGAAGAAATACTTCCTACTATCTCTCTGACTCATTTGTGTCTTCAACTTCCAATTGTGGCCTCTTGTTTCTGTGTCCCCTCCCTGGAACATCCTGTCTTTGTCCACCTTGTCTATTCCACGCAGTATTTTATATGTCGTTATCATGTCTCCCCTGACCCTCCTGTCCTCCAGTGTCGTCAGGCCGATTTCCCCTAATCTTTCTTCATAGGACATTCCCCTTAGCTCTGGAACTAACCTTGTCGCAAACCTTTGTACTTTCTCTAGTTTCTTGACGTGCTTTATCAAGTGCGGGTTCCAAACAGGTGCTGCATACTCCAGTATGGGCCTGACATACACGGTGTACAGTGTCTTGAATGATTCCTTACTAAGGTATCGGAATGCTGTTCTCAGGTTTGCCAGGCGCCCATATGCTGCAGCAGTTATCTGATTGATGTGTGCTTCCGGAGACATGCTCGGTGTTATACTCACCCCAAGATCTTTCTCCTTGAGTGAGGTTTGCAGTCTTTGGCCACCTAGCCTATACTCTGTCTGTGGTCTTCTGTGCCCTTCCCCTATCTTCATGACTTTGCATTTGGCAGGATTAAATTCGAGAAGCCATTTGCTGGACCAGGTGTCCAGTCTGTCCAGGTCTCTTTGAAGTCCTGCCTGGTCCTCATCAGATTTAATTCTCCTCATTAACTTCACATCATCTGCAAACAGGGACACTTCTGAGTCTAACCCTTCCATCATGTCGTTCACATATACCAAAAATAGCACTGGTCCTAGGACCGACCCCTGTGGGACCCCGCTCGTCACAGGTGCCCACTGTGATACATCATTACGTACCATGACTCGTTGTTGCCTCCCTGTCAGGTATTCTCTGATCCATTGCAGTGCCCTTCCTGTTATATGCGCCTGATGCTCTAGCTTCTGCACTAATCTCTTGTGAGGAACTGTGTCAAAGGCCTTCTTGCAGTCCAAGAAGATGCAATCAACCCACCCCTCTCTCTCGTGTCTTACTTCTGTTATTTTATCATAAAACTCCAGAAGGTTTGTGACACAAGATTTGCCTTCCGTGAATCCGTGCTGGTTGGCATTTATACTCTTGTTCCGTTCCAGGTGCTCCACCACTCTCCTCCTGATAATCTTCTCCATAATTTTGCATACTATACACGTCAATGACATAGGTCTATAGTTTAGTGCCTCTTTTCTGTCTCCTTTTTTAAAAATGGGAACTACATTTGCCGTCTTCCATACCTCAGGTAGTTGCCCAGTTTCCAGGGACGTGTTGAAGATTGTGGTAAGTGGCATGCACAACATATCTGCTTCCTCTCTAAGGACCCACGGGGAGATGTCCGGTCCCATTGCCTTTGAGGTATCGATGTCCCTTAGCAGTTTCTTCACCTCCTCCTCATCTGTATGTATGTCGTCCAACACTTGTTGGTGTATTCCTTGCTGGTGTCCCCATCTGGTCTGTCCCCCCAGAGTCCTTCCTGTCTCTACTGTAAATACTTCCTTAAATCTTGTGTTGAGCTCCTCACATACCTCTTGATCGTTTCTTGTGAGTTCTCCACCTTCTTTCCTCAGCCTTATCACCTGGTCCTTGACTGTTGTCTTCCTCCTAATGTGGCTATACAGCAGTTTCGGGTCAGATTTGACTTTCGATGCTATGTCGTTTTCATACTGTCGCTGGGCCTCCTTATCTGTGCATACTCGTTTCTGGCTCTTCTACTAATCTCCTTGTTTTCCTGGGTCCTATGCCTCCTGTACCTTTTCCATTCTCTGTTGCACTTAGTTTTTGCCTCCCTACACCTTCGGGTAAACCAAGGACTCGTTTTGGTCTTCCTATTATTTCTGTTTCCCTTGGGAACAAAACTTTCCTCTGCCTCCTTGCACTTTGTTGCCACATATTCCATCATCTCGTTTACTGATTTTCCTACCATTTCTCTGTCCCACTGAACCTCCTGCAGGAAGTTTCTCATACCTGTGTAGTCCCCCCTTTTATAGTTTGGCCTGTCCCCTTCAGTTCCTGTTACCTTCTCCACTTGTAACTCTACTATATAGTCAAAACTCAGAACCACGTGATCGCTAGCTCCAAGGGGCCTCTCGTAAGTGATGTCCTCAATGTCTGAACTGCTCAGGGTGAACACAAGATCCAGTCTTGCTGGTTCATCCTCCCCTCTCTCTCTGGTTGTGTCCCTGACATGTTGATGCATGAGGTTTTCAAGTACCACATCCATCATCTTGGCTCTCCATGTTTCGGGACCCCCATGTGGCTCCAGTTTTCCCAGTCGATCTCCCTGTGGTTGAAATCGCCCATTACCAGTAACTTTGCTCTGCTCGAGTGAGCTCTTCTTGCCACTTCAGCCAGTGTGTGTGTGTGTGTGTGTGTGTGTGTGTGTGTGTGTGTGTGTGTGTGTGTGTGTGTGTGTGTGTGTGTGTGTGTGTGTGTACTCACCTAGTTGAGGTTGCAGGGGTCGAGTCCTAGCTTTGTGTGTGTGTGGGGGGGGATTGGGTATAGCCAAATCGAGTGTTGGTGGGGAGGGGGGGATTATAATCTATGGTGCTGATGCAGGGCCACGCTACCCCACCTCACTCGTCAATGCCCTGGCCCAGGTGTACCCTTAACCCTCTCTTACCCTCCCCCTCCTTGATACCCCATGCCCCCATCATTGTTGGGGTGATGGAGGGGCGGGAGGTGTGCCACAGGAGGTGAGAAGCACCGTGGGAGGGCCCAAAGTTCCACAGGGTCAAATTTAAGGTGAATGTAGCCAAGATCACGGACTGACACCGTCCTGGGTCCTTGGTGGCAGTATGGCTCTCTTGTCTTAATACTGAACTCTGCACCAATACCTGCTGGGTGAGCAGTAGCAGGAGTGTGTGAGCAGTGGCAGGGTGAAGCGAAAATTGTGTTTTGGGACAGGTGTTGTTTGAGATAATTAGGTATTTTATGTATCAGAGAACAGGTATTGCATGAAAGAGCAGATATTGTATGGGAGAACAGGTTTTGTATGAGAGGGGATGTGTGAGTATTCGATTTGAATTTTCCTATCTAAACAGCGATCTTATTGCAACATTCATACGTGCGTATATGTGTACTGTATGTGAAAGTGTATAATGCGCGTGTAATCAACCTATTACGACATCTGTCAGTCTGTTACAAGTAGGTCCGTAAATGTGCTTATCTACATTACTGTTATCGTAGTGGGTTATCTTCTACGAGGTTTCATGGTTATGTCTACAGACCACCAACACCGACAGCCTGATTGACTAGGAAGTCAATAGATAAGTCAAGTCAAATGTAATTTTTTTTTTTTTTTTACTTTTACTGATACACGAGTAAAAGACTGTTTTGACAACGAAATCTGGATAACTGGGTACAGCCTACTGAAAAAAAAAACACATGGATGGTTGGTCTGTATATCAAGAGTCGCTCGTGCGCAACCAGTTAATACATACCTCAAACAATTTTGTCGAAGTTCTGATATAAAAAGTTGAAAACGAGAACACAGCTGTACTTTTACGTAAACTTACCATGTACGACCTTCCACTAGTCAAAAGGAAAACTGCTGAATATCGGGTACTCGCTTAAATTTCTATCAAACCCTGCCCCAAATGTGCACTTGCTTGGTGGCTTCAAGAGATCTAAAATGAAAGAACGTAGCAAAGACGGTAATAAGGGAGAACATCCCAGGAGCTGGTTTTGATGAACAGCCTCACTTAGTTACGTTATTAAGACTTGTCTTAAGCCAGCAAATAGCACTAGAATACTCGCAAATAATGAAGACCTGGTGCGGAACCTAGTGGTGTCAAAGACAGTAGAGCCAAATGCAATAGAACATTAAAATGGACGAACACTGCAGCAGGCCTACTGGCCCAAATTAGGCAAGTTCTTATCTAACGAACCATTCCCACCCACTCACTTGTGCAGCCTTTTCTCAAAGCTTCTCAAGAATTAGCTTCAATACCTCAGTTACTAATCAAACCCAGCTCTTCTCACTCATATATTTGTCCAATCTCTCTTTAAAACTACCCAAAGTCTTAGCCTTAAGCCACCAAACAGAAGAATCGCAAATAATAAAGACCTGGTGTGGAACGTACTGGTGTCGAAGGCACCAAACTCAAACCACAGCTTAATCGCGGTTTAGACAACATTAATCGTGAGGGAAGGTAGGAATGAAGAAATTAATTTTCAAAAATAAGAACATTAACTGTCCCAGACCCAGACTCTTGGAACTCCAGATTCATCAAGAATTGCGAGAAACCATTTTCTCATGCCTTAAATATTCTGTCGGAAAGGAGCCTGGACTCAATCATCCCACACTCATTAGAAACCAACACGATCAACAGTTGTTCAATCCAGGCGAGTATAGGTTTAGAGTTGGTCGCTCCTGCCTTCTGTAATTCTTGAATCACTACGACATTATCCTGGGTACACTGAAAGGTAAACAAAATGCAGATGTAAACTGACTTTGCAAAAGGAATAACCGGAAAAATGGGCAGTTGGATGTTAACTTTTAAGATATAGAGCACAAAGAATAATAGTAATCAGAAGGAAATCGGGGTTCGCTGCCTCCAGAGACAGTGACCCCTGAAACTGACTAGGGGTAACTTATAGGTCTCAGGTCGGATGGAGAGGGTAGAGAATCCCTCGATTGTAGCCATAGGCAAGTCACAAGTACCCTTCTCTTCTCATATCTCTTGTCACACTAATCCCACGCTTCTCTTTTCTTACCCATTGCTTCTCTTCCAACTACTTCCCTTTCTACTTATCCTCTGTCTATCCTATTCACCTGCCCTCTTCTCGTTCATCCCTCTTCCCCTCCTCTTACCCTTCCTCACCCCTCTCCACCCCTCCTCGCTATCCCCACCCCTACTCACAATCTCCACCCAACCCCGTCACCCCCAGGAACATAACTAACACTCACTCGTATCCACTAACATTGCGCTTGAGAAATTGGTAACCAATTGTTCGATTTGTGACAATTTACAGCGTGATATGTCGACATTCTTACAAGTGTCTAAATTGTTTGATGTATATCCACCTGGGCAGGGCCAGGAGTGGTGCCAGGGTAGAGCCAGGAGTGGTGCCAGGGTAGAGCCAGTAGTAGTGCCAGGGTAGAGCCAGTAGTGGCAGGGTAGAGCCAGGAGTCGCGCCAGTGTAGAGCCAGAAGTAGTGCCAGGGTAGAGTTAGGAGTGGTGCCAGAGTAGAGCCAGTAGTGCCAGGGGTAGAGCCAGGAGTGGTGCCAGGGTAGAACCAGGAGTGATGCCAGGGTAGAGCCAGGAGTGGCTCCAGGGTAGAGCCAGGAGTGGTGCCAGGGTAGTGCCAGTAGTAGTGCCAGGGTAGAGCCAGTAGTGCCTGGGTAGAGTCAGGAGTGGTGCCAGGGTAGAGCTAGGAGTTGTACCATGCATTTATGCCACGCTTCTTCCCTTATTCTTTGCTTTCCCTCTTCTAGTCATTCGTTCCCTTCTTGTTGAGTGCGTGTCACCGTAGTTCAATATTACATTCCTGTAATGCAAAACTACTACATGTCTCGTCAGAGTCATTACCGTCTGACAGTACAAAGTGCCATGGAGCCTCTTCTACAGACAGACACTTAAATGTAGATAATGCGAGCCTTTATTGACGATGTTTCGCCCTCACAGTGGGTTTTATCAAGTCACAAATGTTGTCAGAAAAGGGTCGTATTATGCTGCATGTCCCTCTTTTTACACTGAAGAATGAGCTCTCTCAGACTGGATATAATTCAATCCTTAGTGAACCTTAGTTGAAGGGTTGCAGTTTGCAGTGTATTACATGTCTTTATACTGGGTTGTGAGTTTGTTGCTGCAGTCACCAGTAACTATTGCTCAAACTGACTTGCTGATTGGTTGGTTGGTTAATGGGGTTTAAAGCCTATCGACTGCACGAGGGTCATTAAGGCTACACGAAACCTTTTTGCCCCCAGTCAAGAATACTTAAAACCCTCAGAGAGAGATTAAAGTCAACTCTCAGCATACATACACTAAGAGAAATATACCTCTGAGTGTATATATCCTGTGACTTGCTGGTTTCTGCGTGCTCGATTGACTGGGCGGTGTAGACTGTAATTTACTCCCCTAACTGCTTCACTAGCAAGCTGATTGATTGTTTGCGGTAACTGATTGATTTGACGATTATGACTGCACGGCTGGTTGGTCGATTGGGTTTCTGAACAGCAGTTCGCCCTATTGGGTTCCTGTCTGGCAGAACGGATGATTGGTAGTCCCCAAACCGTTCCTACGATGCACTCTACTCTTGTGATTGTATATAAATTTTAACACACTGCATATGCAGTATTTAGTTGTGGGTTAAATTATCTGCTTGGTTGACTCGTATATAAGAGAGAGAAATAAAAAGGTAGAGTAAACAAGAAGCAAATGATAAGTGAACAGGTTACACTTAGATTGTTGGTTATAAGGTTTGTTGGAAGGATAAAAATGTGGACGATTTTTACATATATTCTTATTTTTCTCACCCCTAGGTAAGTTGTGTTGAAGGAAGGTACTTGCTTCACTAAGATGTCCTCATCTTGCTTCACTAAGATATCTTCGTCTGGTGGTCAGGTACATCTTATAAATTGCATCGTGCCTACTTAAAAGAAGTATTTAATTGCCATTATCACTACCATCCCTACCATTATCGCTACCATCATCAGATGAGGTGGTGGTGGAGGCAAACACTGTACACAGATTCAAGGAGTATAATTGACCCTAGAGGCTAGAAATCAGCAAGGCAGTCGATATTAAAAGGCAGAGCCATGAGCTACGACTCGACATCTGCGTACACAACTACGTACGGTCGGTGAAGAGGCGGGGCCAGGAGCTGAGTCTCGACCCCTGCAACCACAATTAGGCGAGTACACACACACACACACACAACCCAATTTTCAATGCTACCCAAGAAATAAGCTTTGATAATTCTATTTACTCATGTGCAAGTCCCTTCAAGTTCCTTTATGAAGACAGCCAGAGGTTTGCTAGTAAGTTCCCTTGTGTGTGGAAGGACAACGTTGAAGACTCGGAACTTATCACACTCATAGAGTTGTCTCTCAGCATACTCGTCGTCATACAGAGTGATTTTAGTGTTCAGGTTTAGGACCAATCCCTCCAGGATTATCCAGGTGTAAGTTATGTACCTTTCTCGCCTACGTTTCTAGGAATACAGTTCTTGGGACGTCAAGCTTCCCAGTAGTTCAGATGCTTAACTGGGTATATATAGGTAGCGAAAGTTCTCTGGACGTTTTCCAGATTAGCAGTCTCGCCTGCCTTGAGGGGGGAGGGGGGCGTTAGTATGTATACTAACGGTCCCCTTCAAGGCAAGCATTTTAGCCTGGAGAAAATAAGTGATTCGAAGAGTATTATCCCTAGCTCAGTCTCTTTTCTTGAACGGTCTGATTATCAAACCTATCAATTTCCTTGCGGTAGTACTGACATTTTTGTGATCCTTGAAAGTGAGATCTTCTGACATCATTACGAAGTCTCGGATATGTACTCCACTGGAATCCTTATCTCTTCCATTCTTCCACTGCGGAGCAACTGAAACGAGTCCTCGTTAAGCATCATACTGTTGTCTGAGACCCACTGGAAGACTTGATTTATAGCTGCCTGAAGTTTCGCTGTGTCTTCGACGGATGTCACTCTCACAGAGATTCTAGTGTCATCAGCAAAGGATGTTATGGTACTATGATGTGTGTCCTTGTCAATGTCCGATATAAAAATGAGAGACAGAAGTGGGGTGAGTATCGTGCCTTGAGAAACGGAGCTTTCCATCTCAAGAATGTGGAAAAACTGCGGAGGATGGCAACGACACTAGTCCACGAACTAAGGGGTATGAACTACGAGGAGAAACTTAGGAGCTAAAACTGATGGCATTAGAAAACAGAAGAACAGGGGTGATGTGATAACGTACAAAATTTTGAGACGCAAAAATTGGGTGAAGAGCGCGCGCACGCACGCACAGGCATGCCCAAGCACGCATCCCCAAACACACACGTGCGCGCGCGCACACACACACACACACACACACACACACACACACACACACACACACACACACACACACACACACACACACACACACACACACACACACACGCACGCACGCACGCATATACAACAGGCCTAGTGTCTAATCGACATGTGCCTAGGACAAAATGGTAACTAACACACACACACACACACACACACACACACACACACACATACATACACACGCATATACAACAGGCCTAGTGTCTAATCGACATGTGCCTAGGACAAAATGGTAACTAACACACACACACATACACACGCACGCATATACAACAGGCCTAGTGTCTAATCGACATGTGCCTAGGACAAAATGGTAACTAACACACACACTAACACACACACACACACACACACACACACACACACACACACACACACACACACACACACACACACACACACACACCTCAGCGCACACACACACACCTCAGTGCACACACACACACACCTCAGCGCACACACACACACCTCAGCGCACACACACACACACACACACACACTCCCCCTCCCCCCTACACATACATTTTACTAATCATGTCTAATTGTTTGCCCAGTTCTTGCTTCACAGTACTTTATATCTGTCAAATTTATGTAGTCAAGGAGCCAAGGCTGTCGTAGAAGTTACCGGTAATGTGTAATGTCAGGTTATTCCACACTAAACTAGACTGCTCCACAACATGCCAGATTGTTCCTTAACATGCCAGACTGTTCCACATCTATAGTCGACTGTTCCATAACATGCCAGACTGTTCCACATCTATACTAAACTGTTCCACAGCACGCCAAACTGTTCTTCAACATGTTACTGTTCCACAGTATGGTAGACAAGACTCTAACACAACATGTCAGACTCTTCCACAACATGTCAGACTCTTCCACAACATGTCAGACTCTTCCACAACATGTCAGACTCTTCCACAACATGCCAGACTCTTCCACAACATGCCAGACTCTTCCACAACATTTCAATGACTTCCACAATATATATATATATATATATATATATATATATATATATATATATATATATGTCGTGCCGAATATGTAAAACTGGTCAATTAGCAAGAACTCATTTAAAATTAAGTCCTTTCAAAAATTTTCTCTTATAGGTTTAAAGATATATTTTTTCATTAATGTAAACGTAAAAAATTTTAATTTTGCAGCAAAAGAATCTTAGAAAACTTATCTAACCTTATTATAACAAGAACAATTTATTTTAGCCTAACCCAACTAAATATATTTTATATTTGTTTACAATAATTTAATACCAAACAAACACAGTGAAATATATTTTTTTCGTTAGGTTCAGAATGATTTTGGCGAAATTATTGCATACACAAATTTTTGCTTGTCCTATATGGCAAGATGAACGCTGCTATTTAAGCCAAGATGGCAAGTTCTGCCTATTCGGCACGACATATATATATATATATATATATATCTATATATATATATATATATATATATATATATATATATATATATATATATATATATATATATATATATATATCTCATAAGTCTTATGATACACTTAATAACAATAAAAATTTGCGCCTTACTAACGCAGACAAAATAAATGCAATAGTAATTATGAAAGAAAATGATTACCAAGAAAAAATGAATAATCTCTTAGATGATACTGAAACCTATTCTAAACTTAGGAAAAATCCCCTAGAAACCGTTAACAGCAATTTCAATAAAACAATAAAACTTCTACTGAAAGGCAAAGATGAATTAGTCAAACAATTTACTTCCACTAATCCATCTTTACCTTACATGTATGGACTAATAAAAACACATAAACCAGGGAATCCAGTCAGACCAATTATTAGCTCCATAGGGTCAGTTTCATATAAATTATCCAAATGGCTTGTTGATATTTTGAGCCCTATTGTTGGCAAAATTTCTAACTTTAATGTTAAAAACAACATAGACTTGGTTGATAAATTAAGCTCCTTGACTGACTTAAATGATTTTAACATGGTTAGTTTTGATGTTACTTCCTTGTTTACGAAAGTTCCTGTTGATGATTTATTAAGTTTCTTATCTGAAGAACTCGTTAACTATGATTTACCATTGCCAGTTCCTACTATCATTAAACTTATTAAACTTTGCATTGTTGATGCAAAATTTGTATTTAATGATAAGTTTTACACTCAGAAGTTTGGTATGGCAATGGGAAATCCTCTTTCACCTGTTCTTAGTAACCTATACATGGATTTTTTTGAAACAAGGTTGCTTAACACAATCCTCCCTAATAGAGCTAAATGGTTCAGATATGTTGATGATATTTTGTGTCTTATGCCCAAAAATGTAGATATACACCATTTTCTTGGAAAATTAAATAGCTTAGCCCATTCTATAAACTTTACTGTTGAGTCTGAAGAAAATAACTCATTGCCTTTTCTAGATGTTTTAATTATTAAGGGTAATAATGAATTCAAATTTAAAATTTACAGAAAACCTACAAATAACTGTTCCTATGTCCACTATTATTCCTCGCATCAAGATAGAGTCAAACTGTCTGTTTTCTCATCAATGTTTTTGAGAGCTTTACGAATTTGTAGTCCTGAGTTCATAGATGAGGAAATATCCAAAATTTATGAAATAGGTAATGATTTAAAATACCCAAGAAATGTAATTGATAAATTTTTAAAGTTGCTAGAAACACTTTTTATAATCCAAAAAGGGGCAACCAGCCTTATTCAACTAAAAATATGTTGGTTCTCCCTTACCATGAAAACTTGGTTGATATGCCTTCTCTTCTTAAGACTTTTAATATTAAAGTTGTATTCAAAAATCTTGATACAGTAAAAAAACTTTTGATAAAGAATTCCCCCCAAAATGCTGATGGATGTGTCTATAAGATTCCTTGTAAAATTTGCGATAAAGTTTATTACGGTCAAACTGGTAAAAATCTCGAACTAAGATTAAAACAACATAAATATAGCATTAGAACTGGACAAGATTCCAATGCTCTATTTATTCATGTAAGAGATTTTAACCATCCAATTGATTTTCAAAAAGTTCAGAAAGTAGTATCTAGCAAGTCCATGGTCGACAGGAATATAATTGAATCTTGTTTCATAAAAAGCAGTTTTGACAATAATATGAATATTTCCTTTGGTTTATATAAATTAGATCCATTTATAATTAATAGAATTTGGGAAGAATTTAATAATACACTGGACAAATAATTTTTAAATTTTCTTGGGTAGAATAGTTTGGGGGTGAGTTTTGCAAAGGACCTTTCCAAGTTGGCTCGCCGCGCGTCACGTGTTTAACCGTTGTGGGATCTGATAGTGAGGTGCTGGCCGGACCCCTTATATAGCTTCCTTGGATGCGTCACTTTCATAGTTCCTTGATAATGTGAGTAGTCACGAAAGCGCTTGGAATTTCTCTATTCTTTCAGAGTGGTTATTTTGCATATTTTGAAATCACCTGTTTACTGTGATCTTATTGCATATATATATATATATATATATATTATATTATATATATATATATATATATATATATATATATATATATATATATATATAATATATATATATATATATATATATATATATATATATATATATATATATGTATAATATATATATATATATATATATATATATATATATATATATATAATATATATATATATATATATATATATATATATATATATATATATATGTATAATATATATATATATATATATATATATATATATATATATATATATATATATATATATATATATATATATATATATATATAATATATACATATATGTATTATATTATATATACATATATGTATAATATATATACATATATATATACATATATATATACATATATATAGGAGCGATTGGTGGAATGATGATGTAAAGAGAGTAGTAAGGGAGAAAAAGTTAGCATATGAGAAGTTTTTACAAAGTAGAAGTGATGCAAGGAGGGAAGAGTATATGGAGAAAAAGAGAGAAGTTAAGAGAGTGGTGAAGCAATGTAAAAAGAGAGCAAATGAGAGAGTGGGTGAGATGTTATCAACAAATTTTGTTGAAAATAAGAAAAAGTTTTGGAGTGAGATTAACAAGTTAAGAAAGCCTAGAGAACAAATGGATTTGTCAGTTAAAAATAGGAGAGGAGAGTTATTAAATGGAGAGTTAGAGGTATTGGGAAGATGGAAGGAATATTTTGAGGAATTGTTAAATGTTGATGAAGATAGGGAAGCTGTGATTTCGTGTATAGGGCAAGGAGGAATAACATCTTGTAGGAGTGAGGAAGAGTCAGTTGTGAGTGTGGGGGAAGTTCGTGAGGCAGTAGGTAAAATGAAAGGGGGTAAGGCAGCCGGGATTGATGGGATAAAGATAGAAATGTTAAAAGCAGGTGGGGATATAGTTTTGGAGTGGTTGGTGCAATTATTTAATAAATGTATGGAAGAGGGTAAGGTACCTAGGGATTGGCAGAGAGCATGCATAGTTCCTTTGTATAAAGGCAAAGGGGATAAAAGAGAGTGCAAAAATTATAGGGGGATAAGTCTGTTGAGTGTACCTGGTAAAGTGTATGGTAGAGTTATAATTGAAAGAATTAAGAGTAAGACGGAGAATAGGATAGCAGATGAACAAGGAGGCTTTAGGAAAGGTAGGGGGTGTGTGGACCAGGTGTTTACAGTGAAACATATAAGTGAACAGTATTTAGATAAGGCTAAAGAGGTCTTTGTGGCATTTATGGATTTGGAAAAGGCGTATGACAGGGTGGATAGGGGGGCAATGTGGCAGATGTTGCAAGTGTATGGTGTAGGAGGTAGGTTACTGAAAGCAGTGAAGAGTTTTTACGAGGATAGTGAGGCTCAAGTTAGAGTATGTAGGAAAGAGGGGAATTTTTTCCCAGTAAAAGTAGGCCTTAGACAAGGATGTGTGATGTCACCGTGGTTGTTTAATATATTTATAGATGGGGTTGTAAGAGAAGTAAATGCGAGGGTCTTGGCAAGAGGCGTGGAGTTAAAAGATAAAGAATCACACACAAAGTGGGAGTTGTCACAGCTGCTCTTTGCTGATGACACTGTGCTCTTGGGAGATTCTGAAGAGAAGTTGCAGAGATTGGTGGATGAATTTGGTAGGGTGTGCAAAAGAAGAAAATTAAAGGTGAATACAGGAAAGAGTAAGGTTATGAGGATAACAAAAAGATTAGGTGATGAAAGATTGAATATCAGATTGGAGGGAGAGAGTATGGAGGAGGTGAACGTATTCAGATATTTGGGAGTGGACGTGTCAGCGGATGGGTCTATGAAAGATGAGGTGAATCATAGAATTGATGAGGGAAAAAGAGTGAGTGGTGCACTTAGGAGTCTGTGGAGACAAAGAACTTTGTCCTTGGAGGCAAAGAGGGGAATGTATGAGAGTATAGTTTTACCAACGCTCTTATATGGGTGTGAAGCGTGGGTGATGAATGTTGCAGCGAGGAGAAGGCTGGAGGCAGTGGAGATGTCATGTCTGAGGGCAATGTGTGGTGTGAATATAATGCAGAGAATTCGTAGTTTGGAAGTTAGGAGGAGGTGCGGGATTACCAAAACTGTTGTCCAGAGGGCTGAGGAAGGGTTGTTGAGGTGGTTCGGACATGTAGAGAGAATGGAGCGAAACAGAATGACTTCAAGAGTGTATCAGTCTGTAGTGGAAGGAAGGCGGGGTAGGGGTCGGCCTAGGAAGGGTTGGAGGGAGGGGGTAAAGGAGGTTTTGTGTGCGAGGGGCTTGGACTTCCAGCAGGCATGCGTGAGCGTGTTTGATAGGAGTGAATGGAGACAAATGGTTTTTAATACTTGACGTGCTGTTGGAGTGTGAGCAAAGTAACATTTATGAAGGGATTCAGGGAAACCGGCAGCCCGGACTTGAGTCCTGGAGATGGGAAGTACAGTGCCTGCACTCTGAAGGAGGGGTGTTAATGTTGCAGTTTAAAAACTGTAGTGTAAAGCACCCTTCTGGCAAGACAGTGATGGAGTGAATGATGGTGAAAGTTTTTCTTTTTCGGGCCACCCTGCCTTGGTGGGAATCGGCCGGTGTGATAATAAAAAAAAAAAAAATAATATATATATATGTATAATATATACATATATGTATAATATATATATATATATATATATATATATATATATATATATATATATATATAATATATACATATATGTATAATATATACATATATATATAATATATATATATATATATATATATATATATATATATATATATATATATATAATGTATAATATATACATATATGTATAATATATATATATATATATATATATATATATATATATATATATATATATATAATATATACATATATGTATAATATATATATATATATATATATATATATATATATATGTATAATATATACATATATGTATAATATATATATATATATATATATATATATATATATATATATATATATATATATATATATATACATATATGTATAATATATACATATATGTATAATATATACATATATGTATAATATATATATATATATATATATATATATATATATATATATATATATATATATATATATAATGTATAATATATACATATATGTATAATATATATATTTATATATATATATATATGTATATATATATTTATATATATATATATATGTATAATATATATATATATTTATATATGTATATATATATATATAATTATATATACTTATATGTATAATATATATATATATATATATATATATATATATTATATATACATATATGTATAATATATATATATTTATATATGTATATATATATATATATATATATATATATATATATATATATATATATATATAATATATACATATATGTATAATATATATATATATATATATATATATGTATAATATATACATATATGTATAATATATATATATATATATATATATATATATATATATATGTATAATATATACATATATGTATAATTATATATATATATATATATATATATATATATATATATATATATATATATATTAATATAATATATATATATATATATATATATATATATATATGTATTATACATATATATATATATATATATATATATATATATATATATATATATATATATATATATGTATTATACATACATATATATATATATATATATATATATATATACATATGTATTATACATATATATATATATATATATATTATATATATAAATATATATATATATGTATTATACATATATATATATATATATATATATATATATATATATATATATATATATATATACATATGTATTATACATATATGTATATATATATATATTATATATATAAATAAAAGAGAGTGCAAAAATTATAGGGGGATAAGTCTGTTGAGTGTACCTGGTAAAGTGTATGGTAGAGTTATAATTGAAAGAATTAAGAGTAAGACGGAGAATAGGATAGCAGATGAACAAGGAGGCTTTAGGAAAGGTAGGGGGTGTGTGGACCAGGTGTTTACAGTGAAACATATAAGTGAACAGTATTTAGATAAGGCTAAAGAGGTCTTTGTGGCATTTATGGATTTGGAAAAGGCGTATGACAGGGTGGATAGGGGGGCAATGTGGCAGATGTTGCAAGTGTATGGTGTAGGAGGTAGGTTACTGAAAGCAGTGAAGAGTTTTTACGAGGATAGTGAGGCTCAAGTTAGAGTATGTAGGAAAGAGGGAAATTTTTTCCCAGTAAAAGTAGGCCTTAGACAAGGATGTGTGATGTCACCGTGGTTGTTTAATATATTTATAGATGGGGTTGTAAGAGAAGTAAATGCGAGGGTCTTGGCAAGAGGCGTGGAGTTAAAAGATAAAGAATCACACACAAAGTGGGAGTTGTCACAGCTGCTCTTTGCTGATGACACTGTGCTCTTGGGAGATTCTGAAGAGAAGTTGCAGAGATTGGTGGATGAATTTGGTAGGGTGTGCAAAAGAAGAAAATTAAAGGTGAATACAGGAAAGAGTAAGGTTATGAGGATAACAAAAAGATTAGGTGATGAAAGATTGAATATCAGATTGGAGGGAGAGAGTATGGAGGAGGTGAACGTATTCAGATATTTGGGAGTGGACGTGTCAGCGGATGGGTCTATGAAAGATGAGGTGAATCATAGAATTGATGAGGGAAAAAGAGTGAGTGGTGCACTTAGGAGTCTGTGGAGACAAAGAACTTTGTCCTTGGAGGCAAAGAGGGGAATGTATGAGAGTATAGTTTTACCAACGCTCTTATATGGGTGTGAAGCGTGGGTGATGAATGTTGCAGCGAGGAGAAGGCTGGAGGCAGTGGAGATGTCATGTCTGAGGGCAATGTGTGGTGTGAATATAATGCAGAGAATTCGTAGTTTGGAAGTTAGGAGGAGGTGCGGGATTACCAAAACTGTTGTCCAGAGGGCTGAGGAAGGGTTGTTGAGGTGGTTCGGACATGTAGAGAGAATGGAGCGAAACAGAATGACTTCAAGAGTGTATCAGTCTGTAGTGGAAGGAAGGCGGGGTAGGGGTCGGCCTAGGAAGGGTTGGAGGGAGGGGGTAAAGGAGGTTTTGTGTGCGAGGGGCTTGGACTTCCAGCAGGCATGCGTGAGCGTGTTTGATAGGAGTGAATGGAGACAAATGGTTTTTAATACTTGACGTGCTGTTGGAGTGTGAGCAAAGTAACATTTATGAAGGGATTCAGGGAAACCGGCAGGCCGGACTTGAGTCCTGGAGATGGGAAGTACAGTGCCTACACTCTGAAGGAGGGGTGTTAATGTTGCAGTTTAAAAACTGTAGTGTAAAGCACCCTTCTGGCAAGACAGTGATGGAGTGAATGATGGTGAAAGTTTTTCTTTTTCGGGCCACCCTGCCTTGGTGGGAATCGGCCGGTGTGATAATAAAAAAAAAAAAAATACATATATATATATATATATATATATATATATATA
>NC_091358.1:8764439-8789439 GCF_038502225.1 Cherax quadricarinatus
ATGAAAGATTGGATATCGGATTGGACGGAGAGAGTATGGAGGAGGTGAACGTATTCAGATATTTGGGAGTGGACGTGTCAGCGGATGGGTCTATGAAAGATGAGGTGAATCATAGAATTGATGAGGGAAAAAGAGTGAGTGGTGCACTTAGGAGTCTGTGGAGACAAAGAACTTTGTCCTTGGAGGCAAAGAGGGGAATGTATGAGAGTATAGTTTTACCAACGCTCTTATATGGGTGTGAAGCGTGGGTGATGAATGTTGCAGCGAGGAGAAGGCTGGAGGCAGTGGAGATGTCATGTCTGAGGGCAATGTGTGGTGTGAATATAATGCAGAGAATTCGTAGTTTGGAAGTTAGGAGGAGGTGCGGGATTACCAAAACTGTTGTCCAGAGGGCTGAGGAAGGGTTGTTGAGGTGGTTCGGACATGTAGAGAGAATGGAGCGAAACAGAATGACTTCAAGAGTATATCACTCTGTAGTGGAAGGAAGGCGGGGTAGGGGTCGGCATAGGAAAGGTTGGAGGGAGGGGGTAAAGGATGTTTTGTGTGCGAGGGGCTTGGACTTCCAGCAGGCATGCGTGAGCGTGTTTGATAGGAGTGAATGGAGACAAATGGTTTTTAATACTTGATGTGCTGTTGGAGTGTGAGCAAAGTAACATTTATGAAGGGATTCAGGGAAACCGGCAGGCCGGACTTGAGTCCTGGAGATGGGAAGTACAGTGCCTGCACTCTGAAGGATGGGTGTTAATGTTGCAGTTTAAAAACTGTAGTGTAAAGCACCCTTCTGGCAAGACAGTGATGGAGTGAATGATGGTGAAAGTTTTTCTTTTTCGGGCCACCCTGCCTTGGTGGGAATCGGCCAGTGTGATAATAAAAAAAAATAATATATATATATATTATACATATATATACATATATATATATATATATATATATATATAATTATACATATATATACATATATATATAATTATACATATATATACATATATATATAATTATACATATATATACATATATATATAATTATACATATATATATATTATATATATATTATACATATATATATATATATATATATGTATATATATATATATATATATTATGTATATATATATATATTATACATATATATATATATATATATATATATATATATATGTATATATATATATATATATATATATATATATTATGTATATATATATATATATATATATATATATATATATATATATATATTATACATATATATATATATATATATATATATTATACATATATATATATATTATACATATATATAATTATTTTTTTATTTTTATTATCACACCGGCCGATTCCCACCAAGGCAGGGTGGCCCGAAAAAGAAAAACTTTCACCATCATTCACTCCATCACTGTCTTGCCAGAAGGGTGCTTTACACTACAGTTTTTAAACTGCAACATTAACACCCCTCCTTCAGAGTGCAGGCACTGTACTTCCCATCTCCAGGACTCAAGTCCGGCCTGCCGGTTTCCCTGAATCCCTTCATAAATGTTACTTTGCTCACACTCCAACAGCACGTCAAGTATTAAAAACCATTTGTCTCCATTCACTCCTATCAAACACGCTCACGCATGCCTGCTGGAAGTCCAAGCCCCTCGCACACAAAACCTCCTTTACCCCCTCCCTCCAACCCTTCCTAGGCCGACCCCTACCCCGCCTTCCTTCCACTACAGACTGATACACTCTTGAAGTCATTCTGTTTCGCTCCATTCTCTCTACATGTCCGAACCACCTCAACAACCCTTCCTCAGCCCTCTGGACAACAGTTTTGGTAATCCCGCACCTCCTCCTAACTTCCAAACTACGAATTCTCTGCATTATATTCACACCACACATTGGCCTCAGACATGACATCTCCACTGCCTCCAGCCTTCTCCTCGCTGCAACATTCATCACCCACGCTTCACACCCATATAAGAGCGTTGGTAAAACTATACTCTCATACATTCCCCTCTTTGCCTCCAAGGACAAAGTTCTTTGTCTCCACAGACTCCTAAGTGCACCACTCACTCTTTTTCCCTCATCAATTCTATGATTCACCTCATCTTTCATAGACCCATCCGCTGACACGTCCACTCCCAAATATCTGAATACGTTCACCTCCTCCATACTCTCTCCCTCCAATCTGATATTCAATCTTTCATCACCTAATCTTTTTGTTATCCTCATAACCTTACTCTTTCCTGTATTCACCTTTAATTTTCTTCTTTTGCACACCCTACCAAATTCATCCACCAATCTCTGCAACTTCTCTTCAGAATCTCCCAAGAGCACAGTGTCATCGGCAAAGAGCAGCTGTGACAACTCCCACTTTGTGTGTGATTCTTTATCTTTTAACTCCACGCCTCTTGCCAAGACCCTCGCATTTACTTCTCTTACAACCCCATCTATAAATATATTAAACAACCACGGTGACATCACACATCCTTGTCTAAGGCCTACTTTTACTGGGAAAAAATTTCCCTCTTTCCTACATACTCTAACTTGAGCCTCACTATCCTCGTAAAAACTCTTCACTGCTTTCAGTAACCTACCTCCTACACCATACACTTGCAACATCTGCCACATTGCCCCCCTATCCACCCTGTCATACGCCTTTTCCAAATCCATAAATGCCACAAAGACCTCTTTAGCCTTATCTAAATACTGTTCACTTATATGTTTCACTGTAAACACCTGGTCCACACACCCCCTACCTTTCCTAAAGCCTCCTTGTTCATCTGCTATCCTATTCTCCGTCTTACTCTTAATTCTTTCAATTATAACTCTACCATACACTTTACCAGGTACACTCAACAGACTTATCCCCCTATAATTTTTGCACTCTCTTTTATCCCCTTTGCCTTTATACAAAGGAACTATGCATGCTCTCTGCCAATCCCTAGGTACCTTACCCTCTTCCATACATTTATTAAATAATTGCACCAACCACTCCAAAACTATATCCCCACCTGCTTTTAACATTTCTATCTTTATCCCATCAATCCCGGCTGCCTTACCCCCTTTCATTTTACCTACTGCCTCACGAACTTCCCCCACACTCACAACTGGCTCTTCCTCACTCCTACAAGATGTTATTCCTCCTTGCCCTATACACGAAATCACAGCTTCCCTATCTTCATCAACATTTAACAATTCCTCAAAATATTCCTTCCATCTTCCCAATACCTCTACCTCTCCATTTAATAACTCTCCTCTCCTATTTTTAACTGACAAATCCATTTGTTCTCTAGGCTTTCTTAACTTGTTAATCTCACTCCAAAACTTTTTCTTATTTTCAACAAAATTTGTTGATAACATCTCACCCACTCTCTCATTTGCTCTCTTTTTACATTGCTTCACCACTCTCTTAACTTCTCTCTTTTTCTCCATATACTCTTCCCTCCTTGCATCACTTCTACTTTGTAAAAACTTCTCATATGCTAACTTTTTCTCCCTTACTACTCTCTTTACATCATCATTCCACCAATCGCTCCTCTTCCCTCCTGCACCCACTTTCCTGTAACCACAAACTTCTGCTGAACACTCTAACACTACATTTTTAAACCTACCCCATACCTCTTCGACCCCATTGCCTATGCTCTCATTAGCCCATCTATCCTCCAATAGCTGTTTATATCTTACCCTAACTGCCTCCTCTTTTAGTTTATAAACCTTCACCTCTCTCTTCCCTGATGCTTCTATTCTCCTTGTATCCCATCTACCTTTTACTCTCAGTGTAGCTACAACTAGAAAGTGATCTGATATATCTGTGGCCCCTCTATAAACATGTACATCCTGAAGTCTACTCAACAGTCTTTTATCTACCAATACATAATCCAACAAACTACTGTCATTTCGCCCTACATCATATCGTGTATACTTATTTATCCTCTTTTTCTTAAAATATGTATTACCTATAACTAAACCCCTTTCTATACAAAGTTCAATCAAAGGGCTCCCATTATCATTTACACCTGGCACCCCAAACTTACCTACCACACCCTCTCTAAAAGTTTCTCCTACTTTAGCATTCAAGTCCCCTACCACAATTACTCTCTCACTTGGTTCAAAGGCTCCTATACATTCACTTAACATCTCCCAAAATCTCTCTCTCTCCTCTGCATTCCTCTCTTCTCCAGGTGCATACACGCTTATTATGACCCACTTCTCGCATCCAACCTTTACTTTAATCCACATAATTCTTGAATTTACACATTCATATTCTCTTTTCTCCTTCCATAACTGATCATTTAACATTACTGCTACCCCTTCCTTTGCTCTAACTCTCTCAGATACTCCAGATTTAATCCCATTTATTTCCCCCCACTGAAACTCTCCTACCCCCTTCAGCTTTGTTTCGCTTAGGGCCAGGACATCCAACTTCTTTTCATTCATAACATCAGCAATCATCTGTTTCTTGTCATCCGCACTACATCCACGCACATTTAAGCAACCCAGTTTTATAAAGTTTTTCTTCTTCTCTTTTTTAGTAATTGTATACAGGAGAAGGGGTTACTAGCCCATTGCTCCCGGCATTTTAGTCGCCTCATACGACACGCATGGCTTACGGAGGAAAGATTCTTTTCCACTTCCCCATGGACAATAGAAGAAATAAAAAAGAACAAGAGCTATTTAGAAAAAGGAGAAAAACCTAGATGTATGTATATATATATATGCATGTGCGTGTCTGTGAAGTGTGACCAAAGTGTAAGTAGGAGTAGCAAGATATCCCTGTTATCTTAGCGTGTTTATGAGACAGAAAAAGAAACCAGCAATCCTACCATCATGCAAAACAGTTACAGGTTTTTGTTTCACAGTTATCTGGCAGGACGGTAGTACTTCCCTGGGTGGTTGCTGTCTACCAACCTACTACCTATATATATATATATATATATATATATTATATATATCATATATATATATATAATATATATATATATATATATGATATATATAATATATATATATAATATATATATATATATATAATATATATAATATATATATAATATATATAAATATTATATATATTATATATATATATATATTATACATATATATATATATATATATATATATATATATATATATATATATATATATATATAATATATATATATATATTATATATATTATACATATATATATATATATATATATATATATATATATATATATATATATATATATATATATATATATATATTATACATATATATATATATATATATATATATATATATATATATTACATACATATATATATATATATTTATATATATGTATATATATGTATAATATATATATATATAACGTATATATATGTATAATATATATATATATATATATATATTACGTATATATATGTATAATATATATATATATATATATATATAACGTATATATATGTATAATATATATATATATAACGTATATATATGTATATATATATATATATATATATATATATATGTATATATATATATATATATATATATATATATATATATATATATATAAATATATATATTATACATATATATATATATATATATATATATATATGTATATATATATATATATATATATATATATATATATATATATATATATATATATATAAATATATATATTATACATATATATATATATATATATATATATATATATATATATATATATATATATATATATATATATATATATATATATATATATATATATATATATGTATAATGTATATATATGTATAATATATATAATATATATATATATATATATATATATATATATATATATATATATATATATATATATATATATATATATATATATATATATATATATATGTTTAGACCTGTAGTAAGAGAGAGTACCATGCCCCATAGGAGGAGTTGATTTGAATGCTTACCCTGAGAGGGGGAATCCAAAAACTTGATCCGAGGAGATGGAGTCTTTGTATTATCGATAAAAACTTTGATCCAAGGAGATGGAGTCTGTATTATCGAGAAAAGGTTGATCCAAGGAGATGGAGACTTTGATTTCGAGAAAAATTTGATCCGAGGATTTGGAGTCTTTGTATTTTCGAGAAAACTTGATCCAAGGAGATGGAGACTTTGATTTCGAGAAAAATTTGATCCGAGGAATTGGAGTCTTTGATATCGAGAAAACTTGATCCGAGGAGATGAGAGACTGATTTCGAGAAAAATTTGATCCGAGATATTGGAGTCTTTGATATCGAGAAAAACTTGATCCGAGGAGATGGAGACTTTGTATTATCGAGAAAAAAAATTCGAAAACAATTTGGGGTGGGGGTGAAAGTGGGAGGGGCAATCCAAAAAACTTGATTCTAGGAAGTGGAGAGCACAATAAAATGAAATTAAAAAAAAATTTGAAAAAAAATCGGAAAAAAATTCGGGGAGCGGGGGCGATCCGGACGACGCTGCAGAAGGTGCGAGGGCGCGGGCGGGCGCGAGGGCGCGGCGGGGCCGGTGGGTCGGCGCGAGGGCGGGTGGGGGGGCGCGGGTGGGGGGTCGTGGGGTAGCGGGCATGGAGGGCACGGGGGGGCGTGGGTGGGGGTCGCGGGGGACGTGGGTGGGGGGTCGTGGGGGCGCGGGTGGGCGCAGGCAGGGGCGGGTGGGGGTCGTGGGTGGGGGTCGTGGGTGGGGTCGTGGGTGGGGTCAAGGTCATTAGCATGTAGGTGTGAAAAGGAGCCACTCAGCCGCAGCCCTTTCAGGAGGAGCCATACTGTGGGAGCCACTGAGCCGCCTTCATCACTACTTATATATATATATATATATATATATATATATATATATATATATATATATATATATATATATATATGTCGTGCCAAATAGGCAGAACTTGCCATCTTGGCTTAAATAGCAACGTTCATCTTGCCATATAGGGCAAGTGAAAATTTGTGTATGCAATAATTTCGCCAAAATCATTGTGAACCTAACGAAAAAAATATATTTCACTGTGTTTGTTTAGTATTAAATATATAGGGAAGTACCACCTCTATAGCTGGAATGGGGACCCTCATCCTCAGAGAAGACAATAAACGTACCTCAGGGAAAACTCAAGGTTCTCCCCGGAGCTGTTTGAATATTTTCTTCTCCTACCACCCCCTATATTTTATATTCTATGTGAACATTTATTAATAAACAGAATACATTTACAGAAAAACACAAACATGAATACAATGGTACAATGTATTAAAGATCATGAATTTCCTCCAGCTCCTCCGAAGCTGGACGCGAGCCAAGTATGCAGGAAGCATTTCCCCTTTGGATGGCCACACTGAGGCACTGGAACATGAAAGTGGCTGCCCTTGGGTCCCTGGTGGTGTCGATGAGTCTGGAACGTGTGGCATTTTTTCCCCATGATCCCAAGGTCTCTGATCCCACTGGGACAAATTGATACTGTTGGCTTATGTCCCTATACTTACTGATCTTGTACTCCTCCCTGTGGTCAGCAGCTCCTCCCTGTCGCCCCACACTGTGATGGATAATGGTGTCAGCCAGTGTGGACACACAGGTATAGTCCCATGCTAAGAGCTTGTCATTCTTCCAAGGATAGATGGTGATTCCGTCGGGGTGGTTTGCTGGGGTGTGGGTATTGTTGGCTGCTAGTGATCGGGGCTCCCTCTCGGCTGGGCATCCATCTGTAGCAAGGGTTCTCCTATTGATGTCGTTGACCTCATTGTGTCTTGCATGGCAGCCCTTGGTTTTGGAACAGTTAAGACCATGTAGACCATATTGGTCTGCTTGCGCTTTGCAAGGCGCAGAGCCACTGCAATACGGAGGGTCTTAGGGTCGAGTCGCGTTCCCATTGCCGATATGGGAACTGTTTGGAGGAAGTCCCCGGAGTGAGGTGCACTCACAGCCTGGAGACGGGCAGTCTCCCTATCTGATGTTGCAGCCCTGAGCATGTTGGCAAGCACCTTTTCAGCGAACGGGCCATCCCAGCTTGACTGTGAGCCAGTGCTGCACTAGGGTTTGGTGCTGGAGCAGCAAGAGTCTCCCATTCAGTGATGGTACTGGCATAGCTAGGATCCTGTATTCCTGCTGAGTCACTGAGGTTATCAGGAAGAATTTGTCTTATCAACTTGTTTGATGCTATGCAAGAGGATAGGAAAGCTGGTAGAGCAATCTGGGAGGATCTGCGTACTCCTAGCCCCCCAAGCCTGACCGGAAGTGAGGCTTGCAACCACTGTCCATCTTCAAGGGAAAGATTCAATACACTCTCTGCATGGTCTTAAGGAAAGATTGCCTTCATTCTTCCTCCGTAAGCCATGTGTGTCATAAGAAGTTACTAAAATGCCGAGAGCAAGGGGCTGCTAGTAACCCCTTCTGTATAAATTACTAAATGCAAAGAGAACAAAAATTTTTGTTTCTTCTTTTTCGAGTCACCCTGCCTCGGTGGGAGAAGACCAGTGTGTAAAAAAAATTGTAAAGTATGTCCATTACAGCTTTATCTAAGGCTGGGCCACAATTACTGGACGGAGGATCGAGCCTCGTTCACTGAATGACCCGAACGAACTTAGTGTTTCATGAAGCTTATACTCTCCAGAATTTGTCAGATCGTGTATTGAGCCCTGGCTAGGGCTTGTCAGCTGCTGTTAGACTTTCTTAGTCTGTCTCTTGTTAAGACTTTGCCAGACACACCTAGATCTTTTCCATCATTGCTAGGAATGTCTGGCAATGTCTTACCAAGATTTTGCCACACATTTCTAGATCTTTTTTGCTATTGCTATACTTTAACTGATCTTTCCGTAAATCACATTTTCTTTGATCTTCTTGAACTTTAATTAACGTAGGCAGTCCCAAGTAAGCCATCCTCAAAAAAATAAAAAATGAAAAAAAATCAAACCCTTGACACAAATTACATTAAGGTAGACTTCTTGGACCCTTGGCTGCTGCCATGCTATATGGCAGACCCTTGGCTGCCGCCATGCTATATGGCAGACCCTTGGCTGCCGCCATGCTATATGGCAGACCCTTGGCTGCCGCCATGCTATATGGCAGACCCTTGGCTGCCGCCATGCTTTATGGTAGACCCTCGGATCCTTGGCTGCCACCAAGTTATATGGCAGACCTCTTGAGACGCTCCCTTAGAGAAGACGACTTTTATGCTCTCAGTATATTATGACTGGCCTCGTTGTGGCTGGTATTGTGTTGGAGTCTTATACTCTACCCTGGTGTGGTGGGGTCACATACACCTGGTCTGGTATGGCCACATACGTAGGTTGTGGAGGTGTGGCAACATACACAGCGTGTGGAGGTGTGACCACATACATAGGGTGTGGAGGTTTGGCCACATATGAAGGGTGTGGAGGTGTGACCACATACGCAGGGTGTGGAGGTGTGGCCACATACACAGGGTGTGTGGTCACATACACAAGGTGTGGCCACATACGCAGGGTGTGAAGGTGTGGCCACATACGCAGGGTGTGGTGTGGCCACATATACAAGTTGTGGAGGTGTGACCACATACACAGGGTGTGGTGTGACAACATACACAGGGTGTGGAGGTGTGACAACATACACAGGGTGTGGAGGTGTGACAACATACACAGGGTGTGGAGGTGTGGCCACATATGCAGTGTGTATATGTATATACTTCTACATTCTTCACATTATGTCCTTGTATTATACTGATCAAGACATTTGTTAGTGAAACGCCTACAAGTAAAGATACGCCGATGTTGCCCAAGTATCTAATTCTTCATCTTGTCAGTATTGTAAATACTTCATGTACAATTAATAATTTAGCCTCTTACCACTCTTTTAGTCACATACAGTGTATGATGTTATTGCTTCAATTTTCTATTTTTTTGCAAGACAGTATACTGACTCCTTTGTACATAGAGCTGTGTCTATACTTTTCTGAAACCTCTGAGATTTAACCTTGATCTAACTCTTTCTCAAATGAACACTGGATGTTCGTGTTAGTGATACTTTGTACTTGTTTATAAATAAAGAGCGCCAGGACTCTGGTTCGAAGTGCTCAATATATGGCCATGTTTTCCATTTATTTTTTTAATTTTCTTGAGGATCTTGACTGCCAGGTCAGGCTAACACATTGCAACACGATGAAAACCTGAACATAGGTACAACATCTGGGTTTCTTTACTGTAGAAGTTTCGTCATACAGTGGCTTTATCAAGACAGATTGAAGGACATAACTCAAAGACAATAGAAATATATATATAGAACACCTTGTACCAGCCCCATCCTGCGTGATGGAAAACGACAGAGAAACATAGCTAGCTTTTGTTCCCACTGTCTATCATATTGAATAGGGTGGTAGCACACTTTTGATGTATGCAGTAGTAGTTAAAAAAAATAATGAAAAAAGTTTGTGGTTCCTTGTCTTTTACCTAATTGTTGAACATTAATTCGTTGTGTTCTCTCAGGATTTCGTTCATTTCTTTCTCGTCATGGGTGTATAAACGTCGTGTGGGTACTGGGCCAGTTCCAGAGTTAGTTTTGATTTGAATTTTGCTAATATGTAAAAATATTTAGAATTTTTGAACTTTCATGAAAGACTTTTTGTTCGTCTTGTTGTTGTTCCTTCATGACAACATGCACACACTCGCTCGTACCGTACAAGTCCCTCGCACATCCAACCTTCTAGATATTCTTCACCTGACTCTCCACACTATATATACTCATGTACTCTTTACACAGGTAGATCTGTTTCTGACTTGATAAAGTCCACTATGTGGGCGAAATGTAGTCAATGAATGATCGCATTATACTGCATTTGTGTTTATTTTTGTACTGTGTCGGTATTTTATACCATTTATCTCCGTAAATGTTTTAGTTTCAGGCCAGGAACCATGAGGCCTGGTCTGGGACCGGGCCGTGGGGGGCGATAACCCCCGGAAACGACTACAGGTAAAGGCAGTCTCTAGGTGTGGATTATCTCTGTGGTGGTGACATTGTTATTTTTTTTTTAAGCAATTCATTGGCTGCCTTCTGTCCATTCTTCTATGTTCTCTTTCAAACATGGATCTTGTAGGCTTTCCCAGTGGAACATATTTTATATAGACCTTGTACGCTTCTGTATTCAGCTTGTTCCTTACCCTGGCTTCCCCTTTCCCCTATCATGGCTTCCCTCCCCCTCTTCCCAGGGAGGGGGAGGGGTTGAGGTGAGGGGGGAAGAGGTGGTGTCTCACCTGTCAATCTTATCTTTGAAATTGATAGTGATTGTGAAACATTCTTATTTCGTTTCATCTGTTGTGACAGCTGCACAGTCACCAGGGGCTGGGTAAGGTCCTTGAGGCCTGGGTAAGGCCATTAGGGGCTGGGTAAGGTCACTGGGGTTGGGTAAGGTCGTTGAGGCTGGCCAAGGTCCCTGGTAGCTGGGTAAGGTCACTAGGGGCTGGGTAAAGTCAAGGGGCTAGGTAGCATCACTAGGGGCTAAGGTCACTGGGGGCTAGTTAAGGTCACTAGGGGGCTGAATAAGGTCACCCGGGCTGGGTAGCTATGGGGGATAGCTGTGCTCACTAGGGGCTGGGTATGGTCACTGGGGGCTAGGTAATATCACTGAAGGCTACCTAAGATCACTGGGGACTGCTTAAGGTCACTGGGAGCTAGAAAATGTCACTGGGGGCTGGGTAAGATCATTGGGAGCTGGGTAAGGTCACTGGGGGCTGCGTATGATCACTGGGGACTGGATAAGGTCACTAGGGGCTGGGTAAGGTCACTGGGGGCTGGGTAAGGTCACTGGGGGCTACAAGAACCACAAAGAGTAGTAGTTCGAGAAAGATCGTTAGCGGATAATCGAGGCGGCAACGAGAGGTCATAAAATGGATTTGTGTGCCAACCCCAGTGATGCCAGCCCATGGTGCCAACCCCAGTGGTGCCAGCCCGTGGTGCCAACCCCAGTGATGCCAGCCCATGGTGCCAACCTCAGCGGTGCCAGCCCGTGGTGCCAACCCCAGTGGTGCCAGCCCGTGGTGCCAACCCCAGTGGTGCCAGCCCGTGGTACCAACCCCAGTGGTGCCAACCCCAATGGTGCCAGCCCGTGGTGCCAACCCCAGTGATGCCAGCCCATGGTGCCAACCTCAGCGGTGCCAGCCCGTGGTGCCAACCCCAGTGGTGCCAGCCCGTGGTGCCAACCCCAGTGGTGCCAGCCCGTGGTTCCAACCCCAGTGGTGCCAACCCCAGTGGTGCCAGCCCGTGGTACCAACCCCAGTGGTGCCAACCCCAGTGGTGCCAGCCCGTGGTACCAACCCCAGTGGTGCCAACCCCAGTGGTGCCAGCCCGTGGTACCAACCCCAGTGGTGCCAACCCCAGTGGTGCCAACCCCAGTGGTGCCAGCCCCAGTGGTGCCAGCCCGTGGTGCCAACCCCAGTGATGCCAGCCCATGGTGCCAACCCCAGTGATGCCAGCCCATGGTGCCAACCCCAGTGGTGCCAGCCCGTGGTGCCAACCCGTGGTGCCAGCCCGTGGTGCCAACCCCAATGGTGCCTTATCAGCATAAAAGGCGTCTTCGGTCGAATGCAGACGAATATACAGTAATACTGGAGATCGTAACTGTAATAATGCTGGTAGAATTGCCCACAATATATTAGGTAAAAGGACATATGTGGCCTTTTACCTGAGACAGTAGTTGTTTTTGAATAAGTCAACACCACTGCTTCTAACATCTCCGGCATAATATTTGTTTGTATTTGACTCAGTTTTCAGTACCTACTCATCATAACCTCGTTCAAGTATGAACAAGTGTAAATTCAGTTGCAGGAAATCTGCTTGTTGCTGTGTTTTGCAAGTCTCAGTTTATGTCGACTGGTGTAGGCTGCATCCTGGGGATAAAATTGACCTAATTTGCCCGAAATGCTCTGCATAACAAAGGGCTTTCTATATAGTAGTAGTGTGTCAGTGATGTCAGGTATGGTCTGTATACTTTGTATATATAATTGTAAAAATAAAGATTGTGTATAGCACAGAAAGTTGATAAAAAACAAACATGCGACAGAAATGTTCAACGTGTGCGCGCGCGCGCGCGTGTGTGTGTGTGTGTGTGTGTGTGTGTGTGTGTGTGTGTGTGCGCTCACCTACTCACCTAGTTGAGGTTGCAGGGGTCGAGTCCAAGCTCCTGGCCCCGCCTCTTCACTGGTCGCTACTAGGTCACTCTCCCTGAACCGTGAGCTTTATCATACCTCTGCTTAAAGCTATGTATGGATGCGTGTGTGTGTGTGTACTCACCTATTTGTGGTTGCAGGGGTCGAGTCTTAGCTCCTGGCCCCGCCTCTTCACTGGTTGCTACTGGGTCCTCTCTCGCCCTGCTCCCTGTGTGTGTGTGTGTGTGTGTGTGTGTGTGTGTGTGTGTGTGTGTGTGTGTGTGTGTGTGTGTGTGTGTGTGTGTGTGTCTTATTCATTAGGGAATCCCCAAGCCATAACTAATGTGAAGGAATAGTTAGAAAATTTGGCGTCAACAATCGCAGACTTAACATTCATCAAATACTCACTGAGAACCAGTTCCGATATTACTAAAAAAAATAATGTTTAGAAAAGCTGAATGTTTAAGACGTTTAAGATGTGTATAAAATATGTTTTGTTAAGTGAAGAGGGAAACAGGCATGGAGAATACACCAAGTACGAGAAGTTACAGTGCCCTGGCTGGAACAATTAATCCGCCTCTTGCCGTGTTGTCTTTAGGCCTTCTCTACTTTTCTCGCCCCAGTTGTGACTTGACAATGGTTCGGGACTGAAAATGTCGTCACAAGCTTCGTAGGTGCAGGTGGTTGGTCAATCACAGAAAAAAAAATAGATTGTGATCAGTGAGTATAGTTGGGCGAAATGCCCCATTGCCAAGATGTATAAAAACACAAACTGCAGAGATTTTTTATTGGGACAACGTTTCGCTCTCTAGATCTTGATCAAGTGATAAAGCTCTACACGGAACCCTCGGAGGTCCCAGCCATGTGCCTGAGGGATGTTCCCCTACACACGCTATTACGTACTCTTTGCATGCAACACACGCATATATACGCGAGCACACACATACACAGAATGTGTACGAAGGACTCACATGAACACAAATTTCCACACATGCAAGTGCCTCACACACACACACACACACACACACACACACACACACACGCTATTTATGATGATAATTGGAAGGTGGTGGTAACGTTCTAGCACTGAGGTTATGGCATTATTGTATTTACGTACACGCTAGTGTACCTGCACGCGCACGTAGTTGTGTATACGTACACGCTAGTATACATTCCTTCAGGTTATCGCACCTAAATCCTTAACACAGTGAAAACATTGTAGTTTTCGCACCTAAGTTCTTAACACAGTGAAACCTGTCTATTAGCGTGTCATTCTGAGTTGTATATTTTTATCAGTATCAATATATTGATGCACTTGTTGAAGTCGGCACACAATAACATATATGGGCACGTAAGTATATTTACTTCTCTTTGAGAGTAACGATTATATTTTTGATAGGTGATTGTGATGGCTGTTTGTGTTGTTGGATATGTTTGCTTTTGTTGACGTACTAGTACAATAGTAGCAGTAGCATTAGTAGTTGTAGTAGCAGCAGCATTAGTAGTTGTAGTAGCAGCAGCATTAGTAGTTGTAGTAGCAGCAGCATTAGTAGTTGTAGTAGCAGCAGCATTAGTAGTTGTAGTAGCAGCAGCATTAGTAGTTGTAGTAGCAGCAGCATTAGTAGTTGTAGTAGCAGCAGCATTAGTAGTTGTAGTAGCAGCAGCATTAGTAGTTGTAGTAGCAGCAGCATTAGTAGTTGTAGTAGCAGCAGCATTAGTAGTTGTAGTAGCAGCAGCATTAGTAGTTGTAGTAGCAGCAGCATTAGTAGTTGTAGTAGCAGCAGCATTATAGTACAATAGCAGCAGCAACAGTACCAACATTAGTAGTACAATAGTAGTAGTACTAGTAGTATATATGCTTGAAATTTCAGCATTACGAGTTACATTTTCATGCACATTTATCTATACTGGCTGTTATTCCTTTTCCCAGTTATTTCCAGTCTGCAGTGGAGGGTGGGAGGAGAGCCTTGTGCATTCTATGAACCTGTCATCTTTCAGGAAATAATATGTAGCTAAACCGAGGTTAGTGTGAAGGTCTCGGCGGATTAAGTTGACATAGAACGAAAGAGCTTCTTTTGCCTTATTCACTTGTAATCTTTCTCTCTCTCTCTACTCATTCACAAATCTAAATACATGCAAAGAACTAAAAAGCACAATACCGTGACTGGAACATTACACAAATAACCCGGACATAGGAGAGAGAACCATTTACAAATTACACTAACACACAAAGATAAAGGAGCCAGTACTGATAGAAGTAGGGGACAAAGTACAGAGTCAGTCATCCATTACTAATGATCAATCTAAGCATCGTCTTCAAGCAATCCAGCAGTGAGGGGCAGTGGTAGAGATAGGAAAAAGATTGCCAAGAGGGAGCTAAGGTTTGACGGTATATAGGGTGATAGGAAAAGGAAAGGGAAGAGGCAACTCCATTCAGGCATAATTTTCTGAAAGGTTGAGGGTGCCTACTCAGCAGCGAACCTCGAAGATGGTACATTGACCTCTTTTATGCAAGCCAAGGACGTCATTCGAGCGAATTTGGAATCTTAACCAAGTTTGGGTTGCTCAGGTTGGCCGGCCGGAGTTGAAGGAAAGGGTTGAGGTTGCAGGGTCGGAGGGGAGT
Source organism: Cherax quadricarinatus (assembly GCF_038502225.1). Classification (NCBI taxonomy): domain Eukaryota; kingdom Metazoa; phylum Arthropoda; class Malacostraca; order Decapoda; family Parastacidae; genus Cherax; species Cherax quadricarinatus. The sequence goes on from NC_091358.1 coordinate 8,780,169, forward strand.
TTTAAGGGCCGTAAAGGTGATTGAAATTGTGTCGATAAGACGGAAGACGGGTTTCCTTGGCTCCGAAACTCAGCGGAAAGTAGCGCTTGGAATGTGTTTATGGAGATGGTGAGGGAGACTGCCTGTATAATGTATTATTTCTCTCTCTCTCTCTCTCTCTCTCTCTCTCTCTCTCTATTTCTATTTTTAAACTCCTAGAGATAGATTTGTGTCTACGTTAATTTTTTTGATTAAGCAATATCGGACATATCATCAGTGTGCTGCTACACTGTTCTGTATAACAGTTATATTTTGAGAACACTCGCACTGTGCTGCTACACTGTTCTGTATAATAGTTACATTGTTAAAACACTTGCAGTGTGCTACTGCACTGTTTTGTATTATACTTACATTGTGGGAACACCTGCAGTGTTCTGCTAGACTGTTCTGTATGATAGTTACATTGTGGGGACAAAGCTAGTTATGTTTTCCTGTCCACATTATTGATTACATTTGTAGGAGAGAGAGCTAAACTCGTAGCGGTTATAAGGCGCCTGAAGGTATAGGAGACAATCAGGTTCGATGCCAGGGGAGGACAGATGAGGTTCTTGGGATCAAGTGTGTCTGAGGGATACACCTTACTGACGATGTCAGCTAAGCTGGTACAAGGTAGTGTTTACGTTTGACCAGCATCAAGATGTCAGCTAGTGTAGTAGAAGGCAGCGTGTACGTTTGACCAGCATCAAGGTGATGTCAGCTATTGTAGTAGAAGGCAGTGTGTACGTTTGACCGGCATAAAGTCAGGACGGACGAAGTCAAGACAGAAGGCAGTACGCTTGACCGGCATAAAGTCAGGACGGACGAAGTCAAGACAGAAGGCAGTACGCTTGACCGGCATAAAGTCAGGACGGACGAAGTCAAGACAGAAGGCAGTACGCTTGACCGGCATAAAGTCAGGATGAACGAAGTCAAAGCAGAAGGCAGCGTATACGTTTGACTGGCATCAAGGTGATGTCAGCTAGTGTAATAGAAGGCAGCGTGTACGTTTGACCAGCATGAAGACAGGACGGACGAAGTCAATACAGAAGGCAGCGTGTACGCTTGACCGGCATAGTCAGGACGGACGAAGTCAAGACAGAAGGCAGCGTGTACGCTTGACCGGCATAGTCAGGACGGACGAAGTCAAGACAAGGCAGTACGCTTGACCGGCATAAAGTCAGGACGGACGAAGTCAAGACAGAAGGCAGTGTGTACATGCCACCAGCCACTGCGGTCAAGTCAATGTTCTCACTATATATAACATTTGATGAACAATTATCTTGGGAGATTTTATTGTGAGCGAGAGAGAGTGGGAGAGGAGGAGCATGAGATGAAGTGGGACGACAGAACTAGACTCGGTGTTGGCGTCGCACCTCCTCGTTAACCTGTGATGAACAGCGTCGTTTCTCCACCTTAGCCGCAAATTGGTGCCATCTTCACTGCCTTCACTGCCCGCTGTGTCACTGCCCTCGGTGTGGGTGGCCTGTCATCTCTGGCCGCTCCCGCTGCGCCATCTGCAGCTTCTGCTGCTATCCTAGACACTTCTCGCTGATGTTAGTAAACTTTTCAAGAGAAAACTATCATTTACTGCAGAATGTAATAGATCAGCAGGTTGAGTATGTAGGCCTGCGGGTCGCTACCAGCAACAGCCTGTCTGATGTAATAGTCAGGTAAGAAATCTGGCCTCAGGCCGGCCACCCAGGGAACAACGCTCGAGAACGATCACAGGTATGTCACCCAGGAGGAGGTAGCGTAGTGGTAAATTTATTCATTAGATAAAATAACATGAGACTGGTACTGATCATGTGATGAATCTGTCAAGGCATATTATTTCGAATTTCCTAAAAATATAAAAAAAAAAAAATAAATAAATACTGCAAAGTGACTAGATTTTTTTCATTTCTCCATTTTAAAAATAATTTTGTCAATATATGTTGAGGAAGAAATATTACATAATGTAATTATAGCGAAGACAGTTTGCTAAGGTCTTTGATAATTTGTCTCTCTTGGTGAAATGTTTAGATATTTCCTAAAATATTTGCTGAAGACGGTGTTCCTTGATTCATAGTGTGTTAAGAGGCACCTAAGTTCCTCCGTCTCCTAATAACATGTTCATTTTCCCACTATAATCTACATTGTCCATAATTACTATCGCATTTGCTTTCTCTATTTCTTAGGGCGAAGTCTAGGATCTTTCCTAAGTCAGATAATCACTGTTTAAAACTCCTTATACGGTTTTACCAAAGATGAAATACCGTCTGTTAAGAGGATGGTCTGTTGATGTGTACGTGAAGACACGAATACTTGGCTCATCTCTAATGATCGTAGATTGGTAATGTTATGAGGCAACATATTCTCATTTTATTACTCTGACAATTTTTAAACTTGTTTTTCAACGTCAGTTTCTTTAAGTTTCCAAGTTTTCTCAGATACTATTTTCTTTAAGTTAGGTTAGTCTGGGTTAGATTGCTTTAAATTACATAAACCCATAAAAACATGTTTAACCACAAAAATCTAGTAACAATTTGGCCGAGAAATAGGCAACGTTGAACTTGATCAAGCAGGCTGTTGCTGGTAGCGGCCACAAGCCTAGCCAACACAACTCGTCTGATCTGACACGTTCTGCAGTAACTGATACAGTCTGAATACACACTGTCTTATCTACTTAGAATTTTGCATTTACCTGAAGTGAAACTTCATCCACCACTTTGTAGACCACAACTTCAGCTTGTCTAAATCTTCCTGAAGTTCAATGGCATCCTCCTTTAAATGTATTATTCCCCCCATTTTTGGTGTCACTGAAGGAAGAATGACTTGGGTAAACTTTCCGTATTGATAAAATCTACGTCGTATCCAGAATGAAGATAACCAAATGTTACACAAGTATCTCATTTACCAAGTTGTCGGTTTTCTAAATCATTTGATCACATGTCTTATCCTGCAGTGGGTGAACTGGCAGCATCTTACCTCTTCTCCCCGTATTCCACTTCCCCCTTCCTCCCCATCAGTTTCCATGGCAACATCTAGTAGTCATGTAATAATCAGTCTGTACAGATCCGGCTAATTAGTGTGAGTCACACAGGTGTTACTGAACCGGGAAACTGGCCAGCGTCACAACAAGGTCACTACCGGATCACCTGCATAATGGTCACTGTAATGGTGACTGGTGTTGTACTGGTGACTGGTGCTGCTGTAATGATGACTATTGTTGCTGTACTGGTGACTGATGGTGCTGTAATGGTGACTGGCGCTGTTGTGCTGGTGACTAAAGCTGCTGCAATGGTGACTACTGTTGCTATACTGGTGGCTACTGTTGCTATACTGGTGACTACTGTTGCTATACTGGTGACTAGTGCTGTTGTAATGGTGACTATTGTTGCACTGGTGACTACTGTTGCTATACTGGTGACTGCTGTTGCTATACTGGTGACTACTGTTGCTATACTGGTGACTGCTGTTGCTATACTGGTGACTACTGTTGCTATACTGGTGACTACTGTTGCTATACTGGTTACTAGTGCTGCTGTAATGGTGACTATTGTTGCTGTACTAGTACTGCTGTAATGGTGACTGTTGTTGCACCGGTGCTGCTGTAATGGTGACTGTTGTTGCTGCACTGGTGATTGGCACTGGTGACTGGTGCTGCTGTAATGGTAATTATTGTTGCTGTTGTACTGGTGCTGCTGTAATGGTGACTGTTGTTGCTGTTGTACTAGTGCTGTTGTGATGGTGACTATTGTTGCTGTTGTACTGGTGCTGCTGTAATGGTGACTGTTGCTGTTGTACTGGAGCTGCTGTAATGGTGACTCTTGTTGCTGTTGTACTGGAGCTGCTGTAATGGTGACTGTTGTTGATGTACTGGTGACTGGTGCTGATGTAGTGGTGACTATTGTTACTATACTAGTGACTGGTGCTTCTGTAATGGTGACTATTGTTGCTGTACTGGTGACTGGTTCTGCTGTAATGGTAACTATTGTTTCTGTACTGGTGACTGGTGCTGCTGTAATGGTGACTATTGTTGCTGTACCGGTGACTGGTGCTGCTGTAATGGTGACTTGTTGCTGCCGTTGTTGCCCGCTGCTGCCGTACTGATGAATGGTGCGGCTGAACTGGTTACTGGACTGAAGTACTAATGATTAGTGCCAGTCTGGATAAAGTGAAGAGAACTTGCACTGCTCATATCAATTCAAACACCTAAATTATCGGAAACAGTCAAAGTCAGTCAGTCTGTTTTCTCTGGAACGCTAGCTAGAAAGGTGCATCATAATTTACACTTTCCATATTTGCACTCTGAAATAACTCCCTGTGAGAATTGGAGGTACGGTAAATAGTGTAAAATATCTTCGATGAGAAGCTGAGGCACTGTACGTACCTTAATAAGGCTCGAAGGTCCAAACTTTGTTGTAGCAGACTGCCCTCAGATATAAAGAGAATTACCAACAGAGTTCTGTCTTGTATAGGAAAATGATAAATTCATTCAAGAAGGTTGTAATCACCTGGGTTGTAGTGTTACGTTGGATTGCGTAAAGCAAGCACCAACAGCCTGACTGGCCAAGGCATCAACAAGGAAGTGTGTGGTGGGACTGAATAGTGAGAGCCATTATCCTGGAACTATCAGTACGTACTCACCTAATTGTGGTTGCAGGGATCGAGACTAAGCTCCTGGCCCCGTATATAACATGCAGTGGTGAAGGAGAGTGTACCTAAAGGACGTTTCCGGGAGGATCAAGGCGTGATCAACCAGGCTGTTATTGAAGGCCGCACGCAGTCTAACGTACAAACAACAGCCCGACTGATCAGGCACTGATCTGAACAACTTGTCAAGATTCCTCTTGAAGACAGAGGTTTGTTGGTAATTTCCCGTATGCTTGGAAGGAGTTAGTTGAAGAGCCAGGGACCTCTGACACTCATCGAGTTCTCTCTCTTAGTGTACTCGTCGCGCCCCTGCTTTTTATTGGAGGTATTTTACACCGTCTGTCAAGTCTCTTGTCATACGGAGTGATTTCGGAGTGTAGGTTTAGGACCAGTCAATCCACGATTTTCCAGGTGTAAATTATGAAGTACATTTCACGCCTACGTTCCTAATACAGTTGAAGGATCTTCTAACGTTCACAATAATTGAAGTGCTTGTCTGAGTACATAGGAGCAATGAAAGCTCTTTGTTCGTTTTCCAGGTCAAGACAATCTTACCTGCCTTAAATGGGATGACATATTCAAATTGCTTTGATGTAAAAAACAGTCATAACAAATTTCAGTTGCTTTGATTTGAAAAAAAAAATAATTATATCTGGTTAGAGGGAGGAAGGAACAGGTTAAAGTTAGGAATAATAATGTCATGATGAGCTTCCTGACGCTGGTCTCAGTCATATGATGACCCGCCACTGTCGGGAAGAGTCCTTAAATGGAGTACAGGTGGTAAATGATAATCACCAAGACGGTAAACTGGTATATTGAGAATAGTTAGTAGGAAGCCCAGCCTGCAGTCTTGTCCTGTCTGCCTGAAGGTACGTGTCTGGCTGACTACCCTTCACTGCGGGGCGTCTAGCAGGGTTTGAACTCTGCTGAACTGACAATATTTTAAGTCCGTGGCATCACGGCTAACGAATGTTGGATTATACTGACAAAGGAGATGTAAACAAATACGTGTTAATATCCGTAGTCCAAGACTCTTCAACCTGCTACCAGCAGATCAGAAATTCCGACGGGACAAAAGAAAATTTTCAAGAGAAAATGGCGAATTTTCCACAGGAGCTGCGATATTATTAATAAGTGTGTGTGAAGATGACCTTGCGGGTTTCTGGTGGGAGTGGCCAGACTGACCCGGCGCTTAACAAGAAAGTGTGGACCATCTGTGGGATTACAACTGGAGGAACGTGTAGTATACCGTATATCGAAGACACGAATGTGGTCAGTGGGTAAGAGAGGAGTGAAGGGATCTGGTATTATTATTATTTTAACACATCGGCCGTTTCCCACCGAGGCAGGGTAATCCGAAAAAGAAGAAACACGTCCATCATCGCTCACTCCATCACTGTCTTGCCAGAGACGCGCCGATACTACAGTTCAAAACTGCAACTTGTGTTCACCCTTCCTTCAGAGTGTAGGCACTGTATTATTTTCATGGGTAAACGCTAAAATGCATGGATCGTACAGCGTCTGTGGAATGGGAGGTAATCAATTTTGAGGATGTTTGCTCCAGTTACTTTGATCAAGTCGTTTTCAGGGTCATGAAGGCATCTCCTTCCCTCCACTCTTGAAGGCGTTATCTGCCAGTAGCCAGTAATGATGACTTGCCCAGCGGCAAGTAAGCCACAAGCTGATAATGAGTACTTTCTGCAGTGCTACTTACCCCTACGGCAGTATATTAGCCATAAGTATGGTAATTACCGTCAATGATCATCAAATAATGTGAGAGAGAAATGGGGAGGCTGGCATGCTAAGTGACTTACTACCCACACACACACACACACACCTATCCCATACCCACACACACCTACCACACACCCACCCCACACCCGCCTACCACACCCACACACACACCTACCCCACATCCGCATGCACACCCCCCCCACACACACACCTACCCCACGTCCGCATGCACACCCACCCACACACACACCTACCCCACATCCGCATGCACACCCCCCCACACACACACCTACCCCACATCCGCATGCACACCCCCCCACACACACACCTACCCCACATCCGCATGCACCCCCCCCCCACACACACACATTTAACCACTTAGTTCGCCCTCTATTACAAGTCGCTCGGTGTCATTACTTTGGCAAGGAATTTAAACAGTGGGGCGTGAACAAGCGGTAACTACCGGTGTTAGTGGGGTGGGTCGGTGGTGTTAGTGGGGGTGGGTCGGTAGTGTTAGTGAGGCTGGTCGGTGTTGTTAATGGGGGTTTGTCGATGGTGTTAGTGGGAGTGGGTCGGTGGTATTAGTAGGGGTGGTTCGGTTGTGTTAGTGGGGGTTGGTCGGTGGTGGTGTTAGTGGAGATGGGTCGGTGGTGTTAGTGGGGGTGGGTCGTTGGTGTTAGTGGGGGTGGGTCGGTGGTGTTAGTGGAGGTGGGTCGGTGGCATTAGTAGGGGTGGGTTGGTTGTGTTAGTGGGAGTGGGTCGGTGGTATTAGTAGGGGTGGGTCGGTTGTGTTAGTGGGGGTGGGTCGGTGGTGGTGGTGTTAGTGGAGGTGGGTCGGTGGTGTTAGTGGGGGTGGGTCGATGGTGTTAGCGGAGGTGGGTCGGTGGCATTAGTGGGGGTGGTCGTTGGCGTTAGTGGAGGTGGGTCGGTGGTGTTAGTGGAGGTGGGTAGATGGCGTTAGTGGAGGTGGATCGGTGGTGTTAGTGGAGGTGGGTCGGTGGCGTTAGTGGGGGTGGGTCGGTGGTGTTAGTGGGAATGGGTCGGTGGCGTTAGTGGGGGTGGGTGGGTGGTTAGTTACCATTTTGTCCTAGGCACATGTCCATTAGACACTAGGCCTGTTGTATAGGCGTGCATGTGTGTGTGTGTGTGTGTTTAGTGTGGGTGGGTCAGTGGTGTTAGTGGGGGTGGGTCGGGGGTGGTTGTGGGGGTGGGTCGGTGGTGGTATTGGGGGTGGGTCGGTGGTGTTAGTAGTGGGAGAGGGTCGGTGGTGTTAGTAGTGGGAGAGGGTCGGTGGTGTTAGTAGTGGGAGAGGGTCGGTGGTGTTAGTAGTGGGAGAGGGTCGGTGGTGTTTGTGGGGTGGGTCGAAGTTGCCTGGGTCTTGCCCCCCACAAACTCGCATCACCAACATACACCCCCACACACTCATACCAGCAATATACACCCCCACATACTGCCTCAACACTTTCACAACAACTACAACACAACACCAACAGCCCACATCCACACACTACCCTAACATCTTTACACCAAACCCACCCCCATCCACCCACAGACATCCAACAGTACACACACCATCAACACCCCCATCATCCACACTAGCACCACCACCACCCACACCAAAACCATTACCACCCACACTAACACCACCACCCACACTAAAACAACCACCACCCATACTAAAACCACCACCACTCACTAACACCACCACCACCAACACTAGCACCACTACCACTCACACTAACACCACCATCACCCACACTAACATCACCACCATCCACACTAACACCACCACCATCCACACTAACACCACCACCACCCACACTAACACCAACACAACCACCACCAGCACAACCACCACCCACACTAACACCAACACCACCGACACTAACACCACCACCACCCACACTAACACCACCACCAACACTAATACCACCACCAACACAAACATCACCACCAACACTAACATCACCACTAACACCAACACTAACACCACCACCACCATCCACAATACACCACCACCACCACCCACACTAACACCACTACCAACTAACACCACCACCAACACTAACATCACCACCAACACTAACACCACCACCAACACTAACATCACCACCAACACCACCACCAACACCAACACTAACACCACCACCACCAACACTAACACCACCACCACCACCATCACCACCAACACCACCAACACTAACACCACCAACACCACCACCAACACCACCACCACCACCACCACCACCACCAACACCAACACCAACATCACCACCAACACTAACACCACCAACACCACCACCAACACTAACCACTAACATCCCCAACACTAACACCGCCACCAACACTAACACCACCACCAACACCACCACCAACACCAACACTAACACCACCACCAACACCACCACCACCACCACCAACACTAATACCACCAACACCAACATCACCACCAACACTAACACCACCACCATCAACACAAACACCATCACCACTAACACCACCACCACCACCACCAACAACACTAACATCACCACCACCACCAACACTAACACCACTAACACCACCACCAACACTAACACCACCAACACTGACACCACCAACACTAACACCACCAACACTAACACCACCAACACTAACACCAACAACACCATCACCACCACCAACACTAACATCACCATCAACACCAACACCACCACTAACATCACCACCAACACTAACATCACCATCAACACCAACACCAACATCACCACCAACACTAACACCACCACCACCATCACTAACATCACCACCAACACTAACAACACCACCACCATCACCACCAACACTAACACCACCACCAACACTAACACCACCACCACCAACACTGACACCACCACCAACACTA
>NC_091358.1:8791939-8841939 GCF_038502225.1 Cherax quadricarinatus
TGGTCAGTGTTATGGTGTGGTCAGTGTTGTGGTCAGTGTTATGGTGTGGTCAGTGTTGTGATCAGTGTTGTGGTCAGTGTTATGGTGTGGTCAGTGTTATACTGTGGTCAGTGTTATGGTGTGGTCAGTGTTATGGTGTGGTCAGTGTTGTGGTCAGTGTTATGGTGTGGTCAGTGTTATACTGTGGTCAGTATTATAAGGATGGTCAATGTTATGGTATGGTCAGTGTTGTGGTCAGTGTTATGGTGTGGTCAGTGTTGTGGTCAGTGTTATGGTGTGGTCAGTGTTATACTGTGGTCAGTATTATAAGGATGGTCAGTGTTATGGTATGGTCAGTGTTGTGGTCAGTGTTATGGTGTGGTCAGTGTTGTGGTCAGTGTTATGGTGTGGTCAGTGTTATACTGTGGTCAGTATTATAAGGATGGTCAGTGTTATGGTGTGGTCAGTGTTGTGGTCAGTGTTATACTGTGGTCAGTGTTATGGTGTGGTCAGTATTGTGGTCAGTGTTATGGTGTGGTCAGTGTTGTGGTCAGTATTATAAGGGTGGTCAGTGTTATAAGGATGGTCAGTGCAATATTATGGTCAGTATTATAAGGGTGGTAAGTGTTTTAATTAAGGATGATCGGTGTTATAAGGGTGGTTAGTGTTGCTGGTGGTAGGGGTGATAGCTGGTGATGGTGGTGGTGGTTGTGGTAGCTGGTGCTGGTGACTGCCGCTGCTGCAGGTGGTGTTGGTGACTGCCGCTGCTGGTGGTGCTGGTGACTGCCGGTGCTTGTGACTGCCGTTGCTGGTGACTGCTGATGCTGGTGACTGCTGCTGCAGCTGGTGGCTGCCGGTGCTGGTGACTGTCGGTGCTGGTGACTGTTGCTGGTGCTGGTGACTGTCGGTGCTGGTGACTGCCGCTGCTGCTGCTGGTAGTGCTGGTGACTGCTGGTGATGCTGGTGACTGCCGCTGCTGGTGACTACTGCTCACCCCACAAAAGATCATAAAGTTTCGCTCACTCGTCAGATACAAGTGATGAGTGGGTGGAGAGTCTTGCAAGTCAGCATCCTCACTCCCGCCTCCTGTATCATCCCTGTCACCCCCACCCCTTCCTCTATCGTGTATCCGTGTCCTCCTGTATTCCCTGTTTTTTACTTTCTGGTTTGTTTCCTGTGTGCCGTGTCTTCCATTTCCTCTTGTATCGTGCTTTATGTTCTAATATTTTGTGTACCGTGTTCTGTGTCGTGTGTTCCTCTTTGTTCAGTGCCATGTGTCCCTGTGCTCTGTGTACCCCCTATATACTATGCACTGAGTGTTCTGTGTATTCCTTTTATACTGAGTGTTCTGTGTACTCCGTGTATCCCCGTGTCCTTCATTGGTGATAACAAGGGCAACATTTGTATATTGAGAACAGACTGTCGTATTGTAATAATGATGGTAACACCTACAAGTAGATATGGCACACAAGAAACAGGTAGGTATCTATTCCGAAACGTTTCGCCTAATCTGCACACCTCTTCAGTCGATTACAGAGGTGACTGAATATGTATATATGTTGGTAGAATTACCGACAATATGTAAAGTAAAAGGACACATGTGCAACTAATGAGACATTTTATTATGGCAACGTTTCGCTCTCCAGGAGCTTTATCAAGCCGTTACAAAATACATGGACACAAAGGGTATATATAGGCTTAGAGTGAGGTGCAATACTAGTGATAGTAGTGGTAGTAGTAGTGATATAAGTTGTAGTAGTAATAATACAATATGGTGGAACAATTAACTTGAACATGAGTAAAAGGATATAAAAGCTATTACTTGGGTAAATAAAAATAGGTTAGACAAATATTTCTATTGGAGGTTGAATTAGAGAAGGTCTGTTTCAGTGTTCATCCTCGGTAATGTGCTTTGTGTAGTATTAGCAGGAGAGACTATGTGATGGCAGGGTTTACTGTTTTCAGGAGGATTCTTGCTAAGACTTCAGAGATGGTGAAGCTGCCTTTGTTTTGTTTAGTTGTATCAGAAACAGCAGTTAGTGCTGATTCAAGGCACTTGCGTCTGCGGAAATTAGTTTCTTTGATCACTAATCGGGCGTCCCTGAATTTCATGAGATGATTGGTGGAATTTCGGTGTTGTACACAGGCGTTGTTCAAGTTATCGTTCCTACAGGCATAAATGTGTTCATTGAGGCGGGTTTCGAGGTTTCTTGCTGTTTCGCCTACATAAATCCTGTCGTAGCCTCCACAGGGTATAGTGTAACCCCTGCGTTGACTGGTTCGTGGTGCTTGAAGCGATGACGATTCTAGTGTTAGCTTGTGCAAGTACTTTAGAAACGTTCAGTGCAACCTGGCTGTTGGGAAGAACTATAACTTTGTTAGGAGTGGTGTTGTTGCGTGGAGAAATAATCTGAAGAACTCTTTTCTTGCAATCTTTGATGAAAAAGGAAGGAAAATGTAAATTAGTGAAGGTTTGGCGAATGTATGTACATTCCTCGTCAAGAAACCCAGGACTACAAATTCGGTATGCTCTTAGGAAAAATCCGATGATGATGCCTCTTTTGGTCTTAGTATCTTGACTGGAATAGAAGTATGTGAGATCATTGTTATTTGTTGGTTTCCGGTAAACTTGAAATCTTAGGTTGTCTACTTTGTGAATGAGGACGTCTAGAAAAGGTAGCTTGTCACTGGACTCTTGTTCTAGTGTAAACTGGATCGCCGCTTCAACTGCGTTGAGCCTGAAGTTTCCGTACATCGAAACGTTTGGGAGTTATTACGAGGACGTCGTCCACGTAACGTAACCAAGTGACTCTTGAGGGGATGATGCTGGCCAAGTGTTCAGCCTCTAGGTGTTCCATGTACAAGTTGGCTAAGACGGCACTGATGGGGGACCCCATTCCCATGCCGTAGGTTTGTTTATCGAGCCTGTTATTGAAAGAAAAATAATGGAGAGAGAGAGAGATAAAGATGATGTGATTAGTTCTTGAAGTAGTAGTATTGAGGTGGTCAGTCCCTCAGTCTTCAGCAGTGTTCAGCTCAGTAGTCTTAAGCCTACTGTGTAGGCCAGTAGTCCCCAACCTTTTAGTGCGAAAGGGACAATCTGAAATGCCAAATTTAAAGGAGGGCCACATTTTGTAATTTTTGTAATTTTTATGAATAATAACAGTAATATTTTGTAACTGATGACTGTGCAGTTTGGAACCTACATAAATGTGAAATCAGAATTTCATGTGAGGGCCGCATCCATTTCCTAGAAGGGCCATATGCGGCCCTCGGGCCGCTGCTGGGACCCCTGGTGATGGCGAAACGTTTCGATAAAAAAGATATCTGACTGATGCACCTGTGTCGGTACTTGTATCAAGATGACCATCATCATGACAATGAACCATGCAGTAAGAAATACGTTAGTTAGTAAAAATGATCCTCGTATCACTTGTAGGTAAATGTGATTGAGTTGCTGTGCATCTCAAGTTATCATCTGAATACTTGTATTTGTCCATCAGAGGATAACTCAAATGCGTGTAGAGTACAGGGAGTCAGTGGAGGGCTATTTTAGTTCAGACAAAGCAGTTAGGGACATCCTCAGAGTTTTGCAGAGGAGTAATTGCAGCTGTTGGTGCCGAGGTTAGTTACCCGTTTCCAGGTGCTGGTGTGGGAAAGGACACTCGGTGTACAGTTCAGGACATTTATTAAATGAAACGTTTCGCCACAAGCGGCTTCGTTGGTCCTTGGCACTAATGAAGCCACTTGTGGCGAAACATTACTATTAATAAATGTTCTGATGTTTACACGAGTGTTCTTTTCCACATGTCAGTAACACCATGCCATTTACAACCCTGACGTGCTGGTACTGAGGTGCTGGTGCTGAAGTGCTCGTGCTGACGTACTCGTGCTAAGGTACTGGTGTTGAGGTGCTAATGTTTATACTGAGTTACAACCACATTGGATCATTCACACTTCACAGCCAGTACTCAGTCCATCTCATGTAGGTGATGCTGCAGATGCTTCGATTCTCAGAACTTCATAATGTGATTATCTATGAAGCTGTAATGTTTCTCAGTAGTCTTGTCATTACACTAAGAGGTATGAACATTGTTGTTGATGATTTATACCATCAACAACGATGTTCATACCTTGGTAATTGATGCTGAAAAATTCGTTTAAAAAGATAAGTGAGCAAACACGGAATATTTATTAGAAGTGATGAAAGTCTCAGGACCTTGATCACTTCTAATAAATATTATCTAAACTGTCGTTGTTGATCTGTTGAGGTGATAATGTTAGTAATTATACGTGCTGGCAAGGAAGATTTAAAGTTAGGTGACGTAGCAGTTGAAGCAAAGTAAGATTGACATCAGAGGCTGCATTCTCAAATGATATCCTAGTTTTGTACTTCGACGTGTCGAGTTTCATTTGAGCTGATGCTCTTGCTATGCTGTTTTAAGTCTTTGCAGATGAACTTACAATGTCACCATCGTCATTAACTGATACCAGTTTGAGAAGTGTTGACGCTTTATTCCTGATCATAAGACTCGCTACGACTTATGGCCAACACTTCGGTATCTTTTTTCGGCAATAAAAATAGCCAAGATCCGCACATGTGTTTTATCAACTTACAACGACATTTCGGTCCAAGTCGGACCGAAACTTCGTCCTAAGCTCCTTTCTCACATGTGCAGGTTGTGTATGACTAGCTACCATTTTCCCTGGCAAAATAAAGAAGTCATCGCTATAGTTTACCTGGAGAGGGTTACCTGGTTACCTGGAGGTTATTCCGGGGATCAACGCCCCCGCGGCCCGGTCCATGACCAGGCCTCCCGATGGATCAGGGCCTGATCAACTAGGCTGTTACTGCTGGCCGCACGCAGTCCGACGTACGAGCCACAGCCCGGGTGTTGTGATAATTGGGGCAAGAGTCTTTTCCAGTCCAGAGTTGTATCATCTTCCTGCTGGTATAATTTCTGCAGTTCAGCAGAGTTCCACAGACAAGACCTGTCTTTGTTAATTTCATTCTTCACTCTTGCCAATGCCTCATCTATTGGCGTGTAAGCTTATAGTCTACTTGAGTGGATATTTCTCGTTCCTCTGAATGATGATATGCAATCTTTGTGGTACACTGCATCAGCTGTTCGGAGATCGCTGACAGCTTCCACTACACGTGTACATTACTTGTTGCGCGCATTCAACATAAATTGATCCTTGAAGGTATCCTGGTGTGACCCTCTGTCAGCAGTTCAACACTGAACAACGCATTTCCATCAACCTGCGTGTCGTGGATCATGTGTCACTATTTCTTCCCAAGTAAAAAACAATGTTCTTAGAACTGCATTGGCAGGTATCTGACCCTCATAGACGCTTAACTTCACATTCTTCATGGGTTTTCTTCTAGCAAGGAAAATGAAGTTTGGTGGGGAGTTCGAATATTTACTTTGACATAATCCCAGTAGACCTAAGTTCAGATTCCACAGTGCCTTGCGTTAGGTCATCGTCCAGGTGCAGTTGGTCCCTCTGTATGCTGCCTGGAGACACTACTGTCATGACAAGTCTTATAAGTATATATATATATATATATATATATATATATATATATATATATATATATATATATATATATATATATATATATATGTCGTGCCGAATAGGCAGAACTTGCGATCTTGGCTTAAATAGCAACGCTCATCTTGCCATATAGGACAAGTGAAAATTTGTGTATGCAATAATTTCACCAAAATCATTCTGAACCTACCGAAAAAATATATTTCACTGTGTTTGTTTAGTATTAAATTATTGTAAACAAACCTAAATTATATTTAGTTGGGTTAGGCTAAAATAAATTGCGCTTGTTATAATAAGGTTAGGTAAGTTTTCTAAGATTCTTTTGATGCAAAATTATAATTTTTTACATTAACATTAATGAAAAAATATATCTTTAAACGTATAAGAGAAAATTTTAGAAATGACTTAATTTTAAATGAGTTCTTGCTAATTGACCAGTTTTACATATTCGGTACGACATATATATATATATATATATATATATATATATATATATATATATATATATATATATATATATAATATAGGTAGTAGGTTGGTAGACAGCAACCGCCCAGGGAGGTACTACCGTCCTGCCAAGTGAGTAAAACAAAAGCCTGTAATTATTTTTCATGATGGTAGGATTGCTGGTGTCCATTTTTGTGTCTCATAAACATGCAAGATTTCAGGTACGTGTTGCTACTTCTACTTACACTTAGGTCACACTACACATACATATACAAGCATATATATACACACCCCTCTGGGTTTTCTTCTATTTTCTTTCTAGTTCTTGTTTATTTCCTCTTATCTCCATGGGAAGTGGAACAGAATTCTTCCTTCGTAAGTCATGCGTGTTGTAAGAGGCGACTAAAATGCCAGGAGCAAGAGGCTAGTAACCCCTTCTCCTGTATAAATTACTAAATTTAAAAAGAGAAACTTTTTTCTTTTTGAGCCACCCTGCCTTGGTGGGATACGGCCGGATTGTTGATTATATATATATATATATATATATATATATATATATATATGTCGTGCCGAATATGTAAAACTGGTCAATTAGCAAGAACTCATCTAAAATTAAGTCCTTTCTAAAATTTTCTGTTATACGTTTAAAGATATATGTTTTTCATTAATGTTAATGTACAAATTTTTAATTTTGCTCCAAAAGAATCTTAGAAAACTTACCTAACCTGATTATAACAAGAACAATTTATTTTAGCCTAACCCAACTAAATATATTTTAGATTTGTTTACAATAATTTAATACTAAACAAACACAGTGAAATATATTTTTTTCTTTAGGTTCAGATTGATTTTGGCTAAATTATTGCATACACAAATTTTCACTTGTCCTATATGGCAAGATGAGCGTTGCTATTTAAGCCAAGATCGCAAATTCTGCCTATTCGGCACGACATATATATATATATATATATATAATGTGCCGAATAGGTAAAACTGGTCAATTAGCAAGAACTCATTTAAAATTAAGTCCTTTCTAAAATATTATCTTAAACATTTAAACATATATTTTTTCATTTATGTTGATGTAAAAATTTATAATATTGTACCAAAGGTACCTTAGAAAACTTACCTAATCTTATTATAACACGCACAATTTAATATAGCCTAATTCAGCTAAATAAATTTTAGATAAGTTTACAATAATTTAATAATAAACAAACAATGAAACATATTTTTTTGTTAGGTCCAGAATGATTTTTGCGAAATTATTGCATGCACAAATTTTCGCTTGCCTTATTCGGCAAGAAGAGCGTTGCTATTTAAGCCAAAATCGCAAGTTTTACCTATTCGGCATGACATTATATATATATATATATATATATATATATATATATATATATATATATATATATATATATATAATATATAAATATATATATATATATATATATATATATATATATATATATATATATATATATATATATATATATAAAGGACAGACACGAGGTAGAAAATTACAGGCTTGTGTAGCTTAACATACGTAGTGTCAAAAGTTCTGTAGTAGTAAGGAAAAGGATAATGGAATGCTCAAGATATAAAATTCTTTACAGAAAACAATACGAATTTATAGATGGTAAATCATCCTGTCATATAAATTTGCTAGAGTTCTTTAACAGATGAAGAGAGGATTGGGCAGAGTGCATGTTGTAGGGCTGCAAGGCTGCATTTAATACTGTATCACACTACAGATTATTCTAGAAATTAAAGGAACATGCTGGATTAAATGGTACAGTGATCCATTGAGTCAGGGAGTATCTGAATAACAGAAGGCAGAGAGTAACGGGTAGGTTTCCACAAGGATCAGTGTTAATACCTTTAATGTTCCTGATATACATGAACGACCTACCAAAGAGGACTGAGTGTATGTCACTTTGCTGGTGATGTAAAACTAATGAGAAGAATAAGAACAGGAAAGGACAGTGGTAAACTCCGATGTTACCTCAGTAGATTGCAGATTACAAATGGAGGGGAGAGCAGACTAGACAGAGTACAACATGGGCGGAGAGAAGCTGCAGATATCAGATAACGAAAAGGAACTTAGGTAAATATAACACCAAGAACCCAGAATTACACTAATCCATAACACGTGAGCAGCATATGTAAGATTACTAAACCTCAGAATAGCATTCGGGAGCTTGAGCAAAGAATCCTTCAGAACTTTATATCTGACATAAGTTGGGCACAGAGCCCACACCGAGTCAGTCACGTGAAGAAACTCTTAAAGGTCCAGAGGTTTGCAACCAGACTAGTACCAAAACTAAGAGGAATAGACTGTGAGGAGACATTGAAGGAAGTGAACCTGACGGCCTTGACAGAGAGAACAGAGAGAGACTTGATTATGACATACAAAACTTTAAGACGAATTGATAGGGCAGTTAGGACAGACTGTATTAGGAGGACCAGGTCAAGGGAATACAGGTAGCAGCTGAAGTCGCAGATGATCCATAAGGGATGTGCGGAAGTATTTCTTCAGTCTCAGGCTGGTTGAAAAGTGAAATGACTTGAACAAAGCATTGTTGAGACAAACTCAGTACACAGTTTCAAAAGAGTAGATATTAGGCCCAGGAGGTGGGAAGTTAGGGATGTCCATCAAACTAGTTTGGGAGGCGGGGCCAGGAGGTAAGTCTCACCTCCCGCAAACAACTCTGAGCGTACACGCAAATCATTCACAATCTTGGGTGTATATTAGCAAAAGTGGAATGAACTGGATATAATAGTAGTGGAGGCGAACTTCATTCACAATTTTACGAGGTAGGTAAGATATCAGAAACCAGTAATGCCGATCGTCGAAGTTTTAAGAGAGACTACGAACCAAATTTCGACCCCAGCAACCACAACTAGGTGAGGTATCTAAGAGTCACGCATTCAAATAATCATTAGCTAACCATAATAGTGAGAGAAGCGACACGAGGATGTGTGTGTGTGTGTGGTTAGGCGTTATCTAGACTGTACGAAGGTCGACCATTGTGTGGACAAGAGTACAATAGCTTCGTGTTCAAGCTAGCCACGCTGACACAATTAACCTGATTACTGTTAGATGTTTATACCTAATATTCATGATTTGATACAGCCACCCTCTCACATTAGTGTCCATGGTATCCACATTACATGTGGTTACCCGTGACCTGTTTCAACCGCGCTGTTACTATTGCTGTAAGCGGCCCGCTGGCCCACATAGCCATCACAGTCTGGTTGATCTGGCACTTGGCGGAGGTAGTGATCCAGATTCCTCTTTGAAGAATTCTACATTTGTTCGGGCAGTATTTCTGATATCTGCTACCAGCAGATGTCAGGTGTTGACAGTGTTCTCTTATTGTACCCACGGCGCCTTTGCTTTTTACTCGATTAATTTTGTCATCAGTCTCTTTTTTTTCCTTTTTTTCCTATGTGCAAATTATTTGTGTAATGTTATGGTAGTGTGCGAACTTGAATTTATGGTAGTGTGCAAATTATTTGTGTAATGTTATGGTAGTGTGCGAATTTCCAGGTATCACATTGTATTTGAGACGTTTCCCATTAGTTTAGATGTTTTATTGACTCCATTCAGTAGCAACGATCTCTGAATATTTTCCATCTTTGGAAAATCTTCTAGACGTGAGAGCTTAAGCGAAATTACACCAGCTTATTGAACGGAGGTTCGAGCCCATGCCAAGTCAGTCGTGAAACTGTCAGGCAAATATGCTATCTACCAGCATGTTATTGTAATTACTTTAGTGTTTTCTTTAAAAGGTAAATCATCTGACATTATTCTTCCCAGGTCATATACTTGTTTCTTACGTTGTTATGCGGTGTGCATGTTTGTTCTACATTCTGCTTTTGTTCCGAGTTTTTCATTCCACTCATATCTAATCAACTCAAATTTGTAACCATTGAACATGTTATCACTGCTCCTTGGAACACATTGTATCTACCTGTAATTTTTCTGTGGGATGAGGAGAGCTTCACATTTTGGTGTCTTCCGCGAAGGAAAATGTGAAAGCGGTGACTCGAGTTTTTACCTCTCTATTGTGAGGTCGACAAACAGTAAAGGCACCAGGACGCTACCTTGGGGTACTGAACGTTTTATTTTGTCAAGATTGAACTGTTTACTATTATTTTGTGATCTCTACGTTAGAAATGTGAATATTATTTTCTCTACTTTTCCAGTTGTACCTGTTAACTTTATTGTATGTAAAGCCATTTGTAAAATGGCTTTACAAAATCCTAGTAAACGACCTTTGTATATTAGTTTTCTTATAAAGGCCAGAGTGATTTTCCTGTAATCTAGTAGGTGTGACAGGCATGATCTTTCTGCTCAAACTCCATGCTGACTTGTAGGACATGTTCTTCCATAAATATAACAAGTTAGCATCTCAGAAACCTTTGAAAGACTTAAGAAATGTTATGTTAGTCCTACTGGTCTGTAACTTACCATAGCAGTGCTACCTCCTTTTTGAAAGGGGGGGGGGGGTTACGTCTGCATCTTTTAAGACCTTTGAAATTTCTCCTGAATCTAAGGTCATCCTGTGAGTGACACTGACTGCCTGTGCTAATAATGCTTTGCATGTTTTTATAAATAGTTAAGAAAATCAGACATAATTGCTACTAGCGGGGGCATTATGTCTATTTTTTTTTCTAAATCTGAAACATTTAGGCTAATGTTAGACATATAATTTGTAGGGTAGGCAGAATTAGGGGAAAAATTATCTAGGCGTACAGTGCGCATGGTGTCGAGTGAATTTAGAAATACTGATTTATACTGTTCGTTCATGATTTTTATCAATTCTTTTCATTAATGGTGTACGAACCTCCTGTGAGACGAAGTAAATAATGAGTTTTTTTATTATTTTGCATACGTAAAAAAATATTAAAGAATTTTCCCCTTTTACGTTTCTTGTATTTGTTACGAGTGCTTTAGTTTAAGCTCTTATGTCGACTATTTCTCGGTGTAAATTTTATTTCCTTTGTTGTGGTATTTGCATTTTTCAGAAGTAAGCTGAAAATAGTATTTTTTTTTTTTAAGTTTTTATAACCTTATATAAATGGAGTAATCTCTAAAAGATTAGAACTTAAGAAACAAGCATAACAACCTGGTTGATCAGGCCCTGATCCACCGCGAGGCCTGGTCACAGACCGGGCTGCGGGGGCGTTAACCCCCGAAACCTTCTCCAGGTACCCAGGTAAGCTCAACGTTTATTAAGTATTGTATCTTATTGCTACACATGTGTCCCATCCCTTTTATATTTGTAGTGTTTTCAAGACAGCTATCAACCCATTCAGTTACTGTGTCACTGCTGATGGTGGTGGTTTGTATACATGGATAATTATCAGAGTTTTGGTGTCTACTTGTAATCCAAGCATATATGACATAACATTTGGTCATTTTTATAGTTCTGGATCAAACCTGATGACGTCCCGTTTTCCAGGGGGTTGTATGATCCTTGCGGGTTGAGCGCTTTCGTGTGAATATATTAATAATCGCATTAGATGTGCCAGCAGAGGTACTAGTTTTGTCAGCACATGTGATAGTTACTTAACAGTTATCAAAGTCACTTGTCGAAACATACTTGCCCTGGTGTGTGTGTGTGTGTGTGTGTGTGTGTGATAACAGTACAGGTGCGAGCGACAGCACAGGTGCCAGTAGCATAAGTGTGCCTGTTGAGATAACAGGTGACAGTGGTGGCTTCACAGGTGTAACTTGTGTCTCGAGTTGACGAGTTCGTCAGTAAAGACCGAGGCTGCCACGCATCTACAAAGACACATGCACAGACTACCACACACCTGTACTAGCCGACATATTCTTGTACAGGGTGGCAAGCATCTAAACAGGTTGCCGTACAGTTTTACAGGTTGCCACACGCTTGCAGAGCTGTCTTCCATCCGTTTAGGCTTCTACACACCTGTACACCCTCCAAAATACCTGCTTTACACCAGTAAAAGCCGCCCTTTGATTAGTTTTATGTAAACGATTCCAAGATTTTGGTATCTGTGTAATAAACTGAAATGCTGCTTCTGATTGGCTTCAAACTTTCAACCCTACCTGGTGTATCCTACTTAGTAGAAGGTTGGGATTGTTATTGGAGTAAAAATTTTTTTTTTTTCATTTAAATAGTTTGATAAGTCTCTTTTAAACAGCTTCCATCTTCTCACAGCCTGGTTGGAGGTCATGTTTCTTTGTCGATGGCCTGGTCTAACCAGGCTGTTATTAGCTGCTTGCTGGCCCACATAGCCGTCACAGCCTGATTTATCTGACACTTGACGGAGGTAGTGATGGAGCGTAACCAGCGGAGTCCCCATTGCTTTCTTCTAGGTCACCTACTAATCCCGATACACTTGAACGACCGTGTATATCAGTGGTAGAATATACCGACAAGTATGTTAGATACAATGTGCGATTTATGATATTTTATTGAGAAAACGTTTCCTCGCTGGTGGACCAATAAAACGCCATAAACCACTTATGCCTTACGAATGTAAACGACCATCCAGGGAAGATATGTACATGCCACCTGTCAGTGTTTACGGATGAGGCAAAACTGATGAGCACAATAAGTAGAAAATGAAGACCGGGAACTACAGAACAATATAAGTTGCACCAAGATAAGAAGTGTGGCTTCTAAAGTGAACACCACCAAATGTGAGGAAAATGATCATAAGGTTTAATGTTTCACCCGGGCGAAGACCATCCCCCAGAATCTGATAAAGATAAAGACCTCAGAGTAAACATTACACCTAGTCTGTCTTCTGAAGCACAAATAAACGAAAATAATAATATACCAGACTAACAAAGAGACGAATGCTCTTAAGTAACACGGATAATCCTTTAATTCTCTGTTAACTAGACCAATTCTCGAGTAAGCAGCACCCCTGTAGCTCCCACACTTTGCTAAGTATATAAAGAATTAGTACACTGAGAGGCAACACAGTAAGCGTAAGGGGCCTAAGACTGTTCAGTAGCCTTCCATCATGCATAAGGGGAATTATTAACATATCTTTGACTGTCTTAAAGAGGGAACTTCATAAGTTTCTCAAATCAGCTCCTGATCAGCCGGGCTGTGGCAAGCAGTTACAGCCTAGTTGGTCACGCCTTGATACAGCAGACGGCTTGGTTTGGGACCAGGCCGCTGGAGCGTTGACCCCCGAAAACATCCTTCAGGTCTCTCCTAAAATTATAAGGGACGGTAGATCTCACGACTCTGGAGGAATTTAGAATTAAATGAGACATGATCACGGCGTACATAGTACTCTAGGGAACAGACAAGTTGATCAAGGACAGATTAAAAAAAATCTTTAGAGATCTTAGGACGCATTTTTATTAGCTTCAAAAACCAAGTGCGACATAGATCACATTATCCAGCAGCATGTTAAGAACCAGGCCCGAGAGATAGGACTCGACAGCAGTAAACTAGTGTCAAAACATTTAGGTAAACACACACACACACACACGACGTTGAGGCCAAACCCAGCATAAACACTTGATTGTCAGCGCTGTGAGAATTTCAAGAGAATTCTCCGTTATAAGGTTATATGTTGCCTCTGGTCAATAACCCGCCAATGGTCACTGTTCCGCCCACACCCGCCCATGGTCACTGTTCCGCCCACACCCGCCCATGGTCACTGTCCTGCCCACACTCGCCCATGGTCAGTGTCCAGCCCACACCTGCTACTGACCACTACAGTCTGCGCCTCACCCACCTACCACTGCTGTACTGTGGAAAACAAGAGTACAGTGGGAGGAATGTGTACTTTGTCTTATCTAGGAGCTCGGAACATTGTATTTCAAAGTGACTGTTGATCAATTGACCCAAGTTGGTTTGTTGACACTTGTATTTCACGAAGCGTTAAACCCGTGAGAGTCATTCAACCCCAAGATGGGGTGAAGGCTTGATCCACCATTTGCTAATCCTGGAACGGTTCCTGCCTACGTTAAACTCTGTCTCAGTACCCAGTAAACATCCACCCGGTTACAACTGAGGACGGAGTATCGAGCCTCAACCACACTGCATTTAAATGACCCATGCTTCTTTAAAAATACCATGACTGCTGGAATAAGTCACAATACCGTGACTGGAGTTTACCTGGAGAGAGTTCCGGGGGTCAACGCCCCCGAGGCCCGGTCTGTGACCAGGCCTCCTGGTGGATCAGAGCCTGATCAACCAGGCTGTTACTGCTGGCTGCACGCAATCCAACGTACGAGCCATAGCCCGGCTGGTCAGGTACCGACTTTAGGTGTTTGTCCAGTGCCAGCTTGAAGACTGCCAGGGGTCTATTGGTGATCCCCCTTATGTATGCTGGAAGGCAGTTGAACAGTCTCGGGCCCCTGACACTGATTGTATTATCTCTTAACGTGCTAGTGATACCCCTGCTTTTCATTGGGGAAATGTTGCATCGTCTGCCAAGTCTTTTGCTTTCGTTGCGAGTGATTTTCGTGTGCAAGTTCGGTACTAGTCCCTCTAAGATTTTCCAGGTGTATATAATCATGCATCTCTCCCGCCTGCGTTCCAGGGAATACAGGTTCAGAAACTTCAAGCGCTCCCACTAATTAAGGTGTTTTATCTCCGTTATGCGCGCCGTGAAGGTTCTCTGTACATTTTCTAGGTCAGCAATTCCACCTGCCTTGAAAGGTGCTGTTAGTGTGCAGCAATATTCCAGCCTAGATAGAACAAGCGACCTGAAGTGTGTCATCATGGGCTTGGCATCCCTAGTTTTGAAGGTTCTCATTATGACTGCTGGAATAATAATAATAATAATAATAATAATATAATAATAATAGTAATATTATTATTAAGTTGGAATTCAAATTAGAGTATATAATTTACTTTCTGATTGGTTCTTTACCAAATAGAACGAAAGGGGGAACATTCGATGACCTTTCAAAGAGCACAATGCAGCAAATATCACGAAAGCCAAGAAAATGTCTGAGAATTTTCAAAACAAGGGATACAGTGTCATTGGTGACGCTTTTCAAATCACTTCTCTCTCTCGCTTGGATCACTGTCCATTGTTCACTGCCCCATTCAGGACAGGAGAAATGTAAGTGAAACAGACACTGAGATCGTTTACGGCTCGCATAATCAATAAAGCATTTAAATTACTGGGGACGCCTCAGAGTCATAAATATGCATTCACTGGAGCGGAGGGAAGGTTAATAATATATACGTGAAAAGTACTTGAATGATTAGTCCAAAATCTACACACTGCCATAACAACATACTAGAGTGAAAGATTTGGGAGGTGTAAAATAAACCCTGTGAAAATCAGGAGCACCATGAACAAAAGAGAACAATGTATCAACATCCGTGGTCCCGGACTATTCAACACCACCACACGATATCAGAAACTGCCAAAACAAGTGCGGAAGTCCTTAAGAGGAAACTGGCCAAGTATTTCCACCAACTGCTGGATCAAAAAGTCTGTGATGATTGTGAACCAGCCAGCTGCTAGCAGCAACAGACTGGTTGACCAAGCAAGTACCAGACGAGCTTGACTCAAGGCCGGGCTCTGGCAGTAGGAAAACTCTTAGAAACACATCAAATGGTGAAGCTCTAAACCTGTAGGAAAGTAATGATATCTAATACAGGGAATTGAGTAGTTCAAATTCCTTATATCAAGAGCCCTTCGCCAGCATCAAGGCACTCTTTCCCCTCCACTGAAGGTCCGTAATACCGTGACTGGAACAAATCACAATACCATGGCTGGAACAAGTCACAATACCTTGGCTGGAACAAGTCACAATACCATGGCTGGAACAAGTCACAATACCTTGGCTGGAACAAGTCACAATACCTTGGCTGGAACAAGTCACAATACCTTGGCTGGAACAAGTCACAATACCTTGGCTGGAACAAGTCACAATACCTTGGCTGGAACAAGTCACAATACCATGGCTGGGACAAGTCACAATACCATGGCTGGGACAAGTCACAATACCTTGGCTGGAACAAGTCACAATACCTTGGCTGGAACAAGTCACAATACCTTGGCTGGAACAAGTCACAATACCTTGGCTGGAACAAGTCACAATACCTTGGCTGGAACAAGTCACAATACCTTGGCTGGAACAAGTCAAAGTACCTTGGCTGGAACAACTCACAACTACACAGTTTTTCGCCTAATTGTTTGTTAATTTTGAATTAAGATAAATTTTATGTTGATGTAGCACTATCAGCAGATTTCACTAAAGAAAAATTGAAGATTTTATTTGGGTCGTTAACCGCGGACTGTTAACCCCAGAGGTATATTAACCTTGAAGGGTTATTGACCACGGAGGGTTAATAACGCCAGAGAATCAAACTTGAGTAGCTTGTGGTCATTTAGTCCTCTTTTTCCAGGGTTGAACCCATTGCAGTTGACTAACTCCCAGGTACCTATTTACTGTATGAACAGCAGCAGTAGGTGTTAGGAGACGTTTGTACCTCCCGCCTCTACCTAGTAAGTTGTGAGCGGAACTAGGTAATACAATTCTTCGTCAATTACACAGGTGCGGCAGCTGTATTCTGTAATTGCGTCTGTAGTGTGAATGTTCGGAATAGCATCCCGTGGAATTATGATTATTATTATACTTAGGGAGGAACGCTAAACGTTAGGGGTCATACAGCGCCAGAGGATGAGGTTCGATCCATGGAAAGGGGAGACAGGTTGAGTTCCTTGGATAGAGAGCCTCTCACCAGCATCAAGGAACCTCTCATGAGGGGACAGTCCCGTGTGAAGTGTCTTGAAATTTTACTTATATAAACTGGTCACTTCACAAGGTATGGAGTGTCATACTGTGTTAAGGTCAGTAGGGCAGCAAGCCACTGGGGGTGAAGGTCGGTCCCGCTCACCGTCTGGCCCATTGGCTGCTGCTATAGTGAACACAAGCGCCATTCTCAGTGGCTTACTTTCTCATGCAAGCTACTGCGTCTCACCCGCCAGTTCCCAGACACACCGCGTGGCGGCAGCACCTCCCGCGTTCTTCCCAACCCTCTCTCAACCCTTTAACACTTGAATCTCACTATCATATTCCTGAGTTACAGCATACATGGCAAATTTATATTAAAATTATTCGTCGTGTGTAATTAATATAACTGTTAACGAAAATAATCCAGGCAAGAAAGAGTTTGAGGGTATATGAAGAGTTGTGGAGGGTGGAAATGAAGCGGTAGTCAGGGTTGTATGCGTGTGTTGGGAGGCAGGGTAGGGTGTGCGTGGTGGATGAGGCGCCACGTTCAACAGGTGTCCCCGAGCCTAACTCCGCCATGCTGTCTTCCGTGCCTTAACCTCTTTCTCCCGCCTCCCAGCCCACATTCAGTAACTCCAATACCCCAATTATGCCAGTCTTAATTCTAGGTGGATAAGATTAAATCACAGAAAGAGACAGAATTATCCATACTTGCCGCCGATAGAAGCTAGTTTACTGCGCACGTCATCCCTCTCGTGGACGGTGGCGCACAAACATATGGATACACCAAAGATCTGAAATTAGGATCTCCTAAATTTATATCATGATCCATGGCTTGCAGTTACTCCTCCCCTTCCTTGACATTATTACTCACCATTCGGCACTCACTGTATAATTTACGGGTTAAGCTCTCTACTGTGAATACTGAGAGGTGTAAAATAAAACTGCGTATCATGACCGTGGCCTCACCATATTTCCCCCCTGTATTGTGCTCTTTATACACGCTGTATTCCGTGTATTTTGTCCTTATACACGCTTTATTTTCCTGTATTGTTCTCATGCATGTTGTATTTCCGATTACTATACGCGTTGTATTAACGTGTATTTTGTCCCAATACACGGTGTATTGTATCCTCTCAATTATGTGACATTCTCCTCAGTCATATAACATTTCTTCTCTCAATATGGCATTCTTCTCTCAATGTGACATTCTTTTCTCAGTAATGTGACATCTTTCTTTTTCAAGTGACAGTTTCTAAAGAATGATACGGCTTGTATTCCTCAGGGGTAGTTCCTTGATGCCAGTGAGGGGCTCTCCACCTTAGGAATTTAACACAATACACAGCACTGGCCCTAATATATGTGAATGACGTGACGGAAGGGATAGATTCCGAGGCGTCCCTGTTTGCAGACGATATAAAGCTAATGCGAAGAATTCAATCGGATGAGGATCAGGTAGGACTACAAAGGTATCTGGACAAGCTGGAGGCCTGGTCCAACAACTGGCTCCGGGAGTTTAACCCCACCAAGTTCAAAGTCATGAAGATTGGGGAAGGTCAAAGAAGACCGCAGACAGAGTACAGCCTAGCGGGCCAAAGACCGCAAACCTCACTCAAGGGGTGAGTATAATACCGAGCACATCTGAGGGGCACATCATCCATGTAACTGCTACAACATATGGGCGCCTGGTAAATCTTAGAATAGCGCTTCGACACCTTAATTAATAAGGACTCATTCAAGACTCTTCACACCGTGTACGTCAGGCCCCTATTGGAGTATGCAGCACCAGTTTGGAACCCACGCCTTTTCAAGCATGTCAAGAAATTAGAGAAAGTGAAACGATTTACAACAAAACTAGTCCTGACGCTAAGGGGTATGTCCTACGAAGAAAGGTTAAGGAAAATCGACCTGACGACACTGGAGGACAGGAGGGATAGGGGAGACATGATAACGACATGTAAAATACTGGGAGGAATCGGCAAGGTGGGCAGGGAGAGGATGTTTCAGAGATGGAACACAGCAGTAAGGGGTCACAACTGGAAGTTGAAGACTCAGAAGAGTTACAGGGGATGTTAGGAAGTTTTTCTTCAGCCATAGAGTCGTAAGGAAGTGGAACAATCTGAGGAGTGATTTAGTGGAGGCAGGATCCACACGTAGCTCTAAAAAAAAAGATACGATAAAGCTCATGGAGCAGGGGAGTGGACCTAGTAGTGACCAGCAAAGAGGCAGGGCCAGGAGCTGACTCGATCCCTGCAACCACAAATAGGCGAGTACACACATATATGTACACACACACACACATATATATATATATATATATATATATATATATATATATATATATATATATATATATATATATATATATATATGTGTGTGTGTGTGTGTGTGTGTGTGTGTGTGTTATTGTAACCACGGACAAGTGGTATTGATCAATAACAACACTGCGCTAGCCAAGGATTCGAACCTATGTTGTACTGGCCTGCCTCATGATGAGAGAGAACCACATGACGCTTTAAACCGCAGGACCACCCTGTGGTTTAAAGCATCATGTGGTTCTCGCTTACCATGAAGCAGGCCAGTACAACATGGGTTCGAATCCTTGGCTAGCGCAGTGTTGTTATTGATATATATATATATATATATATATATATATATATATATATATATATATCTATATATATATATATATATATATATATATATATATATATGCATGTATTACAACCTACTGTGTCCAGTCAGGAACTCGATTGGTGACCGCGTGGAAAAAGAGTTAAACCCATTGGAGTCATACAGCTCCTTGGAAATGAGTGGGAAGAAATCGTGTTTGTTCAGTTGAAAGCTAGCTCCAATTCCTTGGATCAAGAGTCCACTGATTAAATTACACTCATGGTGTACACAACACGTGCAACAGTACTAGTTGATAAGACACTTGAAATAGTTAGGCATCTTTATTCTGAAACATTTTGCCTGAACAGTAGACTTCTTCAGTCGAATACAGAGGAAGCAGCAGAAGCAGTAGAGATGAAGCCTACTGTGAAGGCGAATTATTTCGGAATAAAGATACCCAGCTGTTGCACATGTCTTATCAATTAGTGGTTATTGTATACCGTTATACTATTCACAATAGTACGAATCACTGCTGGGCCACAGGTGTTAAGTAGTTCGTTGGGTGAGCTTGGAGATCTCAGCTGCAGTAAGTTGAGACTAACAGATGTTATGTACCATACACGGTCCTGGCCAAATACATCGGAAAATAACCACTTATGAGAGCAGGCTGATTTTCCAGCAGTATAACATTCATTAATACCTATTATATTTTACACAAATCCGATAAGTGAATAAATTAGATGCAGGTATAAACACAGGTATAAACGCAGGTACAAACACAACTATAAACACAGGTACAAACAGGTATAAACAGGTACAAACACAGTCATAAACACAGGTACAAACACTTGAGTATCTTCAATGAAACGTTTCGTTTGAAGGAAGCAAGGGTATGGGTCGTCCAGTGAAGGCTGGAGGGAGAGTGTTTTAAACAGTGGGGGCTTGAGCGTCCAACAAGTAGTAGTAGTTATTAGTTGTCAAAGACGCTTGTCTTCAGGTAGGTAGGGGTGTGTATGTTTGTTTAGGAATTGAGGGATACTGACTGACAACGCGTCTCAAACTTAAGTGTATATCTCTCGGAGTGACTAAATAATTTAGAGTGCACTTTAATCCACATTTTAGGGTTTCAAGTATTCTAAAGTGCGGCTATAATGACCCATTTGTGGTCGGTAAGCATTAAACCTTAAGTTGTATAATGTCTGTGAACCACCAAGTAGTTAAAAGACACATAAAGCAAAAGGGGACCTGCTGTTATTATGACGTTTCATTTACAAAAGGATTCACAGTGCAAGTTTCAAGAAAAAACCTAAAACCAATCAATATATTGCTGAACTAGGTATAGCTACATCAGATACTGGGGAAAAGTGAGGTCAAGTATTGGTGAGGTGTCTCGCCATGGAGTTCATGTAATGCTGGGTGAGGCCTTAGTCTCTGTTCTGTGTAACAGTATTTTTGACATAAAAAACTGCCGAGTCTAGACATAGACATCTCCCTCCGTCATTTTCGTGACACAGTATGTACAGCAGGTTTGTTTCAAGTTCATGAGATATGCATTGGTGTTCCAATGTGCAATGCATTGTGTGTGTCATCTATCCTACAAGCGTACTTATGTTCCTGAAATTGGTTGTAATAAAGTTGGTAGAATTACCGACAATATGTAAAGTAAAAGGGCACAAGTGCAACTAATGTGACATTTTGTAGTCCTGAGTTTCTTGACGAGGAATGTACATACATTCACCGAACCTTCACAGATTTACATTTTCCTTCCTTTTTCATCAGAGACTGCAAGAAAAGAGCTCTTCAGATCATTAATTCTCTACGCACCAACACCACTCCCAACAAAGTTATAATTCTTCCCAACAGCCAGGTTGCACTGAACGTTTCTAAAGTACTTTCACAAGCTAACACCAGAGTCGCCATCGCTTCCAGCACTTCGATAAAGGATCTAACCAGAACAAAATCCAAGCACCACGAACTAGTCAACGCAGGGGTTTACACTATACCCTGTGGAGGCTGCAACAAGATTTATGTAGGTGAAACAGCAAGGAACCTCGACACCCGCCTCAATGAACACATTTACGCATGTAGGAACGATAACTTGAACAACGCCTGTGTACAACACCGAAATTCCACCAATCATCTCATGAAATTCGGGGACGCCCAACTAGTGATCAAAGAAACTAATTTCTGCAGACGCAAGTGCCTTGAATCTTCACTAATAGCTGTTTCTAATACAATTAAACAAAACAAAGGCAGCTTCACCATCTCTGAAGTCTTAGCAAGAATCCTCCTGAAAACAGTAAACCCTGCCATCACATTGTCTCTTCTGTTAATACTACACAAGCACATTACAGAGAATGAACATTGAAACAGGCCTTCTCTATCCAGCCTCCAATATAAATATTTGTCTAACCAAATTTTTGTTTCCCAAGTAATAGCTTTTATATCCTTTACTCATGTGCAAGTTAATTGTTCTAAAATATTGTATTACTACTACTACTACAACTTATATTATTACTACTACTACGTGGAGGTTACTTGGAGGTTATTCCGGGGATCAACGCCCCCGCGGCCCGGTCCACGACCAGGCCTCCCGATGGATCAGGGCCTGATCAACTAGGCTATTACTGCTGGCCGCACGCAGTCCAACGTACGAGCCACATCCCGGCTGATCCGGCACTGACTTTAGGTATCTGTCCAGCTCTCTCTTGAAGGCAGCCAGGGGTTTATTGGCAATTCCCCTAATGCTTGATGGGAGGCTGTTGAACAGTTTTGGGCCCCGGACACTTATGCTGTTTTCCCTTAGTGTACCAATGGCGCCCCTACTTTTTATTGGGGGCATTTTGCATCGCCTGCCCAGTCTTTTACTTTCGTAGGGAGTGATTTCTGTGTGCAGATTTGGGACCATTCCTTCCAAGATTTTCCAAGTGTAGATTATGATATCTCTCTCCCTCCTGCGTTCCAAAGAGTACAAGCCAAGTGCTTCCAAGCGTTCCCAGTAGTTAAGGTGCTTGACAGAACTTATACGTGCAGTAAAGGATCTCTGTACACTCTCTAGATCTGCGATTTCACCTGCTTTGAATGGAGATGTTAATGTACAGCAGTATTCCAGCCTAGAGAGAACAAGTGATTTGAAAAGGATCATCATGGGCTTGGCATATCTCATTTTGAAAGTTCTTATTATCTATCCTATCATTTTCTTTGCACATGCGATCGTGGCACTGTTGTGATCCTTGAAAGTGAGATCCTCAGACATTACTACTCCCAGGTCCCTTACATTATTTTTCCGCTCTATTGTATGGCCGGAGTCAGTAGTATACTCTGTTCTAGTTATCTCCTCCAGTTTTCCATAACGGAGTAGTTGGAATTTGTCCTCATTGAACATCATATTGTTTACCGTTGCCCACTGGAAAACTTTGTGCTGGCCCAGGCCCAGCCGCTGACCCAGACCCAGCCCCAGCCCCCAGCCCCAGTGCTGACCCAGACCCAGCCCCAGCCCCCAGCCCCAGTGCTGACCCAGACCCAGCCACCAGCCTTACTGCCAGCCCAGACTCTCCTAGGGACACTACCCAAACCACCACAAAAACAGTAAATATACAACCATCATTGCACAAGACCGTGGCCCACAGTACAGATGTTGGAGAGGAGTCTCCTCCTTCTTCCTCTACTGGGGAAAGTAGATGGAATCCAGGACGGGGTGGCCCTGGCTTGGATACTGAGGATTATAGTGCAGTCCCAGAACCTGCAGAAATTGACAACACGCCTCCCAACAATTCTCAACCAAAGGTGAATTTGTGCAAATATTATGCTTGGGGCATCTATAAGCATGGAATAACAGGGGGAAAAAATGGGACATGCAACTTTGACCATCCCAAAACATGTAGCGACCTCCTGTCTAAAGGAGTGTGTCGTTCTTCTTTCTGTACTTTCTTTCACCCAAAAATGTGCCACTCCTCGGTCCTCCAGAAGCAGTGTTACAACATCGAGTGCCCTGCATACCATCTAAAAGGGACCAGGAGGTACAGACCCCACAAGACAAACAATAGTAGCTACGACAACCCAACTCCAGGTGATTTTTTAGTGGCAGGAAACGAAAAAAGAAAATGGAAGGAAATAACAAAAATAGTCTACCTTGGAGCCTTGTTGGACTGGAGGCGCAGCCAGTGGCCACCCATGGCCCTCCAGAATTACAACTACTGATGCCAATAACAAAATCCCCCCAACAAACACAGAATACTACCTCGTTCATATTTGCTAATATACAAGGCCTTAAGCCATCCACCAACAAAATACCTTTTATCAGTGGACTTCTAGTGGAGTCTAATGCAATGTTTGCAGCCTTCACAGAGACTCACACAAAAGATCACTTTGACAGTGAAATATGGATAAGTGGTTACAACCTTTTTAGATGCGACAGAAAAAACAGGCAACAAGGGGGAGTTGGCCTGTATGTCAAAGAGTCCCTTATCTGCACGGAGTTGCTGAACACCACAAATGAGGTAGTTGAAGTTCTATCAATAAAGATCGAGAACCAAAACCTAGTCATTGTGGTTGTATACAAGCCACCAGATACAACCTCACAACAGTTCAAGGAACAGCTACTGAAAATCGATTACTGTTTGGAAAACCTTCCAGCTCCATCCCCAAACATCTTACTGCTTGGTGATTTCAACCTAAGGCATACAAAATGGAAGAATGTAGCAAATAATGTTATAGCTGAAACAATCCCCGGAGGTAGCGCAGATGAAAGGTCACACACACATGAGCTACTAAGTCTCTGCGAAAAACACACCTTAAGCCAGCAGATAGTGGAGCCAACAAGACTAGAAAACACACTTGACCTTATCTTCACAAATAATGAGGACCTGATAAGAGACGTAAGAATATCAAAAACAACTAATTCCGATCACAATCTAATCGAAGTCCAGATGTACATGCATTGGGGTCCTGAACAGCAGAATGCATGTACCTGTGAAGGTGTCTTCACAAAATACAATTTCAACAACAAGAACATCAACTGGGACCAGGTAAACCATTTCCTAAACGAAACATGTTGGGAAGATGTCTTAAATGACATGGATCCAAACCAGTGCCTTGAAAGGATCAACTTCCTGGTAGCCGAAGCATGTTCTAGGCATATTCCCCTAAGAAAGAAGAAGAGCAGGAGTAAACTGGAGAGAAAAAGACGCTCCCTCTACAGAAGACGACGAAGAGTCACTGAGCTCCTCAGGAGTGCTAGAATATCTGATACACGAAAGGAGGCGCTGACCAGGGAAGTGGAAACTATCGAACTTAAGCTAAATGACTCTTACAGGAACCAGGAGAGGCAGGAGGAGCTTAAAGCTATTAGTGAAATTGAAAGAAATTCAAAATATTTCTTTTCATATGCCAAAAACAAGGCAAATACCACATCTAGTATCAGGCCCTTACTCAGACAGGATGGGACTTACACAGATGACAACAAGGAAATGAGTGAAATATTGAAATCCCAGTACGACTCTGTGTTTAGTGAACCACTAATCGGTCTGAGGATCGACGACCCAAATGATTTCTTCATGAATGAGCCTCAAAACTCCATAAATGTATGCCAGATTTCCGACATTACCCTAACTCTGATAGATTTCGAAAAAGCCATTGACAACATGCCTATGCACTCAGCCCCGGGCCCAGACTCGTGGAACTCTGTTTTCATTAAGAACTGCAAGAAACCCCTCTCACGTGCCCTAAGTACACTATGGAGGAGGAGCTTGGACATGGGTGAAATTCCACAGTCACTTAAAACAACGGATATATCCCCACTCCATAAAGGTGGCAGCAAAGCATTAGCTAAGAACTATAGACCAATAGCTCTGACGTCCCACATCATAAAAATCTTTGAAAGAGTGCTAAGAAGCAAGATTGCAAATCACCTGGATTCCCAAAATCTGCACAATCCAGGGCAACATGGGTTCAGGGCAGGTCGCTCCTGCCTCTCACAACTAGTGGATCACTATGAGGACGCGGTTAACTTCCAAGAAGATATAAACAAAGTTTTTCAGTGGGCAACGATAAACAATATGATGTTCAATCAGGACAAATTCCAACTACTCCGTTATGGAAAACTGGAGGAGATAATAACTAGAACAGAGTATACTACTGACTCCGGCCATACAATAGAGCGGAAAAATAATGTAAGGGACCTGGGAGTAGTAATGTCTGAGGATCTCACTTTCAAGGATCACAACAGTGCCACGATCGCACGTGCAAAGAAAATGATAGGATGGATAAGGAGAACTTTCAAAACGAGAGATGCCAAGCCCATGATGATCCTTTTCAAATCACTTGTTCTCTCTAGACTGGAATACTGCTGTACATTAACATCCCCATTCAAAGCAGGTGAAATCGCAGATCTAGAGAGTGTACAGAGATCCTTTACTGCACGTATAAGTTCTGTCAAGCACCTTAACTACTGGGAACGCTTGGAAGCACTTGGCTTGTACTCGTTGGAATGCAGGAGGGAGAGATATATCATAATCTACACTTGGAAAATCTTGGAAGGAATGGTCCCAAATCTGCACACAGAAATCACTCCCTACGAAAGTAAAAGACTGGGCAGGCGATGCAAAATGCCCCCAATAAAAAGTAGGGGCGCCATTGGTACACTAAGGGAAAACAGCATAAGTGTCCGGGGCCCAAAACTGTTCAACAGCCTCCCATCAAGCATTAGGGGAATTGCCAATAAACCCCTGGCTGCTTTCAAGAGAGAGCTGGACAGATACCTAAAGTCAGTGCCGGATCAGCCGGGCTGTGGCTCGTACGTTGGACTGCGTGCGGCCAGCAGTAACAGCCTAGTTGATCAGGCCCTGATCCATCGGGAGGCCTGGTCGTGGACCGGGCCGCGGGGGCGTTGATCCCCGGAATAACCTCCAGGTAATCCAGGTATATCTTCTTGGAGGTTAACCGCGTCCTCAGCAGATGACAGCCTCATGCAGATCCTAGTATCATCCGCAAAGGATGATACGGTGCTGTGGTGTACATCTCTGTTTATGTCTGATATGAGGATAAGGAATAAGATGGGGGCGAGTACTGTGCCTTGTGGAACAGAGCTCTTCACTATGGCAGCCTCCGATTTAACTCTGGTGACCACTACTCTTTGTGTTCGATTTGTTAGGAAGTTGAAGATCCATCTCCCCACTTTCCCAGTTATTCCTTTAGAACGTATTTTATGGGCTATTACGCCATGATCGCATTTGTCAAATGCTTCTGCAAAGTCTGTGTATATTACATCTGCATTCTGATTTTCTTCCAGTGCATCCAAGGCCATGTCATAGTGATCCAGTAGTTGTGAGAGGCAGGAGCGACCTGCCCTGAACCCATGTTGCCCTGGATTGTGCAGATTTTGGGAATCCAGGTGATTTGCAATCCTGCTTCTTAGCACTCTTTCAAAGATTTTTATGATGTGGGACGTCAGAGCTATTGGTCTATAGTTCTTAGCTAATGCTTTGCTGCCACCTTTATGGAGTGGGGCTATATCCATTGTTTTAAGTGACTGTGGAATTTCACCCATGTCCAAGCTCCTCCTCCATAGTGTACTTAGGGCACGCGAGAGGGGTTTCTTGCAGTTCTTAATGAAAACAGAGTTCCACGAGTCTGGGCCCGGGGCTGAGTGCATAGGCATGTTGTCAATGGCTTTTTCGAAATCTATCGGAGTTAGGGTAATGTCGGAAATCTGGCATACATTTATGGAGTTTTGAGGCTCATTCATGAAGAAATCATTTGGGTCGTCGATCCTCAGACCGATTAGTGGTTCACTAAACACAGAGTCGTACTGGGATTTCAATATTTCACTCATTTCCTTGTTGTCATCTGTGTAAGTCCCATCCTGTCTGAGTAAGGGCCCGATACTAGATGTGGTATTTGCCTTGTTTTTGGCATATGAAAAGAAATATTTTGAATTTCTTTCAATTTCACTAATAGCTTTAAGCTCCTCCTGCCTCTCCTGGTTCCTGTAAGAGTCATTTAGCTGAAGTTCGATAGTTTCCACTTCCCTGGTCAGCGCCTCCTTTCGTGTATCAGATATTCTAGCACTCCTGAGGAGCTCAGTGACTCTTCGTCGTCTTCTGTAGAGGGAGCGTCTTTTTCTCTCCAGTTTACTCCTGCTCTTCTTCTTTCTTAGGGGAATATGCCTAGAACATGCTTCGGCTACCAGGAAGTTGATCCTTTCAAGGCACTGGTTTGGATCCATGTCATTTAAGACATCTTCCCAACATGTTTCGTTTAGGAAATGGTTTACCTGGTCCCAGTTGATGTTCTTGTTGTTGAAATTGTATTTTGTGAAGACACCTTCACAGGTACATGCATTCTGCTGTTCAGGACCCCTATGCATGTACGTCTGGACTTCGATTAGATTGTGATCGGAATTAGTTGTTTTTGATATTCTTATGTCTCTTATCAGGTCCTCATTATTTGTGAAGATAAGGTCAAGTGTGTTTTCTAGTCTTGTTGGCTCCACTATCTGCTGGCTTAAGGTGTGTTTTTCGCAGAGACTTAGTAGCTCATGTGTGTGTGACCTTTCATCTGCGCTACCTCCGGGGATTGTTTCAGCTATAACATTATTTGCTACATTCTTCCATTTTGTATGCCTTAGGTTGAAATCACCAAGCAGTAAGATGTTTGGGGATGGAGCTGGAAGGTTTTCCAAACAGTAATCGATTTTCAGTAGCTGTTCCTTGAACTGTTGTGAGGTTGCATCTGGTGGCTTGTATACAACCACAATGACTAGGTTTTGGTTCTCGATCTTTATTGATAGAACTTCAACTACCTCATTTGTGTTCAGCAACTCCGTGCAGATAAGGGACTCTTTGACATACAGGCCAACTCCCCCTTGTTGTCTGTTTTTTCTGTCGCATCTAAAAAGGTTGTAACCACTTATCCATATTTCACTGTCAAAGTGATCTTTTGTGTGAGTCTCTGTGAAGGCTGCAAACATTGCATTAGACTCCACTAGAAGTCCACTGATAAAAGGTAATTTGTTGTTGGTGGATGGCTTAAGGCCTTGTATATTAGCAAATATGAACGAGGTTGTATTCTGTGTTTGTTGGGGGGATTTTGTTATTGGCATCAGTAGTTGTAATTCTGGAGGGCCATGGGTGGCCACTGGCTGCGCCTCCAGTCCAACAGGGCTCCAAGGTAGACTATTTTTGTTATTTCCTTCCATTTTCTTTTTTCGTTTCCTGCCACTAAAAAATCACCTGGAGTTGGGTTGTCGTAGCTACTATTGTTTGTCTTGTGGGGTCTGTACCTCCTGGTCCCTTTTAGATGGTATGCAGGGCACTCGATGTTGTAACACTGCTTCTGGAGAACCGAGGAGTGGCACATTTTTGGGTGAAAGAAAGTACAGGAAGAAGAATGACACACTCCTTTAGACAGGAGGTCGCTACGTTTTTTGGGATGGTCAAAGTTGCATGTCCCATTTTTTTCCCCTGTTATTCCATGCTTACAGATGCCCTAAGCATAATATTTGCACAAATTCACCTTTGGTTGAGAATTGTTAGGAGGTGTGTTGTCAATTTCTGCAGGTTCTGGGACTGCACTATAATCCTCAGTATCCAAGCCAGGGCCACACCGTCCTGGATTCCATCTACTTTCCCCAGTAGAGGAAGAAGGAGGAGACTCCTCTCCAACATCTGTACTGTGGGCCACGGTCTTGTGCAATGATGGTTGTATATTTACTGTTTTTGTGGTGGTTTGGGTAGTGTCCCTAGTAGAGTCTGGGCTGGCAGTAAGGCTGGTGGCTGGGTCTGGGTCAGCACTGGGGCTGGGTCTGGGTCAGCGGCTGGGCCTGGGCCAGCACCAGCACTGTGGGTATTAGTGCTATGACTGGGGGAGCCTGGGCCAGCACCTGCACTGTGGGTATTGGTGCTATGCCTGGGGGAGCCTGGGCCAGCACCAGCACTGTGGGTATTAGTACTATGCCTGGGAGAGCCTGGGCCAGCACCAGCACTGTGGGTATTAGTGCAATGACTGGGGGAGCCTGGGCCAGCACCAGCACTGTGGGTATTGGTGCTATGCCTGGGGGATGGGTCTGGCTTAGCACCATGTGGGTGACTAGATAGTTTCGAGTCATCTGTTGTGGTATGGACATTCTGCATTTTTTGATACACTATCTCTTGCTCCCATGTTTTATATATTTTTGGTAGACTATCCAAGAGGTCATCCTTGTTTTCTTGATTATTTTTATCATTTATTACTCTCCTTAGTACCTTTCTGATACCTGCCCAAAGTTCTACATCTTTATTGCACAACCAGAAGCACCTTGCTAGTTCGAGGTTATTTTTTGAGGCTGTATTTAGTCTAGTACAAGAGATATGGTGTTTGGAAGAGCATAGGTTGCATGTGATTCTGGATTTCCTTCCAAGGATTTTTTTACATGTCCCACAGATATGCTGTGCTGACATCCTGTCTGTATCCTACTACACTCTGTATGCCACGGAAGAAAACTGATTTCCACTTTACCTTTCTCTTGCTGGTGCCAGTAATATGCAAGATGTATTTATACGAACCAAGTTTGCAGTACGTGGGTGGTGGTGTAGGGTGGGTGGTGGGTGTAGGGTGGGTTGAGCCGGGCAAACTTGCCCACACTGCCACACTTCACTATTTTTTTTTACTATTATTATTATTATTATTATTATTATTTAAATTCCTTTTATGTAGTGCTGTACACTGGTTATCTCAAGGATATACACTGTATTCTTTCAAAATACACTTTTCACTGCGTTATACTGGGATCATTGTTTTATTATTTACAGAGCAGCTAGGCCTACGCTAACTTTACCCTACACTTCTATGGAAAAGATTATTTCCTGTTTAGTAGAGGTAATGGTTGTATGCTCAATTTATGTATGCTGTGATTCCCTGCACCTCAATGCTACCACCACTCATTTCATATCTTATGACTATAGTAGTTACTTATCCATTATTAACACTTCACTGGACCTCTGGCAATAGTTCGCTAGTGCCAGTCGCTTGTAAGATATTCCCCTATCTACACTATATATTGTACGCTATACTTGGGGATAATTAAGATTACTCTTATGTACAATTTAGTTCACTATGCCACTGCACATATATATCCTTGTCACTCACTATATTACTTATAGATAGATCGATATTTGTTTATTTCCACTTGTGTCGACATCCGGCAATAATTCACTAGTGCTGGTCTGGTCTATTTCCCACGGTAACCGTTTCTCCACCGGCACTCTCCATGTGACACTATAATCCATATTTTCCTATTTAGCGTTCACTGATATTCCTTTTTTGTTTGTTCAAAGGAGTATATGCACTTTATGGTTGCACACGCTTATTTCCCGCATTCTGTTCCTTCTGCTACTATCAAGACACGCAGCTTTTGACGGAGCACAAACGCGCGCGACTGTCCCCTCACACTGTGCACAAACCATCTGGTACTGTTACTGGTACTGTTTGTAACGGCTTGACAAAGCTCCTGGAGAGCGAAACGTTGCCACAATAAAATGTCACATTAGTTGCACCTGTGTCCTTTTACTTTACTGAAATTGGTTGTCTAAATGTGTCTGTTACCCCTATATAAACGTGATAGTATCCCTCACATGGTATGCCATAAACCCCCACTGTGGCTGTGTTCTTGATGAAGCAGGGTGCCCTGGTAAATATATTTAGATCTTGGAGGTGAGGACCGCCATAACAGTGTCACCTGCGATGGAGGGAATGATGTATTTGAGAAATTTTAAGGTGGAAGAATCTCTTCAAATGTATTTTCATGAGGAAGGTACTCACTGGTATAGATTCGAAGAGTACATATAAAAAAAATAAAAAGCCTATGATAATGCGTGTTTTTGCTCTGACGTCAAGGGGAGAGTAGTAATGGATTAAGTTGTATATGTGGGTAGACTTTATGTAACCTTTATCTTTGAAATTATTTTATCTTATAAGGAGGAATGCAGGAAAAGTAAAGGGAGTCTGTCTTGTTCCTGGTCCAGTATGAATTATGTACACTGTAGAGGATTCAACTTGGAGTTGCTCCTTGATATTATGAAAGTTGAAACATTTTGGTACTGTGACCAGGATGTCGTTGACATATTTCAGTCAAGTGCCATGGCAGGGGACGATGTTTATGAATCAGCCCCTGTCAGAATGTGCAAGGTAAAGGTTAGGAAGGGCATCACTAAGTGGTGAACCGTTCCATAGCCATTCTATTTCTTTTATAGTTATCCTTGTAAGAAAACAGGTTGAAGCTTACACACACACACACACACACAAACGGAGGGAGAGGAGAGAAGAGAGAGTTCGATAAGATCTATAAAATCCTGTGTGTGACGAGGAAAAGCAAATTCAGTGAAGAAGGTGGAGTTCTGGAATAAGATAATTACTTGTTCCTTTGGTAAACTCCGGTGGACAAGGAGGCAACATTTCAGCTGGAGACTATTATTTCTGATGATGAAAACCCTTGTTTTTTAGCGCTTCTTTTTGATCATAATAATTCTGATGATGGTGTCAGCCAGGGGAGTGGGGAAAATTGAACGTTGTAGGTAAAAGAGTAATAAACTAACACTCCCTTCTAAAAAAAATTGCTAAGAGCAAGAAAAATAGTTGTATTTCGGTCACCGCACGATCCGAGAAAGGAATATCCCCATATTCCAAAAGCCCAGCCCCCTCTACCTCAATGCACATAAAAGGAATATTACAGGGCAGTGATTTAATTCTAATATAGTAAAGCATAAAAATATGTATGCATGTGCATTTATGTATGTACATCTTTGCATATTCAGTACTAATCACGGCATTATGCCGGGTGAGCGACCCAGCATAATGCCGTGACGAAAATCAAAGGCCTACCATACAGGGGAGTCTTTTTTCGTCAGTGCATTATGCTGGGTAGCAGCCGTTAGCATGACGTCACAGCCTGCTGCCACACTCCACAGTAACTCCTCAGTGCTCACGTGGCTCCAGTGGTTAGAGGAAGTGTTGCACTTTTCTCTCTCATCCGCCCCATCTTTTGTCTAGTGTTCCCTTTGGTTTTGGGACTATACATGTTTGATTATGGGTAAAAGGAAGTCTTTAACACCTGAAACTTTAGCTCAAATCACAGGACTTCACAAAGCTGGACACCAGACGAAAGAAATAGTGGAGAATGTTGGTGTGTGTGAGCATTCAGTGAGGAACTGGGTGCAGCATTTCAAGGCTGGTGGCGGTGTGGAGTTAACGTCTGCCAAACCTTGGCCTGGTCTCTCGAAGAAGACATCTGTTTGTTCCTTAACTGTGTTAAAGAAGCAGTTAGAGAGTACACCTAAGATAACTGCCAGAGAATTGAAAGAAAAGAACCCACATCTCTCAGAGGTGTCTGTAAGAACTGTTAACAGACCTGTCTCAGAACTGGGCTACAGTAGTCACCACCAGGTCAAGCAACCGATCCTCTCCAAGCCACAAAAGAAACGTAGGCTGGATTATGCAAAGAAATATCTTCACTGGAATCCTCAACAATGATCTGAAGTACTTTGGAGTGATGAAGCAACCTTCACCATCACATGTAACCGTGGGGGACACGTGTACCAGCCCAGAGGTAGTGACCCGCTAGACCCACACTACACCTGTGGGACCACCAAACACCCCGACTCGCTCATGGTCTGGGGGTGTTTCAGTGCTCAGAGTGTTGAACTCATTGTGCTTCCCAAACACCAGTCTATGAACCAGTATAATTACCTGGACTTACTGTGTGACAATTTACCTGAGGCGTTTGACAAGTGTGGGGCTACGGTTTTTGTGCAGGATGGTGCATTGTGTCATACTGCTAAGTGGCTTAAGGACTGTGAAGTGAGGTTCTTTAATGACTGGCCAGGCAATTTCCCAGACCTAAACCCTATTGAGAACCTCTGGTCAGCAGTGAAACGAAGTTTACTGGGCATGGATATCAGTTCCATCCCATGGCTGGAGGCTGCTCTACATGAGGCATAGAATAATATACCTCCCCAAACCCTCAAGAATTTGTGTGAGAGTCTTCCTACAATTGCTGAGGGACATAATTAAGTGTAAACGACGCAGCACCAAGAGTTAAAGCTTCAGGAAGTGTGCAAATATATTGCAATCTTTCATGGTATGTGTTTGTGTTCTGGTACGTGTGTGGGGGAGGGGCGGCATAATGCCATGACTAGCACTGTACTGTATGTATATCTGTATGTTGTATACGTATGTGTGTACGAATTTATATTTATGAATAAAAATGTGTATGTGTGCATTTACATGTGTGCTTATATATACATTTTTGTGCATCTGACTATGAACGTGCGTATGTAATGTCTGTATATATAAACCTGTTTGCGTGTACGGATATATACTTGTGTATATGTGTATGTACAGTATACATATGTATACGTGTTCAGTTGCATGAATTCTTCAACATATGAAACAATTCATATGTTGAGAGATTGCAGAGATTGGTGGATGAATTTGGTAGGGTATATAAAAGAAGAAAATTAAAAGTGAATACAGGAAAGAGTAAGGTAATGAGGATAAAAAGATTAGGTGATGAAAGATTGGATATCGGATTGGAGGGAGAGAGTATGGAGGAGGTGAATGTATTCAGGTATTTGGGAGTGGACGTGTCAGCGGATGGGTCTATGAAAGATGAGGTGAATCATAGAATTGATGAGGGGAAAAGGGTGAGTGGTGCACTTAGGAGTCTGTGGAGACAAAGAACTTTGTCCTTGAAGGCAAAGAGGGGAATGTATGAGAGTATAGTTTTACCAACGCTCTTATATGGGTGTGAAGCATGGGTGATGAATGTTGCAGCGAGGAGAAGGCTGGAGGCAGTGGAGATGTCATGTCTGAGAGCAATGTGTGGTGTGAATATAATGCAGAGAATTCGTAGTTTGGAAGTTAGGAGGAGGTGCGGGATTACCAAAACTGTTGTCCAGAGGGCTGAGGAAAGGTTGTTGAGGTGGTTCGGACATGTAGAGAGAATGGAGCGAAACAGAGTGACTTCAAGAGTGTATCAGTCTGTAGTGGAAGGAAGGCGGGGTAGGGGTCGGCCTAGGAAAGGTTGGAGGGAGGGGGTAAAGGAGGTTTTGTGTGGGAGTGGCTCGGACTTCCAGCGGGCATGCGTGAGCGTGTTTGATAGGAGTGAATGGAGACAAATGGTTTTTAATACTTGACGTGCTGTTGGAGTGTGAGCAAAGTAACATTTATGAAGGGGTTCAGGGAAACCGGCAGGCCGGACTTGAGTCCTGGAGATGGGAAGTACAGTGCCTGCACTCTGAAGGAGGGGTGTTAATGTTGCAGTTTAAAAACTGTAGTGTAAAGCACCCTTCTGGCAAGACAGTGATGGAGTGAATGATGGTGAAAGTTTTTCTTTTTCGGGCCACCCTGCCTTGGTGGGAATCGGCCAGTGTGATAATAAAAAAAAAATAAAATGAAAAAATTCACCACTTACAACTGTCCTCAGCCTCCGCCAGCTCCTCCACACACACACACACACACACACACACACACACACACACACACACACACACACACACACACACTTAGACTTGACTCACTAGCTTCCTTCACAGGCCTCACCTCTAGTGTACGTGGGTATCATAAAATACATCACGATACCAATATGCCTATAACCACCAACATCTACTGTTTGAAAATTATAAAAAAAGGCATTTACCAGTTAAAATATGGAAAATAACTTGTTAAAAAATTGGGAAATTAAAACTTGTATAACTCCAGGAGATTCAAACTT
This sequence comes from Cherax quadricarinatus, assembly GCF_038502225.1. Classification (NCBI taxonomy): domain Eukaryota; kingdom Metazoa; phylum Arthropoda; class Malacostraca; order Decapoda; family Parastacidae; genus Cherax; species Cherax quadricarinatus. The sequence goes on from NC_091358.1 coordinate 8,826,982, forward strand.
TCTTTTATTAACCCCAACACCATTGAAAGTTTGATGCCAATCAAAAGATGCATTTCCTGTTATTACTCGAAATCTAATATAATACACAAATGACTCACACCTGGGAGAAAAAAGCTTATAAAGACGTTTTGGTACGACTTGGACCATTGGCAAGTCACAATAACACACGAAGGAGAGAGACAATACACATATAGGAGAGGGGGACAGGGACGGGCGGGACAGAGAGAGGAAGAAGGAAGTGGAGAAGTTTTTTAGCTGTTATTGAAATTTGCTTCTGCACAGGCTAAACTTGCTGAGGGTAAGATGAATCAGCCCTTAAAGAGTGAAACTGTTCAGAAATGGGGATATAAAAATATATTTAACATGATTTAAGGATTTTTTAAATGTAAAATTGGCATTTATACGTACACATTTCAGTTCTCACTCTGCTCTCGTCTGAGTAGGAGACGCCAGTGCTGAATGTTTGAAGGCAGTGAGACAATACTTTTAAAAGTTATCAGACCCATTCTCGGATATTCGAACGCACTGAGAAAAGGCTTTTAAAAGTTATGAGACCCATTCCTGGGAACCTAGAATAAGTTACATAACACTGATCACAGGACACCTGCACATGCCAATAACTAACTTTGCCCTGGTTACAGAACTACAGAACTGCCAGTTGGAGCGGAACAGAACCGAAACTATGAAGAAAAAACAACTTTTGATCCGAGGAATGAGAGTTATCCTCTTCCTCAGAGTAAGACCACTTGCTTCCCATTCCCCAGTCGTTTAACACTTGGGGAATGGGAGGCTCCTACGGAGCATAATTTACCATGGGTAAGACTGCGGAGAGAAAGTTGGAAATAGGATAAGGAAAAAATAGTTGTATTTGTGGGTGGACACGTAATAAAAGAAGCTTATAAATAAAACCAACTAATATTGAGTTTTGTGTTAGTAATAAATTTGTATTAGTGTCTTCAGAAATATATTTAAATTAGCGTTTTCAAGAAAAAAATGATAACGTCTTCCACAAATTAAGTTAATATTTTAGTGTCAAGAAATACAGTAATTGTGTCTTCACCACTTAAACTTAAGAGTTACGTCGTATAATGTGTGATAGTTACAAGGCGGTTTAAAAATAAAACTCAAGATAATAGGCAGTAAATAGCAATAAATAGTGTAACAAATTCAACAAGAACATGTGTTATATGCAACATCAGGCTTCACATCACTATAGCGCTCTGTGGGAATAAATGTGATACCAGGCATGAACACGACTAGTAGAAGCATTTATGTCGGCTCATCGTGAGCACAGGGAAGTGAAGCAGTATTTGGCACGTCACCATGAATACAGTTTAGTATCGTTGTAAGTGGTTTTGGGAATGATGGTTAAGGAATAATTTCTTTGTTTCACTGACCAGTGTTTATAACACTCATGGTTCGAGTGAGAGTAAAATGGTTTTGAAAACCGACAAGTTGAAGAACGAGACACTTATGCAACTTTGTTGGACTGATGAAGTCACTGGCTGGCAAGACGTTTCCTCAATAAAGATTCACAAATGTTACACAGGTGTCTCATTCGTCAACCTGTGATTCGATATGGAGATATTATTTAATGTTCGCCTAGACTCTGTAAAATATTTAAACTAGCAAGATGACCTTAAAACTTCAGGATTGTCCTGTACAAGGAGGACGGATAGAATTTTCAATAATCTGTGGATGAATCATACTGTTAATCTCATTGACATGAGAATAGCAGTTTACTGGACAGAGATACGAAACGAAATATTGAGTAAACCCAAGAGCAGTGGTACTCCATGTACTGTTCAATAGTGTTAACTTCCAAGGTCCTAGACTCTTCAACCTTCTGTCAGTATGAAATTTTGCCATGACGAGGTCAAAAGTCATCGGGAGGTAACAAGGTAAGTTTGTGCTGGAGGGGCTTCCAGACCTGTGGGCTGCAGAACACGCTAACCAGTCCATCACCAGAAAACTTTAACTCAGGGAGCTGAAGCAGTAGAATTGTAAAGGCAGTCAAACGTATGTCACATTTTTGTGTACGAACTGTGATATAATGTATACAGACGAAACTTGTAGGGTCATAGACACAAGAATTAGGTAACACAGGTAAGCTTGGTGAAGCAAAACCTTCGTAAAACATCTGTACATATATTCTTGTACCATGGGTTAGGAATAGGTATGAAGTTACATGTGATATTTTCATGTGGACCACGACAAAGTTCGGAGTGTTAGGGAGACTTCTGTGTCTCCACGTAGACCCAAAACCATCTGCTAGTGTTGCTTCCAGTTTTGTCATCCGCTAGTGTTGCTTCCAGTTTTGTCATCCAACTCTGCCTTAAATAAGTCATCAGAAGACCGACTCCGCCTCATGTTGTATGTTGTTGCCACCGCCGAGTTTCTAGTCATTCCATTTTCTCCCTCCATTCCTTCCACCTCCTGCAGCTCCTGTTTTTTATTCAGATATTTTCTCATCCTTAAGCCTTCCTATTTTTCATTGTCCCTATTTAATTCACATCATTTGAAATTGCCTTCGCATGATTGTTAGGTTTTTTTTTTTCATCTTATGGTTCCCCTTCATTACATCCCTCTTATCAGTCTCCTTTCTAAGCAAGTACGTTAGTGGTCTGTCTTCTCAATTCTATGCAGGGTCTCTAGTCCCAGGGTTTACCACACAATTGGTGAGGTGATCTAGCTCCATCAACATGCTTCTTCCTTCGCCATGTCCATGCAGGTCATTTAATTATTTCCACATCACCGATTTTAATTTGACTTTACACCCCTCTCTTCTTATCACGTTTCACTTAATAATGTCATTATGCTCTGACTTCCCACACCAACTGTAATAATACCAATAGTTCCCTTGACTCCAGCACTACTCTCGCTACTCGTAACTATTCCTCCATTTAAACTTCACTGTTTATTTTTACATGTTCCTTGTCAGATACATTAATTAGCCTTGTAATGTTCAAGTTGGCTAATATTACAATAAAGAATATAGTTTACAAACTGAAGAGGGACACCAGTAATACTGTGAGATGTGGACACAGTCATGTCAGTATTGAGGTGCCAGTGATCTCACATTGGCCATTGAGGTGAGGGGATCCCGATAAAAAACAATTAATGAAATTTAACAGTGTATCCTGAATTTGAACTTGAGTCCTGGAGATGGGAAGTACAGTGCCTGCACTCTGAAGGAGGGGTGTTAATATTGCAGTTTAAAAACTGTAGTGTAAAGCACCCTTCTGGCAAGACAGTAATGGAGTGAATGATGGTGAAAGTTTTTCTTTTTCGGGCCACCCTGTCTTGGTGGGAATCGGCCAGTGTGATAATAATAATAAAAAATAATCCTGAATTTACTTGTGAATTACAATTACAATTGTTATATATTCAAATGTACTTGTGTTAACACTTGTACGGTCTAGTTAATACTATTCAACAGTGCACAAAGTACCACTGCTCTTCATTTGGTTTACTCTATATTTCGCTTCGTATCTCTCTGTCCAGTAAACTGTTATTTTATGTCAATTAGAATAACAGTATAATTCATGCACAAATTATTGAAAACTCTCTCCGAGACCTTTAATGTATCCGTGTGTTCTTGCGCTGCTTCCACAGGATGATCCGGGGTGCAAAATGAACCAGCCGCTACGGGGCAAAACCTACAACCAATTGAACAAAAGTTAACCGAGGTCATTAAAATTAATAGTTAACCATATTTAATTATCAGCTGTAAACTCTTATAAACCTTCGTTATTTAAATTCTCCTAATTTGATTTCTCTCCAGCCTGCTTTAATAAAGTGTTAAATCCGTGATATCCTAGACTCCATAAATTGTTTAATGCTCTTGATACTATTTTCATGTTTGAAAAAAAATGAACAAAAAAAATATTATATTTTGAAAATGTAATGTTCGCTGTGGAAATTAACATTTACCTAAGCTGTGCGTCAATCTTCATTCTCTGACTTTACCCACTAGAGTTTTTCCAGTTTTCATAATGGGCAATTGTTAAATTTGATTAACTAGTAAAAGGTTTATGACCCTGATGTATTAACAATAAAATAACTGTTTAGATAACTGGATTCTGTTTTACTGAAAATGTCAGCTTGGTTTGTGACTACTGTCAGCAAACTTGCTGATTTTTTTGTGTAAATAAAATTGGATACAATAGCAGTTTGCTGCTACCGTATTCTATACGATAGTTGCGGTGGGAACAAAAACTGTTTCCAACTTGTTAAATGTTGCTTTTATGGAGGAGAGGGACTACTGCGCTAGATCCCCTCTTTAACTTGCAAGAAAACACAAGGAACATAGGTCTACGTACACTCAGTGGCCATTTTATTAGGTACATCCTTCTCTTACTGAGTCGAGTCCCACTTTGCTCCCAAAATAACTTGGAGTTTTCATGGCATGGATTCAACAAGGTGCTGGAAATATTCTCTTGCGAATCTCCCGTTCCACTACACCTCAAAGGTTTAAGCCAAACTCAGACTCTTTCTGGTCCTTTTACACTTATTCGATTATCTTTTAGGTCTGCTACATTATTCCTGCATTATTGTTATGTTCTTTGTACTCTCCACTTCTACAATTTTACCAGTCTTAAAAGACGTTAGTGTGCAGCAATATTCCAGTTTAGTGAGAAGTTAAGTGGCTTAGAGATGCCATCATTGATTTAGCTGCTAATATGCTTACTTGTTGTCTACCCTACATACGGTGTCTCAAAAGAGGTGGCTTACTTCCCATGTGCTGCTAAATTTATGAGGTGGTTCTCTTTTATAAGAACCAGACGAAATTGTTTCTTGATCGGGCTCTAATGTGGGTCTTCCGTCTAAATAAATGGTCTGTGAGCACCTTTACATTTTACCTGGGGCGCAGGTAGGCAGTACATGCTTCAATTTTGTATAATCTTGTGCCATTCCATGCTGGAGCATGACTGCCATTTCTGTTTGTTGGCTTGTCCTGCTCTGCTGCACTTGTTGGATCCTCTTGATCTTTGGATTCAACATTTCACTCGGGTATTCCATACTTTTCTTGTTGAGAGCCTCTTATGTCGAATCTACTGGACTTTCCATGGATATCTACTATGAGGAGCTGGACCTGCTCTACCTCCTCTGTTTTGAGCTTAGCATATTCCTGGCAACCTGGCTAATGCTCTCCTCTTTGGTCAAGTTAGGCTTCCTCTGCCATTTTATGTACCGGATTATGGGCTAAATATGTCTGTGGATCAGGTTTAAAGTTTTAGGGTGACGATTGCTTTGCAGCGGTCACTAATGAAGACTTGTTTTATGGCAAGATACAAAATACTCTGTTCATTACGACACTTGGTCTAAGAGGGCCCTGCTCACTATCTACTTGTACTCCCAGTATGCTTTATTGCTTCTAAACACCGTGGTCCAAAAGATTCAGGGCTGCTTAACCGTGCCCATCCCTGGCACTTTTAGTGGCGTTCTGTTTGTCTTTGTGACATGTCATGATCCTGGCTTCTGTGGACTATATAGACAAACAATAATTTGCAGGATTTGGATGTTTCGCCGTCTTTCAACAAGAATTATAACTATGAGACGATTCACTGGAAACTTGAGACCAGACACACACACACCTAACCCATGGCCACCTGCTTGCAGGTGCTCCTACACCTCTCTGTGTGACTTGTGGTATGCTGCTCAGTGTAGAACGCATTTTAATAACCCACGGGTAACTGTCAGAGCCTCGTTTAAATTTTCCCGAAGTTTCACACTGCCAGTTTAATACACACACACACACACAAATACACACACACACACACAAATACACACACACACAAACACACACACACACACAAATACACACACACACACACAAATACACACACACACACACACACACACACACACACACACACACACACACACACACACACACATATATATATATATATATATATATATATATATATATATATATATATATATATATCCTTAAGACTAGCTGATGTTGATTTTACCTTAGTGTGATAGCATTTGTGTTGTGTTTGCTCGTGCGAGTAGCTTTCATTTTTGCTGTAACTTTACCGTGTTTTTTCTTATGTATGTTTGTATTTACTTTTATTTTGCCAAGAACTCTTGAGTGATCTCGTGGGTCAAAGTGTTCTTTAACTCTCCTAATTTTATTCACTCCTTCCTTCTTTGTATCCTCTTGTCCAGTAATTGGTTGGCCAACAGATGTTGTATTCTTTACCACAATAATCACATATGTAAAAATTGATCAGTGCTAATCTTTTCTCCCTTACTACTCTCTTCACTTTATCAGTCCAACTGTTTGTCTTCTCACCTGCTCCCCCTTTCCTTCCTATAACCACTAACCTCTTGTGTACACTAGCACTGCATTTTTTTTAAATCACCACCACCATTACTCAACCTCATAATTACCTGTGCTCTGTAGCCCACCTTTCTTTCAATAATTGTTCATTTCTCTAACTAACCATGACTTTCTTTAGTTCATTCACTCGCCCTTGTCTCTTACCACTGATATTATTCTCCTTGTACTGTACTTGCATCTTACTTTTACCGTAGCTACAAGTAAAAATGATATGACATGTCAGCTGCTCTTCTAAAAACACAGTCTATCGGACTGCTGTCACAGTGTACTTCATCATACCTCTTGTACTTATCCTCTTTCTTAAATTTATGAATAATTCAGAGGCCTTTATGGTCTTTTTAATATTTGCACTCCAAATTTTCCTACTGCAGCCACTAACAATCTCTCCCATTTAAGCATTAAAATCTCCAATATTTTTGTCTCTTTGGCGAGATCTGCTAAGTAGAACATAACCCACATAATCCATCCAAGTGTTATACAGCATGTCTCTGCACGAGGACAACCTGAGAGCTGAGCAGTCCTTTAGAGATTATATTTTTAAAGTCTGTAGTAAGAGAAAGGAAAGATTCGTAGCCTGATGGTGAGGTTAACCGTTCGTGGCGTCAAGATCACCAGGTCAAGCTCACTTGTTCTTTCCCATTTTTTTTTTTTTTTTTTGACATCTAGGTGTAGGAAAAGAAAGGATGAGTGGGTAAACCAAGTTGAGGTAAGATTATAAAGTGCTGTTAATGATTTGCATGCAGCAGATGCACTTGACTATGACCGTTGTCGAAAAAGACTAATGGCTACGAGAACAAAACTACCTGATGAAAATAACACCAACATACCATTTAAATTAAAAAAGACGATTTTTTTCTTTGTAGGTCACTCTGCTTGTTCGTTAAACAAATAACCATTCTTTACTTGCTAAGCTTTTAGAAGATATCAACAGTGATAAATCGAAGATTTGGACTTCATGTGATATGCATAATTATTATTAATCATTGGATGCTGAATAATTCGCAAAATGCCTCAAGACCGCAGAACATTTTCCTGTCAAATCAGTGTGATTCTCTGCTCTCTGTTTCTCTAGATTCACTAGTTTTCCGTCATACTGTGGCTAGTGTGCTCAGACCTATTGAAAATACCGATGATGTCGTAGTTAGGAATATTAGTAAAAAAATATTGAGTGTAAAGATCTGGTGCACAGTAAAAAAAAAAAACTACACCGTCTATTAGACAAGACGCTGTACTTTGTTGCTGTCAGTGTAATGTTCCTTTTAGATAATTTTAGGTACACATTTCCTTCAGCTGCAGTTGAGGATATCATAAATGCAGTCTCAAACTGTCCAACACTACTGCAGATTGGAACTTGTATTATATTTCAATGTCAGTCTGCCTTAATTATCACTGATCAGTCGCTAATTACCCACACACTATAATCAGATGTGTGTTTTCTCTGACATTCAACCACTTTTTTTACACCGTCAAATGCTATATGCTAGCATTATATAAAGTATAGATAAGGTAAGTATATATTCGACATACTAGAGTATGAAAAATGGTAATGTAACATAAATAAATGCTGAAGGGAGCTTATGGGTCAGGATGAGAGAGATAGTTAAATACTCTTCACAGTAAGTCTATTAACTTTCTGGAAGAACCCCACGATACAGAAGCTCCGAACAAACTTACTATCATTAATTGTCACCAGTCTACTTCTGTAAAAATATACTAGGAAGGGATGAGCAGAAACCGGGATAAATCTAGGACACAGTACTAATATAGAGGACTCCTAAGTCCTCAGTTACACGGCTCCTACAGCTGTTAATCACAGCTTCGACGAGGCTCAACCCCGGAGCCCCAGCTGATCTACACACCGAGCCAGTCTGGGCACCATTAACTCTTCGTTCCTCCTTCACTCCTCTGCTCTGTCCTCTCCATCTCCTCCTCCTTTCTCAGTCTCCTAGCCATAACATCCTAATCATCTTACATGTGATCCCAACACCGGGTCAGCACTTGCAACCCAGATAGAGGCGTCCACATGCACGTCATAATTCAAAGGAGGTTCTGACAGGTTGTGAAAACACCCAACAGATAATCAGGGAGGGCCTCATTACACTCACAGGGAGTTATTCCTCAAGGAATCCTTCACATGTATCCCTCACAGGGATGTATTTGCTGAGATATTCCTCACGTCGAAAAAACCTAATAGAACAGTTATGTGACCTTGGTATCTACTACTATTATGATAAAATCATTCAGTTTAGAGCATCAGTAGTAGTAACTGCATTGCAAGAAACCAAACTGAGTGGCATCTGTTCATCTGATAAGAAGCTTGTTCAAACCATTGCAGATGATTTTGATTAAAATATTTCTTCACTCAATGGGCTACAGTCAGTTTAAAGACAGTTTAAAGACCCAAGGAGGAAGATGTCAAGGCGTCTGCACCACCCTGTATCCCAGTATCATCAGTTAACAAGGGTGTGCAGCTGCTGAATATAAATATACTCACTGGTTTTTAATATGGTGACAAGTTACCGTGGTATTGGTAAACCTATGACTGTCAAAGCTCTTACAGTAATACAAGACATAGATGACATGACTGCAGTAATACACTGACCAGGAGGACAGACGAGTAGAAATACATCGTAATTCATCGGTCAGGTTGGTCAACGACTCCCGGAAGCCCGGAAGACGCAGCAACAGGATGACACACGCAACCATATGATGTACGATGTACAATAAGAGAGAGAGCGAGAGCTTCCATTCCTGTTCTCCTTGAAATGTTGTTCTTCAAGCTATGCATAAACTAGTACCTTTGTACTAGCATATGCAATGTACAGATCTCAATGGCAGAAAGCAGATCTCATCAATTTCCAGATGGAAAATGTGGACTCCCTTCTGCTTCAACATAAATGTCAACATCAGATACCGAGGGAATCTTATGAACTCCTTGCAGTGTTTGACATTAGAAAAAATTGTTGACTTTCCTACTCACATCTAATGAGATCTATCTGAAGGCATAGTCAATTGCAAAATTTCGTGACTATGTTGGATCATCTTACGACAAGACTGGCTTTATGACATAACATAAGAAAGAAGGAACACTGCAACAGGCCTACTGACCCATGCGGAGCAGGTCCATGTCCCCCCCCAGATTAGCCCAATGACCCACCCAGTCTGGTCACCTCCACTCAAGGATGGAGCACGGCACCAGATCCAGCAGCACAAGCTAGTCAGGTCCAACTCACACCCACCCACGCCCACTCATGTATTTATCTAACCTATTTTTAAAACTTCACAACGTTTTAGCCTGAATAACTGTACTCGGGAGTTTGTTCCACTCATCCACAACTCTATTACCAAACCAGTGCTTTCCAATATCCTTCCTGAATCTGAATTTTTCCAAGACCTGTTTGCGCGCTCTCTACGAATTGAAGCAAGATGCCCTCCATCGAGCAACTTTACCAACAGCTTAAGGAAGAATTGAGGATGGCGAAGATGGAGATTCGGCGACTGACTGAGGAAAACAAGAAGATTTGTAGTAGTACTCCTGTTTTGAGTCCTCAGATCAAGAAAGGAAACTGGTCAGTGGCTGGACAGCAGGGAACGAAGTTGACGATCAAGAAGACGAATGGAAAGGTAGAAACGATGAAGAAAGAGACTGCCGTGGAAACTGTTGTGGAAACATCTAATACATTCTCAGTGCTACCCGACGAATGTGAGTCGACTACTGGGAACGTCACGACGATCGACACCAAGGAAGGTAAGAATATTGTTGTTGTTGGGGATAGCCAAGTTAGGTATATGGATAGGGCGTTCTGCTTGAAGGACAGGAGTAGGAGACAGAGAGTTTGCTTTCCTGGGGCTGGGATGGAGGATATTGTTTGCCGTCTGGATGACATCATGAGAGGTAATGGGTGCAATCCTATTATCTGTCTCAGTGCTGGTGGTAATGATGTTGGCAGACGTAGGAGTGAAGACCTGATTAGCAGGTATAGGTCAGCAATAGAAATAATTAGGAGGAAGGGTGGGAACCCTGTCATATGTGGTATTTTGCCAAGGAGAGGAGTTGGAAATGAATGGTTGTCCAGGGCAATTGGTGTCAGTTGCTGGCTGGACAAATATTGTAAGGAAAATGCGGTAACATTCATTGACAACTGGGACTTCTTCTATGGCATTATATATATAGGCGGAGAGTGAGGTGTGACACACGTGACCTGAGGAATGTCATAAGAACATAAGAATGGAGGAACACTGTAGAAGGCCTACTGGCCCATGCGAGGCAGGTCCTTATCAAAACAACCTCTGCCTATGATTAGGACGGGTAGACGATGAAATCATGTGACTCCTGTGTTGTTGGGTTGGTGGTGCTTAAGTATCATGTATGCCAATGTTTTTGAAATTTTGTAGTTTCCAGTGTTGCGTTCTATAGTGTCGGTGACGGCGATTAGTGAGGCTTCTAGGCACCGTCGGCGTCTGAGGTCTGGTTCGGTGAGAACGAGTTGTGCCTCATCAAATGTCCACGGGACATTTGATGAACTGGAATGAGGCACAACTCGTTTTCACCGAACCAGACCTCAGACGCCGACGGTGCCTAGAAGCCTCACTAATCGCCGTCACCGACACTATAGAACGCAACACTGGAAACTACAAAATTTCAAAAACATTGGCATACATGATACTTAAGCACCACCAACCCAACAACACAGGAGTCACATGATTTCATCGTCTACCCGTCCTAATCATAGGCAGAGGTTGTTTTGATAAGGACCTGCCTCGCATGGGCCAATAGGTCTTCTACAGTGTTCCTCCATTCTTATGTTCTTATGACATTCCTCAGGTCACGTGCGTCACACCTCACTCTCCGCCTATATATATAATGCCTTTCTACCTCTGTATGTTAGAAGTGATCAAGGTCCCAGGACCGAAACGTTTTCTAATATGTCATAGTGTTTGCTTACGTGTCTTTCTAAACCAACTAACGAGCTTATTCACCTGATGAAATTATTCTACCTTTAAATCAAACAGAATGGGACTGTTTCTACTAGCAGTCAAAAGAACACTACTGCCGAGATGTAAGTTCCTGAACCAGTAAGGGAACCTCCTTCGCTAGTTGCAAGAACTGTGCCAGTTGTAATGGTGACAGTTAAGCAGAAGTATATCTCCTTATATTCCTGGTCCAAAACATTAAAAACTGAGGGCCCAGATAGAGCCCAATATTGCTGAATAGATGTGCAGGCAACTTAGCATCACCTCTATCTAGCATTACCTAGCACAGTGTAAATGTAATTCTCTGTGGAAAGACGCAAATGTAGTCCCTGTTCACAAAATCAGCAACTACAGACCAGTGATCCCCGGAATACCCTCCAGGTAAGTAGGTAGGTACTGTCAATCCTGTTAGTCACTAGCAAGATTCTTGACACTATAATATCATGGCAAATGAAAGCGCTTTTCGTTAGTACTCTTTCTTTGTGACAGTTAATATGGTTTCAGAAAAGGTCGCTGTACTGCTGATCTGCTTTCAAACTTCTCCACTCTGTGGCAACAGGTACTGGATGAGTTTAAGATCAACTGTGTAATAGCACTGGACATTGCTGACTCTTTCGACTGAGTATGGCATCAGGGAATTTTGGCAAAATTGCTAGCACTATGCCTTCTTAGTGATTACCTTTATGGAGCAGAGTCCCACATGGAATTGTGTTTGGGCCACTGTTATGGAATATCTACTTCAATGACCTTCAACTCATCCCAGAATCCCAGGAATATGCAGATGACTATACTCTGACATTTACTTATCTAAGACAGGAAATGCCAGCTGCTCTCAGTTACCTAGATCACCAGCTTACCGCTGTTATCAGCCTGGGAAAAACGTTGGCAGGTTATGTTTGGTTTTGAGAAAAATGATGATAATCTTTAGGCTCCATGAAGGTAATGTTGAATAGTGTTGAAACCTGGGAATAAAGCTAAATCCTAGGAGTGAAATTTGATTACAAATATGAAGAATCACATAGTAAATCTTGAAAGTAAGGTGGCCAGGAAGCTAGCAGTATTAAGGCACTTACACCTTCACCATACTTCACTTTCCTGAATTGCCTATCCCCCGTCTCATCTACTGTTTCTTGACAAAAGAGAGAACAGAACAAGACTCATCTCTCGCCTGGACACAGGGCCTATGAGAGGGGGGTTCAGCCGGTTCGGGGCCCGGCTGTGAATCTCTGAAGGGGCCCCATAACCATAGACGTTTTATTTTTATTTTTTTTTTATAATTTCAACTATTTTTTAGCTTATTTAGAAAAATAACTGTAAAATTCACTTAGATTGGGGCCTCAGCCTGCCCCCAGGGGCCCCAAAGCAGTCTTTTTCCCCCTGGCAAAATTTCTTTTGGAAGTCCTACCTGCATAGATCTGTCAGCAGAGCCTTCAACACAGGAAGGGTGTGGGTAGCCGTACTGTTATGTACAAGGTCTATGTTGTCAAGATACTGCACTTGGCTCCACTTCGAGAACAGTGAGGAAACAGCTTCTAAACGACAAGACAGGCAGCAGACAGCAGCCACACTCTTGCTTGTACCCTTCAAGAACGTTACTTTATATGACATAATTCATTCACAGAATGACTTGAGTCTGGAACATGTTCGTACAGCATAATAACATTTCATTTGGTCAATTGACTAAATGAAGTCACTGGTCCACAGATGGCTCCAACTTCATCCTACTCTCTATTTGTATGTCTGATAACAAAAAACTTTCAAATGAACTGAGGTAGGTAACAGCTCTTATCTTGTAAATTAACGTAGTAACTCTTACCTTTGTAAAAAAAAAAACTTTATTAAATAAGTGAGAGAGAGAAAGAAAATGAAAAAAGTTGAAATACGTTACCAAGGGAGGAAGGTCCCAGTAGAACAGGTCAACCAAATCAAACACATACGACACACACACACACACACACACACACACACACACACACACACACACACACACAGCGAAGAGGCGGGGCCAGGAACTGGGAACTGACCCCTACAACTACATATGGGTGAGTACATTGTTCGACGGCTGCCACCCACATTACCCACCACCCACACCATGTCACCTGAACCGCTTCGACGAGCACTCTCTCCAACCTCACCAAGAAACTATTCATTCCCCTCCACTCCAATAACCTCACCCCCCACAACCCGCACTATCCCAGCACGCAAACTCCCACCAAGACACCATCCCCCAGCATCCCCTCCAGTAGATGACTGTAGATGTGTCCCACGCTGGCTAGCCGCACCCTGTGTGATAGTCGACTGAGGGGAAGAAAGTATCATTAATGAGGTGTATTTCAAGGGTGACTGAATGTTGTAATGATACTAGTGTTAGCCCTATGGTTGTGTGTGTGTGTGTGTGTGTGTGTGTGTGTGTGTGTGTGTGTGTGTGTGTGTGTGTGTGTGTGTGTGTGGTGTGTTGGTGTGTTGGTGTGTTGGTGTGTGTGTGTGTGTGTGTGTGTGTGTGTGTGTGTGTGTGTGTGTGTGTGTGTGTGTGTGTGTGTGTGTGTGTGTGTGTGTGTGTGTTAGTTACCATTTTGTCCTAGGCACATGTCGATTAGACACTAGGCCTGTTGTATATGCGCGCGCGCGCGCGTGTACTCACCTAGTTGAGGTTGCGGGGGTCGAGTCCGAGCTCCTGGCCCCGCCTCTTCACTGATCGCTACTAGGTCACTCTCCCTGAGCCGTGAGCTTTATCATAGCTCTGCTTAAAGCTATGTATGGATCCTGCCTCCACTACATCGCTTCCCAAACTATTCCACTTACTGACTACTCTGTGGCTGAAGAAATACTTCCTAACATCCCTGTGATTCATCTGTGTCTTCAACTTCCAACTGTGTACCCTTGTTACTGTGTCCAATCTCTGGAACATCCTGTCTTTGTCCACCTTGTCAATTCCTCTCAGTATTTTGTATGTCGTTATCATGTACCCCCTATCTCTCCTGTCCTCCAGTGTTGTCAGGTTGATTTCCCTTAACCTCTCCTCGTAGGACATACCTCTTAGCTCTGGGACTAGTCTTGTTGCAAACCTTTGCACTTTCTCTAGTTTCTTTACGTGCCTGGCTAGGTGTGGGTTCCAAACTGGTGCTGCATACTCCAATATGGGCCTAACGTACACGGTGTACAGGGTCCTGAACGATTCCTTATTAAGATGTCGGAATGCTGTTCTGAGGTTTGCTAGGCGCCCATGTGCTGCAGCAGTTATTTGGTTGATGTGCGCTTCAGGAGATGTGCCTGGTGTTATACTCACCCAAAGATCTTTTTCCTTGAGTGAGGTTTGTAGTCTCTGGCCCCCTAGACTGTACTCCGTCTGCGGTCTTCTTTGCCCTTCCCCAATCTTCATGACTTTGCACTTGGTGGGATTGAACTCCAGGAGCCAATTGCTGGACCAGGTCTGCAGCCTGTCCAGATCCCTTTGCAGTTCTGCCTGGTCTTCGATCGAGTGAATTCTTCTCATCAACTTCACGTCATCTGCAAACAGGGACACCTCAGAGTCTATTCCTTCCGTCATGTCGTTCACAAATACCAGAAACAGCACTGGTCCTAGGACTGACCCCTGTGGGACCCTGCTGGTCACAGGTGCCCACTCTGAC
>NC_091358.1:8846939-9056939 GCF_038502225.1 Cherax quadricarinatus
TTTCTCTGCCTCTCAGCACTTTTCAGTACATGTCTCATCATTTCACTCACTATCTTTCCCTTTATCTCTCTCTCTCTCTCTCTCTCTCTCTCTCTCTCTGCTACAACAATAACAGGCGGCACATATGATAATGTTGCCCACCAGACTGACAACCTTTTTTACTTTTATTTTTATTTTTATTTTCGGTTTTACTTCTTTTCGCGCGTCCTCATCCCGTAGAAAATCTGGTGTGTAACTGCCTAGTCGAGTTAGCAGGGTTTGAGCCACAGCTCTTGGGCCTGCTTCTTGAACTGTCTTGTCTATCACTGTCTTATTCGTGAAGCTGTGGAGTGGTGTTATAGTCCATTTGAATTTTCTCCCGTTAAGAGTGGTGCCTAAGTCTCGCGACGAGCTCTTGATCAAAGAATTTGAGCTACCTTCCCCTCGAATTAAACCGATGACTCCCCTCCGCCACATTCCCCAGGCTTTATAAGGCCCATGTGTATTTAGCCCTTCCCCATTAATGTACTAACGATTTAATATATATTTGTAGATTTTTTCCTAACGTGTGTCTCTCTCTCCATAAAACACATGTACAACAGTCTTCTTCAGTCCAATACAACACTGGCAGCAGTAGTACTAGTTTTGACATGATCAGTTCATCACCCTGAGTAGGTGGTGGTCAGTCCCTCAACCCTAAAAGTATAGAAATAACTTTGATGAGTTTCGAGAGTCTTTCTGCTCCCGGAGCCCGGCCATAGGCCAGGCTCGTCTGGTGCTAGCCTGGTCAACCAGGCTGTTGCTACTGGTGGCCCGCTGTCCCACATATCCATCACACCTGGTTGATCTGGTAACCATGCTATGATGAACATGCAACCAAACCTTATAAATAAAGCATAAGTGAAGTGAAGCAGTTGGAGGCGATGTCACAGGTGAGCGTGGACCACTAGTGGAAGTAAGCCTTGCTAAACAGCTGTTTAGCAAAAGAGTTATAGAAAATATTCCCTGTACCTAGATATGTGCCATGGTGTTATGTCATACTGTTGATATATATCTGTGATGAATACGTTCACTAACAGGAAGGTGGAGGAAAGTGATGAAACGTTGTGCTGGTTGAATGATGGACGAACAGACATCTGATAAAACAAGTAGGTGGGGAAATGGAGAGTAGAGGAATGAATTTATAAAAATGAGATAAACATTTTATAAAGGGAACTTTTCGCCCAACGGGAGATTTATTAAGTCAGTGAATTAATAAAGCCTGAGATAAGCGAAACGTGACTTTTTTAAAGTTACTTAACGTTGCATTGTCTATTATATGCATTTATCATTATTATATAAAGTACCGTGTAACAGAATGATGGAAGGATGTAGGTGTGATGAAGCAGGAGGCGGAGGAGTATGGAGGGACGAAGCGAGGAGGAGAGGAAGTTGGAGGATGAAAGGGGTAGAGGCGAAGACAATGTAAATCAGATGAAAGACAGAATACATTGAAAAACTACACTAGTGGTGATAATTAATAAACGCCTCAAAAGGAGAGGGAGAGAGAAGAGGAGCAGGGAGAAAGGAGTAGGGAGAGAGAAGAGGAGCAGGGAGAGATTAAAAGGAGGCAGAGTAGAGCAGTAAGAATAAAATAGAGAGCAACAAGGTGTAATCAAGAGAGCGGCAGCACATTTTCCAGTCTTTTAATGCCGTTTATTTAATTAGGACTCAGAAGGGGGTTGGAGGAGGGGGGTGTTCAACCTTAAGAGGCTTCCCTCCTCCTTTTTTTCTTCCTTTCTCCAAAATCATTTTTCCCCCTCTCAGTTTTTTTCGATCGGGATTGAAAAGGTTCGGAAAATCTGAAAGGAAAAGTAGTAATTACTTACATAAGTCTTATGCTTTCTTGTTCTAGCCTTCCTAAGGGATATAGCCATTCTCTCTCTCTCTCTCTCTCTCTCTCTCTCTCTCTCTCTCTCTCCTAGCGTATTAAATAATGAAGAACAGAGAGAGAGAGAGAGAGAGAGAGAGAAAGTCGGTGGAGGTGTCAAGGCTACGGGACAAGAGCGTATAAGTATTTTTTTTTTTTTGCAGTGTTGAACGTATTATTGCTGTGTTAAGCAAGCTCAGTTTCCCGGTGTTGAGCTACAGCTCTTGAGTATTTAAGTTGAAAGTCGTGAATGGTTTTAGCGACTACTTCGTCTTTAACTTCTACCTCAGTGAATGAATACTTTCTAATCTGCGCGACTCATTTTGGGTATTGAGTCTCCATATGTTTACCTTCCCTGTGTTTGCAAGGGTTGATCCTAGCCCTACTTCACAACTGAACCAGCAGGGGTTGATCCTAGCCCTGCTTCACAACTGAACCACCAGATGTTGATCCTAGCCCTACTTCACAACTGAACCAGCAGGGGTTGATCCTAGCCCTGCTTCACAACTGAACCACCAGATGTTGATCCTAGCCCTACTTCACAACTGAACCAGCAGAGGTTGATCCTAGCCCTACTTCACAACTGAACCAGCAGGGGTTGATCCTAGCCCTGCTTCACAACTGAACCACCAGATGTTGATCCTAGCCCTACTTCACAACTGAACCAGCAGGGGTTGATCCTAGCCCTGCTTCACAACTGAACCACCAGATGTTGATCCTAGCCCTACTTCACAACTGAACCACCAGAGGTTGATCCTAGCCCTGCTTCACAACTGAACCACCAGATGTTGATCCTAGCCCTACTTCACAACTGAACCACCAGAGGTTGATCCTAGCCCTACTTCACAACTGAACCACCAGAGGTTGATCCTAGCCCTACTTCACAACTGAACCACCAGAGGTTGATCCTAGCCCTACTTCACAACTGAACCACCAGAGGTTGATCCTAGCCCTGCTTCACAACTGAACCACCAGAGGTTGATCCTAGCCCTACTTCACAACTGAACCAGCAGGGGTTGATCCTAGCCCTACTTCACAACTGAACCAGCAGGAGTTGATCCTAACCCTGCTTCACAACTGAACCAGCAGGGGTTGATCCTAGCCCTACTTCACAACTGAACCAGCAGGGGTTGATCCTAGCCCTACTTCACAACTGAACCACCAGAGGTTGATCCTAGCTCCACTTCACAACTGAACCACCAGAGGTTGATCCTAGCCCTACTTCACAACTGAACCACCAGAGGTTGATCCTAGCCCTACTTCACAACTGAACCAGCAGGGGTTGATCCTAGCCCTACTTCACAACTGAACCACCAGAGGTTGATCCTAGCTCCACTTCACAACTGAACCACCAGAGGTTGATCCTAGCTCCACTTCACAACTGAACCACCAGAGGTTGATCCTAGCCCTACTTCACAACTGAACCACCAGAGGTTGATCCTAGCCCTACTTCACAAATGAACCACCAGAGGTTGATCCTAGCTCCACTTCACAACTGAACCACTGTGTTTTACTGGTTTCTGGCCTCTGAAACCCGATCATGCCTATTCTTGAAGCTGTGTATGATTTTCTTTCACCACCTCTTGGTGTAGTACCTTCCACTTGCTCGCAATTCCAAGAATAAAAAAACAAGTACTGCGTAACGTCTTTATTTGATATTTGTTTCCTCATACCTCACCCTTCAAGGTGGGGTAGCTGGATACCGATGAGGGGCTCTTGATCAAAGGAATTTGAGCTGTCCTTCCCCTTGGATCAATCCTGATTACCTCCGGTTTCCCAGATGTATGATCCCTACGAATTTTAGCTCTCCCAAGTGATTCTGTTATTCCAAACAGCTTGAGTGTTTTATGTATCATGGTCTTCAAGTCTTGTAGTGTTGGTAGAGTGTCTTCAGTCTCCACTCGTAGATCATGCTCTTATGTGCCTCTATCAATCTTGTTCCAACTACTGGATCTTTTGTTTCTTTGCACGCATGATCAGTCGGGCTCCACGATGGTGCTGCGTGCTCCAAGGTAGGTCTAATGTTATGTTTAAACCTCTGTTTAAGTTAAGGCATTTTACACACACACACACACACACACACAAACACACACACACACACACACTGGAGGACAGGAGGGTCAGGGGAGACATGATAACGACATACAAAATACTGCGTGGAATAGACAAGGTGGACAGAGACAGGATGTTCCAGAGATGGGACACAAAAACAAGGGGTCACAATTGGAAGCTGAAGACACAGATGAGTCAAAGGGATGTTAGGAAGTATTTCTTCAGTCATAGAGTAGTTAGGAAGTGGAACAGTCTGGCAAGCGATATAGTGGAGGCAGGAACTATACATAGTTTTAAGACAAGGTATGATAAAGCTCATGGGGCAGGGGGAGAGTGGACCTAGTAGCTGTCAGTGAAGAGGCGGGGCCAGGAGCTGAGTCTCGACCCCTGCAACCACAATTAGATGAATTAGGTGAGTACACACACACACACACACACATATATATATATATATATATATATATATATATATATATATATATATATATATATATATATATATATATATATATATATATATATACCGGGAGATCGGCAAACCACCGTGACTGGCACCAGCAATCATTCTTCGGTCAGAGTCATTTAGATCACATTTCTTCCCTATTCCGATGTTAAGTGTGAACAATATGTTCTTATAACTAAACCACTGGACCATAGGTTTGCATGCTTTTAGGCATCAAGATGCTGCCACGTTTTTGACTGATTAGATATTTGCATTAACGAGGTGTATCGGTGTACCTAATAAAGTGGTCACTGAATGTGTAGTGTACACACACACACACACAGTAACACGAACGCGCGCGCACGCACACACACACACACACACACACACAGTAACACGAACGCGCACGCACGCACACACACACACACACACACACACACACACACACACACACACACACGCACGCACGCATATACAACAGGCCTAGTGTCTAATCGACATGTGCCTATAACAAAATGGTAACTAACACACAGAAGAGAAAGTGCAAAGGTTTGCAACAAGACTAGTTTCAGAGCTATGAGGTATGTCCTACGAGGAGAGGTTAAGGGAAATCAACTTGACGACACTGGAGGACAGGAGAGATAGGGGGGACATGATAACAACTTACAAAATACTGAGAGTAATTGTAAAGGTGGACAAAGACAGGATGTTCCAGAGACTGGACACAGCAACACGGGGACACAGTTGGAAGCTGAAGACACAGATGAATCAAAGGGATGTTAGGAAGTATTTCTTCAGCCACAGAGTAGTCAGTAAGTGGAATAGTTTGGGAAGCGATGTAGTGGAGGCAGGATCCATACATAGCTTTAAGCAGAGGGAGAGTGACCTAGTAGCGACCAGTGAAGAGGCGGGGCCAGGAGCTTGGACTCGACCCCTGCAACCTCAACTAGGTGAGTACAACTAGGTGAGTACACACACACACATGTGTATATATATATATATATATATATATATATATATATATATATATATATATGTATGTGTGTATATATATATATATATATATATATATATATATATATATATATATATATATATATATATATATATATATATATATGTGTGTGTGTGTGTGTGTGTATATATAATCTTTCAACGTACCAGCCGTATCCCACTGAGGCAGGGTGGCCCAAAAGAAAAAACTAAAGTTTCTCCTTTTAAATTTAGTAATATACACAGGAGAAGGGGTTACTAGCCCCTTGCTCCCGGCATTTTAGTCGCCTCTTACAACACGCATGGCTTACGGAGGAAGAATTCTATTCCACTTCCCCATTGAGGTAAGAGAAAATAAACATGAACAAGAACTAGGAAGAAAATAGCAGAAAACCCAGAGGGGTATACATATATACACACACACAAGCGCGCACACACACACACACACACACACACACAAGGTTTGCAACAAGGCTAGTTCCAGAGCTAATTGGAATATCCTACGAAGAATGGTTAAGGGAAATCTGCCTGACGACACTAAAGGACAGGAGGGTTAAGACATCATGATAGCGACATACAAAATACTGGTAGGAATAGATAAGTTGAACAGAGACAGAATGTTCCAGAGATGGGACACATAAACAAGGGGTTACAATTGGAAGTTGAAGACTTAGATCAGTCATAGGGCTGTTAGGAAGTATTTCTTCAGTCATAGAGTTGTCAGGAAGTGGAATAGTCTGGCAAGTGACGTAGTAGAGGCAGGAACCATACATAGTTTTAAGACGAGGTTTGATAAAGCTCATGGAGCAGGGAGAGAGAGGAGCTGAGTCTCGACCCCTGCAACCACAAATAGGTGAGTAGAGTAACATACACATAACTAATACCATCACTATGACAGAAACATCACATCAGTTACTGATCATTTTCTTGTAATTATTTTATTTTGAAATTTCCACATTTATGTCTCATGAAAAACTGAAAAAGTTATGTTAGCATGTAAGGAAGGTAATGTGTCTAGTTATGTCCATGATGTGTGACTGATACAACACTTATCATAACTGAGTGGATCTACACAAGTTGTTTATCCAGAAATCAATTCCCTATTTTTAAGGGATTTGCCATCCAAAGATTTATCCACCATTCTTAGTGGTTTACTCTGTACTGTTTAATGAGACTGGTTTATAATTTAAATAATTTTGTGTTCCCTCTCCTCCTCCTCCTTCGTCTGTTTCTACCTCTCTGCTCTTCCTCCTCTACCTCCCTCGTCTTCCTTCTCCTCCCTCGTCTTCCTTCTTCTCTCTCCTCTTCCATTTCCCCCTCCATTTTCTTCCTCTTCATCTCTTTCCACCGGTGCCCTCTTCGTATTCTTACCCCTACCACTCCCCCTCTTCTCTGTATAAGGTTCCCCCCCACCAGTTCTTCCTCTCCCCTCTTCTCCCCTCCCCCTCCGTGTCACCTGTCATTTCCTACGAGTAAATTAGCAATTTTTACCTCCGCTGTAACAGACTAGTGAAAAATGTTGGATTTTTCTCCCTCCAGACTTTCATTTCATCCATTTGTTTGGGAGGTCTGGAGGGGAGAGGGAGGGGAGAGCTGTGGAGGGGAAAGAGGGGCGTTAAGGAGGAGGGGTGTGATGGAGAGTATATGGTGGGTGAAGGAGTTTGTGATGAGACGAGGGAGAGGAGGGAAGGAGGTGTGAGGGAGGGGTGAGATGAGGGAAGGTGTGAGGGAGGGGTGAGACGAGGGAAGGAGGTGTCAGGGAGGGGTGAGACGAGGGAAGGAGGTGTCAGAGAGGGGTGAGACGAGGGAAGGAGGTGTCAGGGAGGGGTGAGACGAGGGAAGGTGTCAGGGAGGGGTGAGACGAGGGAAGGAGGTGTCAGGGAGGGGTGAGACGAGGGACAGAAGGGAAGGAAGGGTGAGACTAGAGAGGGAAGGACGGGTGAGACTAGGGAGAAGGAAGGAGGTGTGAGGGAGAGATGAGAGGGGGGAAGGAAGTGTGAGGGAGGGAGGGGTGAGAGGAGGGAGGGAGAAGGGAGGGGAAGGGTTAGAGAGGGGGGGTGACCGGTTTCACTGCCTAGATTAATTGCCTATTGAGTTTTAAATAGATTTATTATTATGAAGGGTCGGGGTGACAATAAGGACAAATGAGGAAACTATAAAGATCCAGAGGTTAATGAGGGAGGGAGGGAACCATGTCAGCTGGGAGAGAGGGAGGGAGGGGACCATGTTAACTGGGAAAGAGGGAGGGAACCACGTCAGCTAGGAGGGAGGGAACCATGTCAGCTGGGAGAGAGGGAGGGAAGGAACCATGTCAACTGGGAAAGAGGGAGGGAACCACATCAGCTAGGAGGGAGGGAACCATGTCAACTGGGAGGGAGGGAGGGAACCATATCAACTGGGAGAGAGGGAGCCAGAAACAAAAAAGATTGGTGGGAAGGAGACTGAGAAGGCAGACTACTGACGCTAAGCAGAAACTGAAGTGGAAAAGAGGTGTTGAGGGGCGTGTGGGGTGTGGAGGAGTGGTGGTCGTGGAGAGGTGAAGGGGTGGTGGAGTAGCGGTGTAGGGGTGAAGGAGTGGTGGTGAAGGAGTGGTGGAGAGGTGGTAAAGGGGTTTCGTGAGTATAGTGTATGATATGGTAAGGAGGGATGGGGGGGATATAAGGAAGGAGATGGATGGTGTGGGGTCATAAAGAGGAAGTAGGGGAAAAACTGGAGAGATTTAGTAGGAAAGAGTGAAGAAAGATGTAAGAGAGAAGAGAAAGAGGCTTGGGGTAGGGAAAAAAGAAAGCAACAAAAAGTGTGTAGAAAAGGCAGGGAGAGCAGAGTAACTGAAAGCATAAAAAAAGAATTAGACGATTATATTTTGCTGCCGAAGCGGCTAGTATATTGATATTGTGCACCCCAAACCCTTCCTGTGGACGGTATATGGAGACACAGACAACCTGGGAATTAGGTCTCAAAAGGGTTAACAGGAGTACATCTTGATTTACAAGCAAATTTAGGCTATTTACCTAATAAAGATAGCTACGGAGGAAACCTTACTGAATAGTGAGACGTTGTGGTTGCTGGCAGTGGCTGGATGGGTGACCAGAAGGGTATAGGACACTTGAAAAGTTGGCCATGTCATATCTAATGGATTGAGAGAAGTAAACACAGGGAGAGAAGGAAGCGAGGGTTACGTTAGGTAAGATTCGTCAGGAAACAATACAAGCGTTTCTTGACGCGAGTCTTAGTTATATGATGATCCGCCACTGGAGCTTTTAGTCATCTGATCGAGGCCTTCCGCTGGCTTAACGGTCCACTCCTTAAAATATAACCTAATTGGTGAAGATGTTTTAATAAACAGGACTGATGTTCAGGAAGAACAGATCAACTTAAAAATCCACCTCATGACATCTTACTGATAAGGACCCTACAAACGATATTTTCTTTTGAAGTTATGTCCTCTGAGTTTCAACATAATGCAAATAAATCCCTAGAATTTGAAAATTATAATGGTGATTATACAAAAAATAATTGAAACTGGATTACAGTAATTAGGAATTTGATAGACTCAGTAGATAAGTTAAAACTAAAGTAGAAACCAGGTGTAATCGAATGGTTTTCGAGAGTTCTTCATTCAAATCAGAGAAAATGGGTATCGTGCCGGGAATGTGCAAAATGTGATGAATATTTTATAAGCTGGGGCTAGCTCTTTAGATTCTAATTACCAGCCAAATGGCTTGAACTCAGTACTAGGTCAAGTTTTGGAATTAATAACTGCCGATGTAATGCAGTCACCATAATTAATATAATTTGACCAGTCTTCACAAGGCTTCACAAAGGGTCCTTTTAGTTTGCCTAACAAATTTATGTGGTAGCGGCACGCTGAACTGGAGGAGAAATTCTCTCCTGGATCGAGGTATGGCTGAATCATACAACACAGTGGAAATCAGTCAAGTGACATTTCACTGGGTTTTGAGACCCTTGTTGTTAAGAAGCTATGTAAACAGAGCGAGGAAGGAATACATAGTGACATGCCGTAAGCTGGTTCACTAACCACTCAAAAATAGGCTGACAAATTCTTAAAACGACACCATGGAATTTCAAAATAATTTGAACAAGTTAATGTTTGTTGAATATGGACAGATATAATGTTTGTTCAATATGGACAAATATAAAGTTTTAATTCTGGGAGCAGGAAATAACCTCTGTACTTACAGACTGAATAAAAACAACTTCATCAAACTAAATGAAAAATACTTAAATATGATGTTTATAAATGGTTTAATTGGATTCGCTCCTCTATAATAGTTTACTATTTTCATCAAATGAAATTTCGGTTTCCGGTGGCAAAGAATCAAGGTAGATAAAGACAGAGAGAAAACTGAGAGGGCCTGGAGACTGGCATCACCCCGGTGTATATCTCTGAAGGGGTTCAAGAGCTGCCTCACAACAACAGACCGACCCTGTCAAAGTACCCCGAAGTTGCTCCATGCCTGACATGTATTAAAAGTTAATAACTTTAGGTATCTGCTGAAGAGGATCCCAGCAGGGAGTCGAAATATACAGATCATTTAATCTTCAGAGTTTCTGTCTCCATGTGGGTTATCGTGTGACTATAGGCAAGCTTTACTGGCAGAATTTACTATAGCTACGAATAAATTTGTTTCCAGTTATGTTATTACGATTTCGTGAGTCAATTTAATGATGCCTTTATTGATTAAGAAGTAGCTGTAGCAACGTTTGAGTACTGTGTTAGTTTCCATAAGTTAATCTGATCTTTATAGATGCATAGAGAAGGGGAATTGTGAGGCAGGTAGAAGATGGATTAATGTGGTAGATGAGTGACGATGGTGTACAGTGTGGTGAACGAAATGGTTGAGTGAAGGTGGTGTGTGTTATGTGATGGGTGAGTCCTGGCAGTGTCTGCAGTGTGGAGAACAACAAAGAAGCTGGTTTGAAGGACATAAACGGGAGCAACGGTAACTAATATCTCCCCTTCTCCTAAAAGAGTAAAGTGTCTTTAATACATCAGTAATAATAGAATGAGTTACCTTCACTTTGTGTCTTTATTTCCTTATAGTAAGGTACAGTAAGACTTGACGTCTCAGATACCTTGCAATGTTCACTGGTGTCTCGTAAGCCTGAGCTCTAAAAATTCATCTGTTGTATTTGATTAACCATCGTGTCTTTAAAACTTGTTTCCTGTTATTATAGTTTTAGTAAGTGCCCCAGAACGTGTTGATAAATGATGTTAACATGGATTTGAGAGTGAACTTTGAAACTAGTGCATTCTCCTGTGCAATTGGAAAAGCGGTTGGAAATTATAGTTGTACTAATAATAGTTAACTAAAATGTTTAAGTGAAAGATATGCTTAATATTAATTAACACTAATAAGAATATAAGGAGAGAGCAAACAGTAACAAAGAAGTGCTGATTAGCATCAGTATCAGCAATACAGCTTAAACTTCTTGGCTTCATATCAAGAAGTATAAATATCAGTGTCCCAAGGTTATACTGCAGCCTAATATGTTAACAGCAAGACTCAATGAGATTATACGACGTAGTTTTGCTCACTATTTAACAGATTAGACATAAATGTGTCGCCAGATATACAGCAATTGATGGCAAACTTAACCTCCTGTATCGGGAATCTTTTCTACGAAGATAGGTTAAGAGTCATGAACTTGTGTTCTTTTGAATGTGATATTGAATGAGGGGAGGATATGATTGAGGTTCACAGACAGGATAAAGGAATATGTAAGGGGTATGTATTAGGGTGCTGAAAGTAAACAAACAGTGGATCCAAATTCGATAAATTTAGATTTAGAAATGGTACATGAAGCCACTGGTCTGATGACCATCGAGTTGTAGATGGAGTTGCAGATGTAAGTAGAGTTGTCAATGTAGGTAGAGTTGTAGATGGAGTTGCAGATGTAAGTAGAGTTGTCAATGTAGGTAGAGTTGTAAATGAAGGCAGAGTTGTAGATGTGTAAAACAGTTAGAGAGCATTATTAAAACTAATATGTTAGATATCTTTATAAATGAGCTACACAAATACGTAGGTGAGAAGGGTTGGGTAACATGGGACTGTGTAGCGTGGGCCGGGAACACCTACTGCATCACTCTTATTGTAATAATATCTTTATTTCTACAAGTACATGTACAAGGTCTAGTACATGTACATGTACAGGCCTAGCTGACATCAATGACGTACTACTGTATAGAAAGCCGCTTGTTATGCAGAGCATTTCCGGCAAATTAGGTCAGTTTTGTCCCAGGATGCGACCCACACCAGTCGACTAGCACCCAGGTACCCATTTTATACCGATAGGTGAACATGGACAACAGATGTCTTAAGGAAATGCATCCTGTTTTCCAGCCGTACCGGGAATTCGATCTCCGGACCTCTGTGTGTGAGCTGAGTGCGCTAGCGATCGAGCTAAGGGACATTCTTAAGAGAGAAACAAGCACAAGATCATTGAGGATGATTCTAAGGTAATTCACTTCCTGTATGACGGACGGTGTGTTAGTTTACTAGTTACATTTTTCAGCCCTCCTTTTTTCACAATTCACTTGCCAGTGCGGGTTTACTTCGACTTCCGTCTGTTTCTTTGTAAAAAATTGGATACACCAGGATAGTTGCACAGTGGAAACAAAAGCTAGCTATGTTTCCCTGTTATAGTCCATCACGCAGCTGTTTCCCTGTTATATACTATCACGCAGCTGTGTTTCCCTGTTATATTCCATCACGCAGCTGTTTCCCTGTTATATACTATCACGCAGCTGTATTTCCCTGTTATATTCCATCACGCAGCAATGATTCCCTGTCATATTTAATCACGCAATGTTTCCCTGTCATATTCCATCACGCAGCTATGTTTCCCTGTCATATTCCATCACGCAGCTATGTTTCCCTGTCATATTCCATCACGCAGCTATGTTTCCCTGTCATATTCCATCATGCAGCAATGTTTCCCTGACATATTCCATCACGCAGCTATGTTTCCCTGTCATATTCCATCACGCAGCTATGTTTCCCTGTCATATTCCATCATGCAGCAATGTTTCCCTGACATATTCCATCACGCAGCTATGTTTCCCTGTCATATTCAATCACGCAGCTATGTTTCCCTGTCATATTCCATCACGCAGCTATGTTTCCCTGTCATATTCCATCATGCAGCTATGTTTCCCTGTCATATTCCATCACGCAGCTATGTTTCCCTGTCATATTCCATCACGCAGCTATGTTTCCCTGTCATATTCCATCATGCAGCAATATTTCCCTGTCATATTCCATCGCGCAGCTGTGTTTCCCTGTCATATTCCATCGCGCAGCTGTTTCCCTGTCATATTCCATCGCGCAGTTATGTTTCCCTGTCATATTCCATCACGCAGCTATGTTTCCCTGTCATATTCCATCACGCAGGATTGGGCTCATAAATGGTGCTGAAATGTGTCAGTCTTAGCTGGGAGACTTCAGTAGGACAGTGAGGATGTCATCAAATATTTCATTAAGGGTTCATCAGTTACAGGAACTTCAAAGGTTTCCTTCCAGCACAACTGGAGTTACTATCACTTGGGAACTGCCATCTTTCAGTTCCTGCCTACGTGTTACCTTCATGTTCCGTAGCTCGGTTGGTAGCGCATTCACCTCACGCACTGAGGTCCGTGGTTCGATCCCCGGTACGAGTGAAAACATTTGGCGTGTTTCCTTAAGATATCGGCTATCCATGTTCACCTAGCAATAAGTAGATACCTGGGTGTTTTGACTGGTGTGGGTCACATCCTGGGGACAAAATTAGCCAAAGTTGCCCGAAATGCTCTGCATAACAAGGGACTTTTCATGTAGTATGTCAATGATTTCAGTTATGGTCTGTGTAAGTTGTAACGGTACGTTAACCATACCACGGTACCTCATGGTACCGTCTACCAGTCTGACACCCTCACTGTCTTTCAGTAGTTTATGCGCACACTTCTCTCATGAACAAAATATGCTAAATCTGAACAAGCATTTTAGTTCATTTTTGAAGGAGAAATTGTGTTCAGTTGTACAACTCGGGAATAATGTAGATAAGTATTTATTCTGGTGAATCATGATTCATGTTCGATGCTACTTATTCTTTCCTTTCTCTCTCTCTCTCTCTCTCTCTCTCTCTCTCTCTCTCTCTCTCCCTTTCCCAAGTCTCTCGTATTTTACCGCAATGCCTTGTACTTGTCCTGTATTTTCCCACACAATTTATGTTCTCCATCTTGTTCTTATCCCCATCCCACCCCACAATTTTTACCTTCTTCTTTCTTTTCCCCACAAATAATACGCTCTTTACCCTTCTACCCATCCTCCTCATTGATGAGACCCCCCCCACGCTTCTTCCCACTTGCCCCATCTATAGTTTCCCCCTTTCCCATCTTTCCTTCCTCTTACTTCTTCCCTTACTCTCCTCCCCATCTTCCTTCCTTTTCTCTCTGCACCTCCGCCTACCTTTCCTCCCCTTCCCCAACTTTCCGCCCGCTCCTTCCTCTCCAGGGCTGCCGGGCAGAGCGGTATAGGCAGCTTCCGCGGAGATTGGGACCCCTCGCTAATATGATTATAAAACAGAGAAATTGCATTTTTAACTTTCCTTCATGCTTCAAAAATGGAATTATAATTCCTAATTTCCTTATAAATCTTCACCACCTCTTTTGCGTAGGCAAGAGAAGCTACCTTTTTTGTATTCCATGTGTTGCTAGGTTTACACTTGTTCTTCACTCTTCATATCTGCTACCAACGCCGAGTTTCCTCCAGTGTTTCATATATATATATATATATATATATATATATATATATATATATATATATATATATATATATATATATATATATATATATATATAGAATTCGCAGAACAAGCGAAATATTCACAAACACTAATCTCTGGCCGAAGGAGACTCGACCCTACAAACCTTGGAACAAGGTACGCAGGTACTTGTAAGTTTTGGCTTAAATATCAACGCTCTTCTTGTCGAATAAGACAAGCAAAAATTTGTGTATGTACTAATTTCGCAAAAAATGTTCTGAATAAAAGTAAAAAATATATTTCATTGTGTTCGATTATCAAATTATTGTAAACTTATTTAAAATATATTTAGTTGGATTAGGCTAAATTAAATTGCGCTTGTTATAATAAGGTTAGGGAAGTTTCCCGATGTTCTTTTGGTACAAAATTATTAATTTTTGCATTAGCATTAATGAAAAAATATATATATTTAAATATATAAGAGAAAATTTTAGAAAAGACTCATTTTAAATGAGCTCTTGCTAATTGATCAATTTTACCTATTCGTCTCGACATTATATATATATATATATATATATATATATATATATATATATATATATATATATATATATATATATATATATATATATAGATAAATATATATATAATGTTCATAGGATCCTCTGTAGATGTTTAAATATTTATAGAGAATTTAATATGTTAATGGAGGCTAATGGAGCATTTGTGTATCTCTTATTTTCTCTCTCTCTCTCTCTGGGTTGTATTCTCAAGCGTTAGTAAAATTCACATTTTGCAGAACATAACTAAATAAAAAATTTTGTGTATCCTTAAGAAAAATCTTTTCATTCAATAACATGTATCGTTGTTGGCAGGTATGTTTGTGTTGAGGAGCAGGTGGGCAGCGACCTGACTTTGGTACGTATGACCTTCATGATCCCTTTCACTCGTGTATTACCTGCACCCGTAGCTAACTTACCCATCTTGTTAAATTAGACTTAGTGTATGTCTAGCACAAAGTCGTACGAGTGTCTTCATTGTCTCTAAGTCACAAATGTCCACCTACTAACCTAAGTCAGATATGAGAAATGTGATTTTTCACATATAATGAACTAAGTATAAAGCAATAACTGCAACTGGACGATCCCATGCAAATGTGTGTATGTATATATTTTATATCATGCAAAACTACACAGGCATTTATTAAGCAGACCAAGATGGCGCCAGAAAGTAGAGTGGAAACGGTAGTCAACAGAAATTGCACAACATGCATATATCAAAAGGTTGTCCCTAAGTTCACTTGTCCTTAGGTCAGACCAGGTTGTCCCTAAGTTCACTTGTCCTGAGGTCAGACCAGGTTGTCTCTAAGTTCACTTGTCCTGAGGTCAGACCAGGTTGTCCCTAAGTTCACTTGTCCTGAGGTCAGACCAGGTTGTCCCTAAGTTCACTTGTCCTGAGGTCAGACCAGGTTGTCCCTAAGTTCACTTGTCCTGAGGTCAGACCAGGTTGTCCCTAAGTTCACTTGTCCTGAGGTCAGACCAGGTTGTCCCTAAGTTCACTTGTCCTGAGGTCAGACCAGGTTGTCCCTAAGTTCACTTGTCCTAAGGTCAGACCAGGTTGTCCCTAAGTTCACTTGTCCTGAGGTCAGACGAGGTTGTCCCTAGGTTCACTTGTCTGAGGTCAGACCAGGTTGTCCCTAGGTTCACTTGTCCTGAGGTCAGACCAGGTTGTCCCTAAGTTCACTTGTCCTGAGGTCAGACGAGGTTGTCCCTAGGTTCACTTGTCTGAGGTCAGACCAGATGGACTGGAGAAGAGGAGAAATGAAGAAAGAGGAGGATGGTCGAGGTATTTAGAGAATGTACATAAAATTATGATTTGTGTATGGCAGTATGAGAGAGAGAGAGAGAGAGAGAGAGAGAGAGAGAGAGAGAGAGAGAGACTAAATGGATGGATAGCCAATAAGATTTTGATAGGGAGGCAGAGAAAGGTTACATGTTATAAATATCATCATGACAAAACTGAGGAAGAAACAGAAGACGAGGATAGGACGATGAATGATGATAAGAAGGATAATGTAGAGGCAGAGAGGTGTGTGAGGTATATCACTGCATTTTTATTACTATTATTATTACATTCTTGGGATGTCTTTAGGTAAAATTTCAGAAGAGGGAGAGTAGTTTCAATCCCTTGGAGCACGAGCCTTACACCAGCATGAAGGCACCTTCTTCGAAGGTGGGAGGTCAGAGGTGAGAGGGTGGGGGAGGTCAAAGGTTATCTGTACTGGAGTGGTAGCGTGGCAGTGCTGGTCACTGTCAGCAGTGACCTCTCGGTCAAACAGCCCATACAAGGTCAAATTGAGTCATGTATGCAAATCAGTGCGTTAAAAAACTCATGGAATTCTGCTGAATGGTGCTGACCGATGTTAATTGAATTACATGGAGGAAATGGTGTAAGGTGCGTGTTTTGAGGGAGGTGACTGTGGCCCTGTCTTAGGGAAGGATTAAGGGCGGTTCTCCCCTGGCTGCCTCAGGGCTGTAATGAGAAGTCATCATTCTTTTATTAAGGGATAAAGTGATTGTGAGAGATTTATTGTAGTGCTGTGTGTTGGATAGTGCCAGCCAGCCCGCCCCTCACCTCGCCTCCTGCTGCTGCCCCACCACCGCTCTACCGGCAAGGAGCTGCTTCCTTACAGCAGGTGTAGCAGGTAGTAACCCTCACAACAGGTGTAGCAGGTAGTGACACTCACAACAGGTGTAGCAAGTAGTGACACTCCCAACAGGTGTAGTAGGTAGTGACACTCACAACAGGCGTAGCAGGTAGTGACACTCACAACAGGTGTAGTAGGTAGTAATACTCACAACAGGTGTAGCAGGTAGTGACACTCACAACAGGTGTAGTAGGTAGTAATACTCACAACAGGTGTAGCAGGTAGTGACACAACAGGTGTAGCAGGTAGTGACACTCACAACAGGTGTAGCAGATAGTGACACTCACAACAGGTGTAGCAGGTAGTGACACTCACAACAGGTGTAGTAGGTAGTAATACTCACAACAGGTGTAGCAGGTAATGACACTCACAACAGGAGTAGCAGGTAGTGACACTCACAACAGGTGTAGCAGGTAGTGACACTCACAACAGGTGTAGTAGGTAGTAATACAACAGGTGTAGCAGGTAGTGACACTCACAACAGGAGTAGCAGGTAGTGACACTCACAACAGGTGTAGCAGGTAGTGACACAGCAGGTGTAGCAGGTAGTGATACTCACAACAGGTGTAGTAGGTAGTAATACGCACAACAGGTGTAGCAGGTAGTGACACTCACAACAGGTGTAGCAAGTAGTGACACTCCCAACAGGTGTAGTAGGTAGTAATACTCACAACAGGTGTAACAAGTAGTGACACTCCCAACAGGTGTAGTAGGTAGTAATACTCACAACAGGTGTAGCAGGTAGTGACACTCACAACAGGTGTAGCAAGTAGTAATACTCACAACAGGTGTAATAGGTAGTTACACTCACAAGAGGTGTAGCAGGTAGTAATACTCACAACAGGTGTAGCAGATAGTGACACTCCCAACAGGTGTAGTAGGTAGTAATACTCACAACAGGTGTAGCAGGTAGTGACACTCCCAACAGGTGTAGCAGGTAGTAATACTCACAACAGGTGTAGGAGGTAGTGACACTCCCAACAGGTGTAGCAGGTAGTAATGCTCACAACAGGTGTAACAGGTAGTGACACTCCCAACAGGTGTAGCAGGTAGTAATGCTCAAAGCAGGTGTAGCAGGTAGTAATGCTCAAAGCAGGTGTATCAGGTGCTAATACAACAGGTGTAGGAGGTAGTAATGCTCACAGCAGGTGTAGCAGGTACTAATACAACATGTGTAGCAGGTATTGACACTCCTAACAAGTGTAGTAGGTAGTAATACTCACAACAGATGTAACAGGTACACTCACAACAGGTGTAGCAGGTAGTAATACTCACAACAGGTGTAGCAAGTAGTAATACCACAGGTGTAGCAGGTAGTAATGCTCACAGCAGGTGTAACAGGTATTAATACAACAGGTGTAGCAGGTATTAATACAACAGGTGTAGCAGGTATTAATACAACAGGTGTAGCTGGTATTAATACAACAGGTGTAGCAGGTATTAATACAGCAGATATAGCAGGTAGTAATGCAACAGGTGTAGCAGGTAGTGGCACTCCTAACAAGTGTAGTAGATAGTAATACTCACAACAGATGTAACAGGTACACTCGCAACAGGTGTAGCAGGTACTAACTCACAACAGGTGTAGCTGGTATTAACATTCACAACAGGTGTAGCAGGTAGTAATACTCACAACGGGTACAGCAGGTAGTGTATAGAAACCTCTCTCTCTCTCTCTCTCTCTCTCTCTCTCTCTCTCTCTCTCTCACTAACCTACTGGAAGTGCCTTACAGACAAATTGCTACCAGATGATCAACATGACTTCAGACTTTTTTTTTTAGATTGATTTGCGTTAGTTTTTGGCAAGTCCTTCTTGACATACCAATGTCACGCTCATTACACATGCAGTATCCACAGTCCCACGTCAGCAGGTGTATGTGGGGAGGGTAAACGTCTAAGGATTCCTTCCTCGGATCGAACTATGATTATTTCCCTTTGTACACAGATCGTATATTACCAAACAATCAATAAACTATTGAGGCTACTGGGAATGTCTCAGAGCTATTCGATTTTTTGTATGTAATAGAGAAAGCTGTAGGATGCTTCAGGGTGTCAACACGCCAACACCAAGATCCTAGACCAGGTACCTGATCATAAACCACGGTACGTGTGGGGTTAGAACTCGTGGCAAGCGAGTCGTAAAACTCCAGGCCAGCGCGTAAGCCACTGGGCCACCTGGCTACGATAAGATTCATCCAGGTAGGTATATTTATGCATCATAGGGAGGTTATCACAGGCCCCACCGTGACCACAAATGGATGGCTGAATCTTATCGTAGCCAGTTAGCTCAGTGGCTTGCACGCTGACCTGGAGTTTTATGAGTCACTTGCCGTGAGTTCAAACCCCATCCGTACCGTGGTTTGTTTGCAATCGTGTCATTACGATTTCATGAGTCATAATACCTGATAATACATAAATGGGAAAAATTTTAGGGGTCTGATCCCAAATCTGCACACTGCTATAACATCTTAGGTAAGGTTTGTCAGGTAACAAGGCAGGTGTTTCCCGACGTGGGTTTTAGTCATATAATGACCCACAACTGGAGCTTTTGGTCACCTGACGGAGGCCTTTCCCTGGCTTGCCGGTCCACTCCTATAAAAATTATGCTGATGATTATAACCATTAAATAGCATCTTACTGGAGTAAGAGATACGGAATGAAGTGGAAATAAAGATGTCTCTATATAAAACGAGAGAACACTGTGTCAACCTGCGTGGCCCAAGACTCATCAACCTTCTACCAGATAACAGAATTAATGCAGTATGAAATGCAACTTTCAAGGGCAAACTGAACCACTGTGCTCTGCAAGTGTCGTATCAGCTGGTTTGTTACGTCTTTGTGCACCTGCGAGCCGCTAGAAACATCAGCCTATTTTACCTGAGAGTAAATAGTGAAGCTTGGCCTCAGACTGGGCTGTAAGGGCATACAACCCTCAAAACCGGTCAAAGGTATTTCCACACCAATGTACACAGGTGCTATAAATAAAATGTCGCTCTGTTATATGGATCACTCTGAAATAACCCATGTTCAGTGTGAGGATATTTGATTGAGGAAACGTTTCGCTACGAATGCCCTCTTCCGTCCTCAAAATATCATATATTGCTGAGAATTATCTACTTCTAGCTAGATTAAGGAGTATTGTGTATTATCTACGTGTACGAGACTGATAGAAATGCAGAAGGCTCTCTCCTTACTCTCTCCGGCTACTGCCGGCATAAAAAAAAGAAGGGGGGGGGGGAATTACCATACCATGTGTTTTGTTTTAAAAGTGTCGATATTTTGTCAGGTCGCATCCAAGATGGGTCGTTGTAGGAGTGAGAGAGCTTGGGTAGGGTGTGTACAACGTGGGTGGCAGCATCAGCAGTGTTAAGAGTGCTGTGTGGGCCAGGCCAGAGGTGCCTACGATAGCAAGGGACTGGACTTGACTGCTGTGGGTGACAGCACGCACGTCTAACAAGAACATTCATGTTTTGCCCAACCTACCTGTTGTCGATTCCGGGGGTTACAGGTCATCGCCCCGGACAGCTAGGTCCAAACCAGGCCTTCTGATTGACCAGGCTGTTGGTGCTACTAGCACCCAGTCCAACATTGGCATCATAGCGAGGCTCATCAGGAACTCGTTCGAAGAATTTATCCACTTCCAACGTGGAGGGTGTTCCGGGGGTCAACGCCCCCGCGGCCCAGTTCTTAACCAGGCCTCCCGGTGGATCAGGGCCTGATCAACCAGGCTGTTACTACTACAGTCTGTAATTCCTTTTTATATAAGATTGTAATGTTGAAAAAGAAATGCAGAGTGATGAGATGTGCCTTGTGTGTGTGTTTCATTTGTATTTTGTATATGTTTTGTGTTTATGCAATGCAGTGGGATGCTTATGTGTGTTTCGTGTGTAATTTATATATGCTTTGTGTGTTTCGTGTGTAATTTATATATGCTTTGTTTGTTTCGTGTGTAATTTATATATGCTTTGTGTGTTTCGTGTGTAATTTATATATGCTTTGTTTGTTTCGTGTGTAATTTATATATGCTTTGTGTGTTTCGTGTGTAATTTATATATGCTTTGTGTGTTTCGTGTGTAATTTATATATGCTTTGTTTCGTGTGTAATTTATATATGCTTTGTGTGTTTCGTGTGTAATTTATATATGTTTTGTGTGTTTCGTGTGTAATTTATATATGCTTTGTGTGTTTCGTGTGTAATTTATATATGCTTTGTGTGTTTCGTGTGTAATTTATATATGCTTTGTTTGTTTCGTGTGTAATTTATATATGCTTTGTGTGTTTCGTGTGTAATTTATATATGCTTTGTTTGTTTCGTGTGTAATTTATATATGCTTTGTTTGTTTCGTGTGTAATTTATATATGCTTTGTGTGTTTCGTGTGTAATTTATATATGTTTTGTGTGTTTCGTGTGTAATTTATATATGCTTTGTGTGTTTCGTGTGTAATTTATATATGCTTTGTGTGTTTCGTGTGGTAATTTATAATATTTCTCTTCCAGTAGTTTGTTGAGAAATCTTAAGGTCCTTAGACACGCAATAAGAATTAAAGAATAGAGAATCACATTACCGTAGCTGCAACAGTTCACCTCAGATCCGCACTTATGATGAGGTTTCGGTTCAGGAAGGACCGAAACGTATTCACCAGGTCCCTCTCCTAAGTGCGGGTTGTGGTGAATAAAAAGTGAACCCCTTCTCTGGGCAACGGAAAACAATATGATGTTCAAAGACAAATTCTAACTACTCCATTATGGAAAACTGGAGGAGATAACTAGAACCGAGTATGCTACAGACTCTAATCATACAGTAGAGCAGAAAAGTAATGTGAAGGACCTGGGAGTGGTAATGTTTGAGGATCTCACTTTCAAAGATCACAACAGTGTCACTGTCACATCTGCGAAAATGATAGGATGGATAATGAGAACATTCAAAACAAAGAGATGTCAAGCCAGTGATGATCCTTTTTAAATCACTTGTTCTCTCTAGGCTGGAATACTGCTGTACATTAACATCTCCATTCAAAGCAGGTGAAATTGCAGATCTCGAGAATGTACAGAGATCCTTTACTTCACATATAAGTTCCGTCAAACACCTTAACTACTGGGAACTCTTGGAAGCACTTGATTTGTACTCACTGGAACGCAGGCGAGAGAGATACGTCATAATCTACACTTGGAAAATCCTAGAAAGAATGGTCCCTAATCTACACACAGAAATCACTCCCTACGAAAGCAAAAGACTGGGCAGGCAGTGCAAAATACCCCCAATGACAAGTAGGGGCGCCATTGGTACACTAAGAGACAACACAAAGTGTCCGGGGCCCAAGATTGTTCAACAGCCTCCCACCAGGCTGCCTTCAAGAGGGAGCTGGACAGATACTTAAATTCGGTGCCAGATCAGCCGGGCTGTGGTTCGTATGTTGGGTTGCGTGCGGCCAGCAGTAACTGTCTGGATGATCAGGCCCTGATCTACCGGGAGGCCTGGTCGTGGACAAGACCGCGGGTACGTAGATGCTTGGAATACCTTCCAGGTAGGTTGACTGCGGATTGACCCGTAATGTGTAAACCAAGTCATTTGAGTTCGACCATGTGTCAGCTATGGAATATAAGATGGAGGTTGCCAAACCTGCAACGTTTCGCTCTTTTATAGAGCTATTTCTAGTCATGACATGATAAGAGCTCTACACATGGCGAATAATGTTTCAGTCGGTCATGAACTACTGTCGAGTCACAGCTGACCTGACAGTGGACGTCAACCGACTGAAACGTCATAAGTTCCTTTCTTAAGTACGGGTTTGTGGTAAATCGGCAACGTTTATTATCTTTGTATCCTTATTCCCTTTCCTGCTACGGAGCGATGGCACCTAAATATTTAAATATATATATATCCTAGGTAGAAGGTTGGTAGACAGCAACCGCCCAGGGAGGTACTACCGTCCTGCCAAGTGAGTGTAAAACCAAAGCCTGTAACTGTTTTACATGATGGTAAGATTGCTGGTGTCCTTTTATCTGTCTCATAAACATGCAAGGTTTCAGGTACGTCTTGCTACTTCTACTTACACTTAGGTCACACTACACATACATATACAAGCATATATATACACATCCCTCTGGGTTTTCTTCTGTTTTCTTTCTTGTTCTTTTTTATTTCCTCTTATCTCCATGCGGAAGTGAAACAGAATTCTTCCTCCGTAAGTCATGCGTGTTGAGGCGGCTAAAATGCCGGGAGCAAGGGGCTAGTAACCCCTTCTCCTGTATAAATTACTAAATTTAAAAAGAGAAACTTTTGTTTTTCTTTTTGGGCCACCCTACCTCGGTGGGATACGGCCGGTATATATATATATATATATATATATATATATATATATATATATATATATATATATATATATATATATATATATATACCGGCCGTATCCCACCGAGGTAGGGTGGCCCAAAAAGAAAAACAAAAGAGGTATTGGGAAGATGGAAGGAATATTTTGAGGAATTGTTAAATGTTGATGAAGATAGGGAAGCTGTGATTTCGTGTATAGGGCAAGGAGGAATAGCATCTTGTAGGAGTGAGGAAGAGCCAGTTGTGAGTGTGGGGGAAGTTCGTGAGGCAGTAGGTAAAATGAAAGGGGGTAAGGCAGCCGGGATTGATGGGATAAAGATAGAAATGTTAAAAGCAGGTGGGGATATAGTTTTGGAGTGGTTGGTGCAATTATTTAATAAATGTATGGAAGAGGGTAAGGTACCTAGGGATTGGCAGAGAGCATGCATAGTTCCTTTGTATAAAGGCAAAGGGGATAAAAGAGAGTGCAAAAATTATAGGGGGATAAGTCTGTTGAGTGTACCTGGTAAAGTGTATGGTAGAGTTATAATTGAAAGAATTAAGAGTAAGACGGAGAATAGGATAGCAGATGAACAAGGAGGCTTTAGGAAAGGTAGGGGGTGTGTGGACCAGGTGTTTACAGTGAAACATATAAGTGAACAGTATTTAGATAAGGCTAAAGAGGTCTTTGTGGCATTTATGGATTTGGAAAAGGCGTATGACAGGGTGGATAGGGGGGCAATGTGGCAGATGTTGCAAGTGTATGGTGTAGGAGGTAGGTTACTGAAAGCAGTGAAGAGTTTTTACGAGGATAGTGAGGCTCAAGTTAGAGTATGTAGGAAAGAGGGAAATTTTTTCCCAGTAAAAGTAGGCCTTAGACAAGGATGTGTGATGTCACCGTGGTTGTTTAATATATTTATAGATGGGGTTGTAAGAGAAGTAAATGCGAGGGTCTTGGCAAGAGGCGTGGAGTTAAAAGATAAAGAATCACACACAAAGTGGGAGTTGTCACAGCTGCTCTTTGCTGATGACACTGTGCTCTTGGGAGATTCTGAAGAGAAGTTGCAGAGATTGGTGGATGAATTTGGTAGGGTGTGCAAAAGAAGAAAATTAAAGGTGAATACAGGAAAGAGTAAGGTTATGAGGATAACAAAAAGATTAGGTGATGAAAGATTGAATATCAGATTGGAGGGAGAGAGTATGGAGGAGGTGAACGTATTCAGATATTTGGGAGTGGACGTGTCAGCGGATGGGTCTATGAAAGATGAGGTGAATCATAGAATTGATGAGGGAAAAAGAGTGAGTGGTGCACTTAGGAGTCTGTGGAGACAAAGAACTTTGTCCTTGGAGGCAAAGAGGGGAATGTATGAGAGTATAGTTTTACCAACGCTCTTATATGGGTGTGAAGCGTGGGTGATGAATGTTGCAGCGAGGAGAAGGCTGGAGGCAGTGGAGATGTCATGTCTGAGGGCAATGTGTGGTGTGAATATAATGCAGAGAATTCGTAGTTTGGAAGTTAGGAGGAGGTGCGGGATTACCAAAACTGTTGTCCAGAGGGCTGAGGAAGGGTTGTTGAGGTGGTTCGGACATGTAGAGAGAATGGAGCGAAACAGAATGACTTCAAGAGTGTATCAGTCTGTAGTGGAAGGAAGGCGGGGTAGGGGTCGGCCTAGGAAGGGTTGGAGGGAGGGGGTAAAGGAGGTTTTGTGTGCGAGGGGCTTGGACTTCCAGCAGGCATGCGTGAGCGTGTTTGATAGGAGTGAATGGAGACAAATGGTTTTTAATACTTGACGTGCTGTTGGAGTGTGAGCAAAGTAACATTTATGAAGGGATTCAGGGAAACCGGCAGGCCGGACTTGAGTCCTGGAGATGGGAAGTACAGTGCCTGCACTCTGAAGGAGGGGTGTTAATGTTGCAGTTTAAAAACTGTAGTGTAAAGCACCCTTCTGGTAAGACAGTGATGGAGTGAATGATGGTGAAAGTTTTTCTTTTTCGGGCCACCCTGCCTTGGTGGGAATCGGCCGGTGTGATAATAATAAAAATATATATATAGATATATATATATATATATATATATATATATATATATATATATATATATATATATTTGTAGATGAATGGTTCAGAGAACCGACATGTTGATAAATTAGACACATGTGCAACTCTTGGGTATCTTTATTGAGGAAACCTTTCGCCACACAGTGGCTTCATCAGTCCATACAAAGGAGAATCTTGAAGAACAGGAGGAGAATGAGGTAATCAGTCCCTCAACCTTGAGTCGTTGTGGTCAGTCCATCAATCTTGAATAGAATACGGCATACGTGCGGAGAAGGAGCTTATAAACCGTTGGTAGGAGAGGTACAGCAGTCATAGGTGGTGTCACATTTGTTCAATGATGTGGAAGTAGGTCGTGCCCAAGAATTAGGCAAGCGAAGAATTCCCAAGTATTAAGATCCCAAGAAGTTGCAGTGTCTGACAGGTTTGTAGATGAATGGTTCAGAGAACCGACATGTTGATAAATTAGACACATTCTCATTCTCCTCCTGTTCTTCGAGATTCTCCTTTGTATGGACTGATGAAGCCACTGTGTGGCGAAACGTTTCCTCAATAAAGATACCCAAGAGTTGCACATGTGTCTAATTTATCAATATATATATATATATATATATATATATATATATATATATATATATATATATATATATATATATATATATATATATATAAAATAAAGATCACAGTAAACAGGTGATATCACAGTATGAAGAACAACCACTGTGAAAAAAATAGTGAAATTCCAAACTCTTTCGTAACCTCTCACATTATCAAGGCACTATATAGTTCCTTTATATATATATATATATATATATATATATATATATATATATATATATATATATATAAAATGTCGTGCCGAATATGTAAAACTGGTCAATTAGCAAGAACTCATTTAAAATTAAATCCGTTCTAAAATTTTCTCTTATACATTTAAAAATATATTTTTTTCATTAATGTTGATGTAAAAAATTATAATTTTGCACCAAAAGGAACTTAGAAAACTTACCTAACCTTATTATAACAAGAACAATTTATTTTAGCCTAACCCAACTAAATATATTTTAGATTTGTTTACAATAATTTAATACTAAACAAACACAGTGAAATATATTTTTTTCGTTATGTTCAGAATGATTTTGGCGAAATTATTGCATACACAAATTTTCACTTGTCCTATATGGCAAGATGAGCGTTGCTATTTAAGCCAAGATGGCAAGTTCTGCCTATTCGGCACGACATATATATATATATATATATATATATATATATATATATATATATATATATATATATATATATATATATTATATATATATGTATGTATATATATTTACATACATACATAAGGGTTTTGAAGCTTTCATACACCAGCTCATTAATAATCAATTCTTGTTTACCAGATTTTTTTTCCCTTTTGTCAAAGGAAAATTTATTCGGTATCCACTGTGAACTTCACCTTGTCTTGACGAAGGTTAATTGTCTGTCTAGTTGCCTAACATTTGACCTACATAAAAACTGTGACCCAGTTAGGTTGCGAGTAGTGTGAATAGTGGTGGGTACACTCAATCAGTTACGTAATATGCTCTATTTGTAGCGCGCATATCACATACTGAGGGTTCATTGTTCGATCTCCGGCATAGTTGGAAACGTTGGGCATGTTTCTTGCACCTGCTGCCCCTGTTCACCTACGTACCAGGCTGTTAGTCAACTGATATGGACGGCATCCCACGGGGTGGTAGTATACCTAAGATAGAGCTGGGTTTTAAAATGAATGAGCCTGTAAAATTGATTTGTGTAAACACACACATTCACATTCACACACACACACACACACACACACACAGGCAGAGCCAGGAGCTACGACTCGACATCTGCGTACACAACTACGTACGGTCGGTGAAGAGGCGGGGCCAGGAGCTGAGTCTCGACCCCTGCAACCACAATTAGGTGAGTACACACACACACACACTAACACACACACACACACACACACACACACACACACACACACACACACACACACACACACACACGCCAACACACACACACACACACACACACACACACACACACACACACACACACACACACACACGCATATACAACAGGCCTAGTGTCTAATCGACATGTGCCTAGGACAAAATGGTAACTAACTAACTAACACACGCCAACACACACACACACACACACACACACACGCATATACAACAGGCCTAGTGTCTAATCGACATGTGCCTAGGACAAAATGGTAACTAACACACACACACACACACACACGAGCTATTTATCGATCCCCGCAACACAATTAGGTGAGTACAATTAGGTGAATACACCCACACACACATGCTAAAATATAATACTAGTGCACTATAAATAACTCAGCTGTTTATAATTAAGTAAATATACTTCTAGTTAATACAACAAGTTGTAGTGGGTACAGTAAGGAGCAATGGGTACAGCGACCAGTGGGTACAGTGAGGAGTGGTGGAATGCGCGAATGGTGAATTCATGGGCACTGTTTATAGAGTACAGTGAAGAGAGAGATACAGGGAGCAGCTATGACCTGGTGGGAAATGTTTCAACACTGAGCAGTGATGAGACAGGCAGTAGATGTGACCTAATATATACATAATGTATAGAGATACTATGGTCCACATAATTAGTTTATACAGTCACATTATAGTCTTCATACACTCACCTCATACACTCACCTCATGCAGTCACCTCATGCAGTCACCTCATACACTCACCTCATACACTCATCTCATGTAGTCACCTGATATCCTCATACTCACCTCATACACCCACCTCATACACTCACCTCATGTAGTCACCTCATAACCTCATACACTCACCTCATGCAATCACCTTATACACTCACCTCATACACTCACCTCATGCAATCACATACACTCACCTCATGCAGTCAACTCATACTCACCTCATGCACTCACCTCGTACACTCACCTCGTACACTCACCTCATACTCACCTCATGCAGTCACCTCATACACTCACCTCATGCAGTCACCTCATACACTCACCTCATGCAGTCACCTCATACACTCACCTCATGCAGTCACCTCATACACTCACCTCGTACACTAACCTCATACACTCACCTCGTACACTCACCTCGTGCAGTCACCTCATACACTCACCTCATGCAGTCACCTCATGCAATCACCTCATACACTCACCTCATACACTCACCTCAGTTACCTCATACACTCACATCGTACACTCAACTCATACACTCACCTCGTACACTCATGCAGTCAGCTCATACACTCACCTCAGTTACCTCATACACACCTCATGGAGTCACCTAACTCACCTCATACACTTACCTCGTACACTCACCTCATGCAGTCACCTCATGCAGTCACCTCATACACTCACCTCGCACACTCACCTCATGCAGTCACCTCATACACTCGCCTCATACACTCACCTCGTATACACCTCATACACTCGCCTCATACACTCACCTCGTACACTCACCTCATGCTGTCACCTCATACACTCACCTCATGCAATCACCTCATACACTCACCTCATACACTCACCTCAGTTACCTCATGCACTCACCTCGTACACTCACCTCATACACTCACCTCACTCACCTCATACACTCACCTCAGTTACCTCATACACTCACCTCATGCAGTCACCTCACTCACCTCATACACTCACCTCATGCAGTCACCTCACTCACCTCATACACTCACCTCATGCAGTCACCTCATACACTCACTTCATGCAGTCACCTCATGCAGTCACCTCATACACTCACCTCATGCAGTCACCTCATGCAGTCACCTCATGCAGTCACCTCATACACTCACCTCATACACTCACCTCATGCAGTCACCTCGTACACTCACCTCGTACACTCACCTCGTACACTCACCTCATACACTCACCTCGTACACTCACCTCGTACACTCACCTCATGCAGTCACCTCATACACTCGCCTCATACTCACCTCGTACACTCACCTCATGCAGTCACCTCATACACTCACCTCATGCAGTCACCTCATACACTCGCCTCATACACTCACCTCGTACACTCACCTCATGCAGTCACCTCATACATTCGCCTCATACACTCGCCTCATTCACTCGCCTCATACACTCACCTCGTACACTCACCTCATGCAGTCACCTCATACACTCACCTCATACACTCACCTCGTACACTCACCTCATGCAGTCACCTCATACACTCATCTCATGTAGTCACCTCATAACCTCATACACTCACCTCATGCAGTCACCTCATACTCACATCAGTCACCTCACACACCTCATGCAATCACCTTATACACTCACCTCATACACTCACCTCATGCAATCACCTCATACACATCATGCAGTCACCTCAGTTACCTAATACACTCACCTCATGCAGTCACCTCATACACTCACCTCGTACACTCACCTCATGCAGTCACCTCATACACTCACCTCATGCAGTCACCTCATACACTCACCTTATACACTCACCTCATGCAGTTACCTCATACACTCACCTCTTACACTCCTCATGCAGTCACCTCGTATACTCACCTCATACACTCACCTCGTACACTCACCTCATGCAGTTACCTCATACACTCACCTCGTACACTCAACTCATACACTCACCTCATACACTCACCTCGTACACTCACCTCGTGCAGTCACCTCATACACTCACCTCATGCAGTCACCTCATGCAATCACCTCATACACTCACCTCATACACTCACATACACTCACCTCAGTTACCTCATACACTCACCTCGTACACTCACCTCATACACACCTCACCTCGTACACT
The DNA here is from genome assembly GCF_038502225.1 of Cherax quadricarinatus. Classification (NCBI taxonomy): domain Eukaryota; kingdom Metazoa; phylum Arthropoda; class Malacostraca; order Decapoda; family Parastacidae; genus Cherax; species Cherax quadricarinatus. The sequence goes on from NC_091358.1 coordinate 8,876,981, forward strand.
CATGCAGTCACCTCATATATCGTAGGGGTTCTTAAATGGAGATATCGAAGGTAGTAGGAAGGTAGAAGGAAGTAGACACACTTGTTGGATGGTAACGATATATATTGTCAGAGTCTGATGATGGGAAATGGAGCCCACTGCCTTGCCTGTCTTCGCCTGGGTGTCTACGCCGACTGAGCGAGATGGAGGCAGAGGTACGAGCCTACACATGCGCATCCCGTGACGTCACACAAAGTCACAGGCCTACAACAGATCTCCTATCTAAAGCACATGGATGATACTAATAAGCTATGCTATATAACACAGGGATCAGCAACTATGCTGACACATACACTCACCTCAGTTACCTCATACACACCTCATGCAGTCACCTCACTCACCTCGTACACTTACCTCGTACACTCACCTCATGCAGTCACCTCATACACTCACCTCGTACACTCACCTCATGCAGTCACCTCATACACGCCTCATACACTCGCCTCATACACTCACCTCGTACACTCACCTCATGCAGTCACCTCATACACTCGCCTCATACACTCACCTCGTACACTCACCGCATGCAGTCACCTCATACACTCACCTCATACACTCACCTCATGCAGTCACCTCATGCAATCACCTCATACACTCACCTCATACATTCACCTGTTACCTCATACACTCACCTCACTCACCTCGTACACTCATGCAGTCACCTCATACACTCACCTCATACATTCACCTCAGTTACCTCATACACTCACCTCATGCAGTCACCTCACTCACCTCGTACACTCATCTCATGCAGTCACCTCATACACACCTCATGCAGTCACCTCATGCAGTCACCTCATACACTCACCTCATGCAGTCACCTCATGCAGTCACCTCATACACTCACCTCATACACTCACCTCATGCAGTCACCTCATACTCACCTCGTACACTCACCTCATGCAGTCACCTCATACACTCACCTCATACACTCACCTCATGCAGTCACCTCATACACTCACCTCATGCAGTCACCTCATACACTCGCCTCATACACTCACCTCGTACACTCACCTCATGCAGTCACAGTCACCTCATACACTCACCTCGTACACTCACCTCATGCAGTCACCTCATACACTCACCTCGCACACTCACCTCATGCAGTCACCTCATACATTCGCCTCATACACTCACCTCATACACTCACCTCATGCAGTCACCTCATACACTCACCTCGTACACTCACCTCATGCAGTCAACTCATACACTCGCCTCATACACTCGCCTCATACACTCACCTCGTACACTCACCTCATGCAGTCACCTCATACACGCGCCTCATACACTCGCCTCATTCACTCGCTTCATACACTCACCTCGTACACTCACCTCATGCAGTCACCTCATACACTCACCTCGTACACTCACCTCATGCAGTCACCTCATACACTCACCTCATGCAGTCACCTCATACACTCACCTCATGCAGTCACCTCATACACTCACCTCATACACTCACATCATGTAGTCACCTCATACACTCACCTCATGCAGTCACCTCATGCAGTCACCTCATACACTCACCTCATGCAGTCACCTCATGCAGTCACCTCATGCACTCACCTCATACACTCACCTCGTACACTCACCTCGTACACTCACCTCATGCAGTCACCTCATACACTCGCCTCATACACTCACCTCATGCAGTCACCTCATGCAGTCACCTCATACACTCACCTCATACACTCACCTCGTACACTCACCTCATGCAGTCACCTCATACACTCGCCTCATACACTCACCTCATGCAGTCACCTCATGCAGTCACCTCATACACTCACCTCACACTCACCTCATGCAGTCACCTCATACACTCGCCTCATACACTCACCTCATGCATTCACCTCATGCAGTCACCTCATACACTCACCTCATACACTCACCTCATACACTCACCTCATGCAGTCACCTCATGCACTCACCTCGTACACTCACCTCATGCAGTCACCTCATGCAGTCACCTCATACACTCACCTCATGCAGTCACCTCATACACTCGCCTCATACACTCACCTCATGCAGTCACCTCATGCAGTCACCTCATACACTCACCTCATGCAGTCACCTCATACACTCACCTCGTACACTCACCTCATGCAGTCACCTCATACACTCACCTCATACACTCACCTCATGCAGTCACCTCATGCAGTCACCTCATACACTCACCTCATGCAGTCTCCTCATACACTCACCTCGTACACTCACCTCATGCAGTCACCTCATGCAGTCACCTCATACACTCACCTCATACACTCACCTCATGCAGTCACCTCATACACTCACCTCGTACACTCACCTCATGCAGTCACCTCATGCAGTCACCTCATACACTCACCTCATACACTCACCTCATGCAGTCACCTCATAAACTCGCCTCATACACTCACCTCATACACTCACCTCATACACTCACCTCATGCAGTCACCTCGTACACTCACCTCATGCAGTCACCTCATACCTCATACACTCACCTCATGCAGTCACCTCATACACTCACCTCGTACACTCACCTCATGCAGTCACCTCATACACTCACCTCGTACACTCGCCTCATACACTCACCTCGTACACTCGCTTCATACACTCACCTCATGCAGTCACCTCATACACTCACCTCATGCAGTCACCTCGTACACTCACCTCATGCAGTCACCTCATACACTCACCTCATACACTCACCTCATACACTTACCTCGTACACTCGCCTCATACACTCACCTCATGCAGTCACCTCACTCACCTCATACACTCACCTCATGCAGTCACCTCACTCACCTCATACACTCACCTCATGCAGTCACCTCACTCACCTCGTACACTCACCTCATGCAGTCACCTCATACACTCACCTCGTACACTCACCTCATGCAGTCACCTCATACACTCACCTCATACACTCACCTCATACACTCACCTCATACACTCACCTCATACACTCGCCTCATACACTCACCTCATGCAGTCACCTTACACAGTCACCATATACAGTCACTATCTTATCAAAACATTGAACATTGTTCTTAGAAAAAAAAGTATGAAAGAGCTTGTGGTGGTGGGTACTATTGCAGCTGTTGTAATGTATCTGCGCAACCTATCCCCATTTTTCAACCGATCCAATTCTTATAACCTATTTCCTTTTTTACTACCTTTTCCCAGTTTACAACCGTTTTACCTATTTTCATTTTTACTATCTATTTCCATTTGACTACCTATTTCCATATTTACAATTTATTTTAATTTTTACAGCCTATCCTTATTTTCGGGTGTTAAAGGCATTGTCATAAGTTACACTGATGCAAGAAGAGTTGAGAAAACTATAGGAACTCAAATACTTCCCATCATGTTGAATTGTAATGAATTGAAGAAATCGTTCAACATATCGATCATTAGTGGTGACGTAGTGGACTATCACTGTCAGCTGATCAATTTAATTGATGTCTGGCGTAGAATCAATGCCAATTCCATAATAATTAGCTGTTTTGATTTCAGATATCATGGTTTTTATAACATTCTGTAAATTCAGTAAAAATGGTTCATGAAATGTGACCTTTGTTTCTTCCCTGGATCATGCGTCCGAAAGTGACCTGGAACAAATGGGTCGATTTCTGTTAAGAAGTCAGTGTGACTGAGGTGTTTCTATTGTTTGGACATTTGTGCATCTAAGTGTTTCTGTTCATCTCTGAGGACCTCTACTGCTGCAGTAACTCTTCTAGAAACCTTAACCCAATGTTTACTTATTTTTATCTTTTTTTTTCTCATTTCTGTCAATGTTGTTGATTTTTTGTTGTTCCAGCGTCATGGAGTATGCTTTGATGGATCGCATCATCAACAGTAGTCGTGGTATTTGCGTTCTTCCAGTTACCAGCGCCAGTTTGAAATTGATTTGAAAGATGTTCTGTTGCCAAATAGTGCCCGCTCGCGCGCGCACACACACACACACACACACACACACACTATGTAGGCAGGAACCATACATAGCTTTAAGATGAGGTATGATAAAACTCATGGAGCAGGGAGACAGAGGACCTAGTAGCACTCAGTGAAGAGGCGGGGCAAGGAACTGAGTCTCGGCCCCTGCAACCACAATTAGGTGATTACACACACACACACACACACACACACACACACACACACACACAAAAAAAAAAAAAAAAAAAAAAAAAAAAAAAAAAAAAAAAAAAAAAAAAACGCACTCGACTAGTTGAAGGTGAGTTAGTGAACTAGTCTCTCTGGACAGCATAATTTTCCTTTTCACTAAATTTTCTCGCTGGCATTGAAAAATTAAGGTGATCAGTATTCTAAGATGGAGCGATATCAGTAACTTAGCATCTCAAATCTGCAGTGCCCTTTCTCCAGAGTGCAGCATCACTTGTAGGTTTAGACTTGCTAGTAAATCCAGTATCTGATACTAGCTTTAGAGTCTTAGCTTTTCTAGTGCACCAATCAGTGGTCAGTCGTCAGTACTCAGTGGTCAGTCGTCAGTACTCAGTGGTCAGTCGTCACGTGAGGTCACAGACCCTGAGCTGCTTTGGGGATTAGTGTGGACGGTTACAAAGCATGGCTTGCTTCTGCAGTGTTTTAAAAATTGAGGTTGGAGAGTTGAAGGAGGAGGTCTTGCTTCTCCAGGAGGAGATTAGGAGGCTGAAGGTCCACCTCAATGGGTCTGGGAGAGAGTGTGAGGTGGCTGGAGTTGTGGGGAATGAGGCTTCTAGCAGTGAGGTGCAGTCTGTCTCTCACTGTGAGGAGGCTGTAGTTGGGGAGGTAGCAACGGCTACCAGCAGTGAGGTGCAGTCCAGCACCTGCTACAAGTGGCGAGTGGTTCACAGTAATGGAAGGCGCATCAGAGTAAGGAAAGTTAAGAGTGAAGATCTGAAGGTAGGAAATCGCTTCTCTGTTCTTCAGGATGAATGTACTTCAGTGGCCAGTGAAGGTAAGGGTACTACTGCCCCTGTTAATGGAGGTAAGCGCATTCTTGTGGTTGGTGACTCTCAGGTAAGATATATTGACCGTGCTTTTTGTAATAGGAATAAGAAGATGAGAGATAGAGTGTGCTTCCCTGGAGCTGGTGTTGGGGACATTGTCAACAGGCTGGATAATATCATGTCAGGTAATGGGAACAAGCCCATTATCTGTCTCAGTGCTGGTGGAAATGATATTGGGAAGGGTAGGAGAGAAGAGCTGCTAGATAAGTACAGGTCAGCTATAGATTTCATTAAGTCTAAGGGAGGGATCCCAATCATATGTAGCATCTTGCCTAGAATGGGAGTAGGAAATGAATGGTTGTCTAGGGCAATTGGTGTAAATTGCTGGCTAGACAGATACTGCAAGGAACTTGCAATCCCATTCATTGACAACTGGAACAACTTTTATGGCAAACATGATATGTATGCAAGGGATGGGGTACATCTCTCTGGGGCTGGGGTGGTAGCACTTGCAGACTCGATTGAGAAGGCCATTGGTGAAATGCCTATGATTTTAAACTGATGGAAGATAGAGGTATGGGTGTGTGTGGGAAACAAGCAGGTTGCAACACTTGGGTTGGAAACAGTAAATGTATAATAGGCATTCAGCATGAAGTTATAAATAAAGACAATAGATCAGGTCAGCAAACAAAGGGGGACAGCAGAGGGCAGCAAGGGACTAGCTCCCTTAAGGTTTACTATACTAATAGCAGGAGTGTAAGAAATAAGATAGATGAGCTAAGATTAATTGCAAGTGCAGGAAACATAGATATTATTGCTATAACAGAGACCTGGCTCAATCTGAAAGATAGAGAGATGCCCTCTGAATGTCACATACAAGGCTATAAATTATTCCACACTGACAGGGTCAACAGGAAAGGTGGTGGAGTAGCGATGTATGTCAGAGACAATTTAAATTGTTGTGTTAGACAAGATATTAAATTAGAAGCGTCAGCCACTGAATCTGTTTGGTTACAGCTTCTCGAGGGCCGAGAAAAACTAATTTTGGGTGTGATTTACAGGGCCCCAAATCTTGATAGGGAGTGCAGTAAACTTCTATGGGACGAAATTCGTAAGGCATCTACATACGAAAATGTTGTGCTAATGGGAGATTTCAACTATAGACAGATTGACTGGAGCAATTTGACAGGAAATTTAGAGTCAGGTGACTTTCTTGATACGATCCAGGATTGTTTTTTAAAACAGTTTGTGACAGAGCCAACTAGGGGAAATAACCTCCTTGATTTGGTTCTTGCCAGTAGGGAAACACTAATTAATAATCTTGAGGTTAATGATGAGCTTGGGGAAAGTGATCACAAATCACTCAGTTTTAATATATCATGGAATTCCCCTAATAATGGCAATCAAGTCTCCGTCCCTGACTTTCGCTTGGCTGATTTCATAGGACTGAAAAATTACTTAGGTGGGCTGAACTGGAATGACCTGACTAAGGGTCAGGTAGGTGGTGATGGTTGCCGATATGATGCTTTCCAGGGCATAGTTCTAGCTGCTCAGTCAAATTATGTTCCAAATAGGGAAATCAGATCAAACAAAAATGATCCTAAATGGATGAACAATAGATTAAAATATCTGATTGGTCAAAAGAGAGGCATATATAGGCAAATCAAAAGAGGAGAGGGGCAATTGAGAAATCGATATATTCAGTTAAAGAGAGAAATAAAAAAGGGAATTAGAAAAGCAAAAAGAGATTATGAGGTTAAAGTTGCAAGAGAATCGAAGACTAACCCAAAAGGATTCTTTCAGGTATACAGAAGTAAGATCAGGGACAAGATAGGCCCACTCAAAAGTTCCTCGGGTCAGCTCACTGACAGTGATAAGGAAATGTGTAGAATTTTTAACACATACTTCCTCTCAGTTTTTACACAGGAGGATACCAGCGATATTCCAGTAATGATAAATTATATAGAACAGGACGATAATAAACTGTGCACTATTAGGGTCACAAGTGACATGGTCCTTAGGCAAATAGATAAATTAAAACCTAACAAATCCCCAGGCCCTGATGAACTGTATGCAAGGGTTCTAAAGGAATGTAAAGATGAGCTTAGCACACCTTTGGCTAATCTTTTCAACATATCACTACAAACTGGCATGGTGCCAGATAAGTGGAAAATGGCAAATGTGATACCTATTTTCAAAACAGGTGACAGGTCCTTAGCTTCGAACTATAGACCAATAAGCCTAACCTCCATAGTGGGAAAATTTATGGAATCAATAATTGCCGAGGCTGTTCGTAGCCACCTTGAAAAGCATAAATTAATCAACGAATCTCAGCATGGTTTTACAAAGGGGCGTTCCTGCCTTACGAATTTATTAACTTTTTTCACTAAGGTATTTGAGGAGGTAGATCATGGTAATGAATATGATATTGTGTATATGGACTTCAGTAAGGCTTTTGACAGGGTCCCACATCAGAGACTATTGAGGAAAATTAAAGCACATGGAATAGGAGGAGAAATTTTTTCCTGGATAGAGGCATGGTTGACAAATAGGCAGCAGAGAGTTTGCATAAATGGGGAGAAATCAGAGTGGGGAAGCGTCACGAGCGGTGTTCCACAGGGGTCAGTGTTGGGCCCCCTGCTGTTCACAATCTACATAAACGACATAGATGAGGGCATAAAGAGCGACATCGGCAAGTTTGCCGATGACACCAAAATAGGCCGTCGAATTCATTCTGACGAGGACATTCGAGCACTCCAGGAAGATTTGAATAGACTGATGCAGTGGTCGGAGAAGTGGCAGATGCAGTTTAATATAGACAAATGCAAAGTTCTAAATGTTGGACAGGACAATAACCATGCCACATATAAACTAAATAATGTAGATCTTAATATTACGGATTGCGAAAAAGATTTAGGAGTTCTGGTTAGCAGTAATCTGAAACCAAGACAACAGTGCATAAGTGTTCGCAATAAAGCTAATAGAATCCTTGGCTTCATATCAAGAAGCATAAATAATAGGAGTCCTCAGGTTGTTCTTCAACTCTATACATCCTTGGTTAGGCCTCATTTAGATTATGCTGCACAGTTTTGGTCACCGTATTACAGAATGGATATAAATTCTCTGGAAAATGTACAGCCTGAATGCCTTCCACATCCCCCCCCCAGGCGCTGTATAATCCTCCGGGTTTAGCGCTTCCCCCTTGATTATAATAATAATAATAATCTGGAAAATGTACAAAGGAGGATGACAAAGTTGATCCCATGTATCAGAAACCTTCCCTATGAGGATAGACTGAGGGCCCTGAAACTGCACTCTCTAGAAAGACGTAGAATTAGGGGGGATATGATTGAGGTGTATAAATGGAAGACAGGAATAAATAAAGGGGATGTAAATAGTGTGCTGAAAATATCTAGCCTAGACAGGACTCGCAGCAATGGTTTTAAGTTGGAAAAATTCAGATTCAGGAAGGATATAGGAAAGTACTGGTTTGGTAATAGAGTTGTGGATGAGTGGAACAAACTCCCAAGTACCGTTATAGAGGCCAGAACGTTGTGTAGCTTTAAAAATAGGTTGGATAAATACATGAGTAGATGTGGGTGGGTGTGAGTTAGACCTGATAGCTTGTGCTACCAGGTCGGTTGCCGTGTTCCTCCCTTAAGTCAATGTGACCTGACCTGACTAGGTTGGGTGCATTGGCTTAAGCCGGTAGGAGACTTGGACCTGCCTCGCATGGGCCAGTAGGCCTTCTGCAGTGTTCCTTCGTTCTTATGTTCTAATTATAAACTCTAGAGGATAGCTTATAACTGGTGCGTGAAAGGTGATAATGATGACATACTTTATAGAAGGCCCCTAGTTATGTAGAACATTTCTGTTTACAAAGGAACACTGGACTGTTCTTCACTGAATCTAACCTCTGTGTAAGAACAAAATTATGCTTCTAGATTAACATTTCCACAAGTGTATCATTAATGGTCATGAATCCATTGTATTTGTTGAACATCACTTTGCTAGGTTTACTCTTCCTTGTATAGGAACTTATTAAGGACAGATCTCTCGATGCTTCATCCATCTTTACTAGTTTACTCCTCTTTTTATCTCCTTTATCTTGTATATCTATCTGACATATTGGAAGACTGTTGAGGGCTGGATCACAGTCACCTAAAATAAAAAAAATATATATTTATTATAGTTTAGAAATTATTCACGGTGAATTTGATCACCTTAACCGAGACGCCCATAAAAATATATCCACGAAACAGAAATACCTAGGGGACATGTGCAGCTGTACTCTAGTTGTACTCACCTAGTTGAGGTTGCGGGGGTCGAGTCCGAGCTCCTGGCCCCGCCTCTTCACTGATCGCTACTAGGTCACTCTCCCTGAACCGTGAGCTTTATCATACCTCAGCTTAAAGCTATGTATGGATCCTGCCTCCACTACATCGCTTCCCAAACTATTCCACTTACTGACTACTCTGTGGCTGAAGAAATACTTCCTAACATCCCTGTGATTCATCTGTGTCTTCAACTTCCAACTGTGTCCCCTTGTTACTGTGTCCAATCTCTGGAACATGCTGTCTTTGTCCACCTTGTCAATTCCTCTCAGTATTTTGTATGTCGTTATCATGTCCCCCCTATCTCTCCTGTCCTCTAGTGTCGTCAGGTTGATTTCCCTTAACCTCTCCTCATAGGACATACCTCTTACCTCTGGGACTAGTCTTGTTGCAAACCTTTGCACTTTCTCTAGGTTCTTTACGTGCTTGGCTAGGTGTGGGTTCCAAACTGGTGCCGCATACTCCAATATGGGCCTAACGTACACGGTGTACAGGGTCCTGAACGATTCCTTATTAAGATGTCGGAATGCTGTTCTGAGGTTTGCTAGGCGCCCATATGCTGCAGCAGTTATTTGGTTGATGTGCACTTCAGGAGATGTGCCTGGTGTTATACTCACCCCAAGATCTTTTTCCTTGAGTGAGGTTTGTAGTCTCTGCCCCCCTAGACTGTACTCCGTCTGCGGTCTTCTTTGCCCTTCCCCCATCTTCATGACTTTGCACTTGGTGGGATTGAACTCCAGGAGCCAATTGCTGGACCAGGTCTGCAGCCTGTCCAGATCCTTTTGTAGTTCTGCCTGGTCTTTGATCGAGTGAATTCTTCTCATCAATTTCACGTCATCTGCAAACAGGGACACCTCAGAGTCTATTCCTTCCGTCATGTCGTTCACAAATACCAGAAACAGCACTGGTCCTAGGACTGACCCCTGTGGGACCCTGCTGGTCACAGGTGCCCACTCTGAGACCTCGCCACGTACCATGACTCGCTGCTGTCTTCCTGACAAATATTCCCTGATCCATTGTAGTGCCTTCCCTGTTATCCCTGCTTGGTTCTCCAGTTTTTGCATCAATCTCTTGTGTGGAACTGTGTCAAACGCCTTCTTGCAGTCCAAGAATATACAATCCACCCACCCCTCTCTCTGTCTTACTGCTGTCACCATGTCATAGAACTCCAGTAGGTTTGTGACACAGAATTTCCCGTCCCTGAAACCATGTTGGCTGCTGTTGATGAGATCATTCCTTTCTAGGTGTTCCACCACTCTTCTCCTGATAATCTTCTCCATGATTTTGCATACTATACATGTCAGTGACACTGGTCTGTAGTTTAATGCTTCATGTCTGTCTCCTTTTTTAAAGATTGGGACTACATTTGCTGTCTTCCATGCCTCAGGCAATCTCCCTGTTTCGATAGATGTATTGAATATTGTTGATAGGTGTACACAGCACCTCTGCTCCCTCTCTCAATACCCATGGGGAGATATTATCTGACCCCATTGCCTTTGAGGTATCTAGCTCACTCAGAAGCCTCTTCACTTCTTCCTCGGTTGTGTGCACTGTGTCCAGCACATGGTGGTGTGCCCCACCTCTCCGTCTTTCTGGAGCCCCTTGTGTCTCCTCTGTGAACACTTCTTTGAATCTCTTGTTGAGTTCCTCACATACTTCACGGTCATTTCTTTTTGTCTCTCCTCCTTCCTTCCTTAGCCTGATTACCTGGTCCTTGACTGTTGTTTTCCTCCTGATGTGGCTGTACAACAGTTTCGGGTCAGATTTGGCTTTCGCTGCTATGTCATTTTCATATTGTCTTTGGGCCTCCCTTCTTATCTGTGCATATTCGTTTCTGGCTCTACGACTGCTCTCCTTATTCTCCTGGGTCCTTTGCCTTCTATATTTCTTCCATTCCCTAGCACACTTGGTTTTTGCCTCCCTGCACCTTTGGGTAAACCATGGGCTCATCCTGGCTTTTTCATTATTCCTGTTACCCTTAGGTGCAAACCTCTCCTCAGCCTCCTTGCATTTTGTTGCTACATATTCCATCATCTCATTAACTGGCTTCCCTGCCAGTTCTCTGTCCCACTGAACCCCGTTCAGGAAGTTCCTCATTCCTGTGTAGTCCCCTTTCTTGTAGTTTGGCTTCATTCGTCCTGGCCTTCCTGCTTCTCCCTCCACTTGTAGCTCTACTGTGTATTCGAAGCTTAAAGCCACATGGTCACTGGCCCCAAGGGGTCTTTCATATGTGATGTCCTCGATATCTGCACTACTCAAGGTGAATACTAAGTCCAGTCTTGCTGGTTCATCCTCTCCTCTCTCTCTTGTAGTGTCCCTTACGTGTTGGTACATGAAGTTTTCCAGTACCACCTCCATCATCTTAGCCCTCCATGTATCTTGGCCCCCATGCGGGTCCAAGTTCTCCCAATCGATCTCCTTGTGGTTAAAGTCACCCATGATCAGGAGCTTTGCCCTGTCAGGTACCTTTGTTGACTAAAGGTTTCGCTTATGAGGTGGGCTTCTTGAGTCGAGTGCAGAAGTGATTAAATGCTGAGACAGCAAAAGCAGTGGAGAGGTAGAGTATGAGGAGCCCATCAGCCTTGAAGTGGTCAGTCATACTCATTTACTTGTTTGTACTGTATACCATTATTTTGAGACATACATGGGATATACAAGGACCTTAATTCGTTCCTGGGTCACCGACACACACACGCACACGCACACGCACGATGTTATGGTACTATGATGTGTGTCCTTGTCAATGTCCGATATAAAAATGAGAGACAGAAGTGGGGTGAGTATCGTGTCTTGAGAAACGGAGCTTTCCATCTCAAGAATGTGGAAAAACTGCGGAGGATGGCAACGACACTAGTCCACGAACTAAGGGTTATGAACTATGAGGAGAAACTTAGGAGCTAAAACTGATGGCATTAGAAAACACAAGAACAGGGGTGATGTGATAACGTACAAAATTTTGAGACGCAAAAATTGGGTGAAGAGCGGGCGCACGCACGCACAGGCATGCCCAAACACACACACACACACACACGTGCGCGCGCGCGCACACACACACACACACACACACACACACACACACACACACACACGCACACGCACGCACACGCACGCACGCATATACAACAGGCCTAGTGTCTAATCGACATGTGCCTAGGACAAAATGGTAACTAACACAGAGGCCCGGGTTCGATTCCCGGCACGGGAACCAGTATATGGAAGCGGTGTCTAGTAGACACATGAACATTGATCGGTCAGCTTTGCTCTGATCTGCTCGCTAGTGTCACATTCGCTTCCATATACTCACACACACACACACTTATACAACAGGCCTAGTGTCTAATCGACATGTGCCTATGACAAAAGAGTAACTAACACACACACACACACACACTCGTGGAGGAGTCACGCGGTTTGAGCTCGTGTTTTTGTGGCAATTTCTGACTGTGCCATAAGGAATAGAGTGTGGGATATAGGCGTGTGCACGCATAAGAGTGCATGTAATCACTTAAGCCCCCAAAAAAGGAAATATAAGTGATCACAGAAAAGAAAACAAAGAAAATAGTGACTAAGTGTTTAGTGGGGGGCCGTTGGAAGGGTGAAGGTTGTGTCAGGCCTAAATAGTGTTGCCATAATAACGCAGTGGAGTATTTTGAAGAATAAGTGCGACTCAAGACCAGGGAGATAAGAGATATGTATAGATGTGTCAGTAAATACAGTGAGTGAAAAAATTAGATGAGCTAGAGACCACAGTGCCTACAGGAAGTTAGTGGAAAAATTACCGAGAAGCATCAAGCATTTTCATACTGGGACCCAGGAAAACGACAACATTACTCCACTGCCAGCCGCAAGTAATATTCACTTTGTTTGAGTTGCATGGGGTCAGCACCAGTCTCTAGCTGGAAATTGGGGGTCACTCTCCTCGAGCTATCAGAATTAGAATAAGCAGCATTTACTGGCATTTAATAGAATTTATTGAGGTTTAGGAGAGTTAAGCAGTTAATGATAGATAGCCTAGTATGAGAGGTAGCCTAGCGAAGCCTAGCATACAGAATTGAATGTAATTTTAGGCACAAGATAGTACAGTGGGAACCAAGAGATTGGGTACATATGCAAAACATATGTAGTACATACGAGGGAAATAAGGACTGCTTACATAAACACACACACACACATATATGGGATTTCACACCTTTATGTGAATTTACATAATTTTAGGCACACAAGACAGTACAGTGGAAACCAAGAGATAGGGTACATATGCAAAACATATGTAGTACATACGAGGGAAATAAGGACTGCTTACATAAAAGCACGCATACACACACACACACACGCACACTAGGTGAGAACAGGATCTGCTGTTAGGCACTTGAATAGCTGTAGCACACACACACACACACACACATATACAGGATTTCACACCTTTATGTGAATTGACCCTCTAACCCTTCCTTCTCTCTCCGTCTCTTTGTCTCTTTTCCTCTCTTCCTCTCTCTCTCTCTATTATTCTCTCTCTCTCTCTCTCTCTTACTCTTCCTCTCTCTTAATCTTTCTCTCCCTTCCTCTCTCTCCCTTTCTCTCTCTTCCTCTCTCTTTTTCTCTCTTCCTCTTCCTCTCTCTCTTTTCCCTTCTCTCTCCCCTCTCTCCTCCTATCTTTCCCTTCTCTCCTCTCTTTCTCTCCCTTTTCCTTTTCACTCTCCCCCTCTCCTTCTACCTTTCCCCTCTCTCTCTTTCTTTCTCTCTCTCTCTCTCTCTCTCTCTCTCTCTCTCTCTCTCTCTCTCTCTCTCTCTCTCTCTCTCTCTCTCTCTCTCTCTTTCCTTTACTAAAAAAAAAAAATGGTTGGGACTCGTAGGAATCAGGGATCAGATGACAAAGGTATTGGTAGGGAGGAATGGATGGAGGAGCAGTGGAGAAGGATGGAGCAAGAATGGGAGAGAAAATTAGGAGAGCTTTCTGAAAAAATGGAGAAAGAGCTCTCTGTGAAATGGGAAAAGAGGTTGGGGAAGGAGACGAAGAAATGGGAGGCACAAGTCTAAACTGTAGTAGACAGGGTAAGGGTCCTAGAGTGTGAGGTAAACAGGCTGAAGCAAGTCTCAGGGGCAGTGACCAGAGAAGACACAGCATATGAAGCTGAGAGGATGAACAGGAAGGAAGGAGATATAAATTATGCTAAGGTCATATCAGCCTGCAATGAAGGGTCAGGGAATAAAAGGAAAGAGCAGCTGGGTGCAGATAGAGAGGGAGATAAGTCGAATGCTGAGTCACAACCATGCTACCAAGAGCCACTGGAAAAATCAAGGGAGAAAACGACCATATACAGACAGGGACCAGAGTCACAGAGGGAGAGGCAATGGGAGGAGGAAAGGGCAAAATCAGTGTTCATCCATGGGCTTCGGGAGAGAGAGGAAAAGACACACACTGAAAGACGACAGGAAGAAAGGAGATTGGGAAAATCATCACGGAAATAGGGGGAGAAGACATGGACGAGATTGTAAATTTTCAGAGAATAGGGGGGTACGTGAAGGGGAGAAACCAACCGATCAAGCTGATTCTCAGGACAGAAACAGTGAGGAACAGGATCCTCCAAGAGAAACCAAGGTTGAAAAACTCGGAAGAGTACAAGAAGGTGTTCCTAGACAGAGACAGAACACAAACAGAGAGACAGCAGCTGAGGGAGAGGACAAAAAAGCAAAAGGAGATAGGAAAGGAAACAAGAATGGAACCAGCAGAGGTCAGTCAGAGCACAACAGAGAAGCAAGGACAAGCACACACAACTATCTTCAGAACCCCACAACCTATCACACCATCCCAACACAAACTACAATCCCCACCCACAGCTTCCACCCAACCCCCAATCATAGAATCCCACAGTATGCTACCAGGTCTCCCACCCCCACAGGCCCCCCAAACCACAGTATTGGAAAGAAAACTGAAGGTATGGTACACAAACACTGATGGAATAACAAACAAGTGGGAGGAGTGGCACGAAAGAGTCAAAGAGACATCATCGGACATCATAGCGCTCACAGAAACCAAGCTTACAGGTATGATAACAGATGCCATCTTTCCAACGGGATACCAGATCCTGAGGAAAGACAGAAGGAACAGGGGGGTGGAGGAGTGGCACTGCTGATCAAACACTGATGGAATTTTGATGAGCTGGAGAGAGGAGACAGCATAGAAGAAAGTGATTACATAGCGGGAACGCTTCACTCTGGAGGTCCCAAGGTGGTAATAGCAGTGATGTATAACCCACCACAGAACAGCAGGAGACCAGGGCATGAGTATGCCGAGAGCAATAGAGCGATGGTTGACACACTGGCTGCAGTGGCCAGAAGAGCTCATGCACGAAGGGCAAAGCTCCTGATCATGGGCGACTTTAACTACAAGGAGATCGACTGGGAGAACTTGGAGCCACATGGGGGCCAAGATACAAGGAGGGCTAAGATGATGGAGGTGGTACTGGAAAACTTCATGTACCAACACGTAAGAGAGGAGAGGATGAGCCAGCAAGACTGGACTTAGTATTCACCTTGAACAGTGCAGATATTGAGGACATCACACATGAAATACCCCTTGGGGCCAGCGATCATGTGGTTTTGAGCTTCGAATACACAGCAGAGCTATAAGTGGAGGGGGAAGCAGGAAGGCCAGGACAAATGAAACCAAACTACAGGAAAGGGGACTACACGGGAATGAGGAACTTCCTGAACGAGGTTCAGTGGGACAGAACTGGCAGGGAAGCCAGTTAATGAGATGATGGAATATGTAGCAACAATGTGCAAGGAGGCTGAAGAGAGGTTTGTATCCAAGGGAAACAGAAATAATGAAAAAGCCAGGATGAGCCCATGGTTCACCCAAAGGTGCAAGGAGGCAAAAACCAAGTGTGCTAGGGAATGGAAGAAATATAGAAGGCAAAAGACCCAGGAGAATAAGGAGAGCAGTCGTAGAGCCAGAAACGAATATGCACAGATAAGAAGGGAGGCCCAACGACAATATGAAAACGACATAGCAGCGAAAGCCAAATCTGACCCGAAGCTGTTATACAGCCACATCAGGAGGAAAACAACAGTCAAGGACCAGGTAATCAGGCTAAGGAAGGAGGAGAGACAACAAGAAATGACCGTGAAGTATGTGAGGAACTCAACAAGAGATTCAAAGAAGTGTTCACAGAGGAGACACAAGGGGCTCCAGAAAGACGGAGAGGTGTGGCACATCACCAGGTGCTGGACATGGTACACACAACCGAGGAAGAAGTGAAGAGGCTTCTGAGTGAGCTAGATACCTCAAAGGCAATGGGGCCAGATAACATCTCTCCATGTGTCCTGAGAGAGGGAGCAGAGGCACTATGTGTACCCTTAACAACAATATTCAATACATCTATTGAAACAGGGAGATTGCCTGAGGCATGGAAGACAGCAAATGTAGTCCCAATCTTTAAAAAAGGAGACAGACATGAAGCACTAAACTACAGACCAGTGTCACTGACATGTATAGTATGCAAAGTCATGGAGAAGATTGTCAGGAGAAGTGGTGGAACACCTAGAAAGGAATGATCTCATCAACAACACCCAACATGGTTTCAGGGACGGGAAATCCTGTGTCACAAACCTACTGGAGTTCTATGACAAGGTAACAGCAGTAATACAAGAGAGAGAGGGGTGGGTGGATTGCATTTTCTTGGACTGCAAGAAGGCGTTTGACAGTACCACACAAGAAATTAGTGCAAAAACTGGAGGACCAAGCAGGGATAACAGGGAAGGCACTACAATGGATCAGGGAATATTTGTCAGGAAGACAGCAGCGAGTAATGGTACGTGGCGAGGTGTCAGAGTGGGCACCTGTGACCAGCGGGGTCCCACAGGAGTCAGTCCTAGGACCAGTGCTGTTTCTGGTATTTGTGAACGACATGACAGAAGGAATAAACTCTGAGGTGTCCCTGTTTGCAGATGACGTGAAGTTGATGAGAAGAATTCACTCGATCGAAGACCAGGCAGAACTACAAAGGGATCTGGACAGGCTGCAGACCTGGTCCAGCACTTGGCTCCTGGAGTTCAATCCCACCAAGTGCAAAGTCATGAAGATTGGGGAAGGGCAAAGAAGATCGCAGACGGAGGACAGTCTAGGGGGCCAGAGACTACAAACCTCACTCAAGGCAAAAGATCTTGGGGTGAGTATAACACCAGGCACATCTCCTGAAGCGCACATCAACCAAATAACTACTGCAGCATATGGGCGCCTGGCAAACCTCAGAACAGCATTCCGACATCTTAATAAGGAGTCGTTCAGGACCCTGTACACCGTATACGTTAGGCCCATATTGGAGTATGCGGCACCAGTTTGGAACCCACACCTAGCCAAGCATGTAAAGAAACTAGAGAAAGTGCAAAGGTTTGCCACAAGACTAGTCCCAGAGCTAAGAGGTATGTCCTACGAGGAGAGGTTAAGGGAAATCAACCTGACGACACTGGAGGACAGGAGATATAGGGGGACATGATAACGACTTACAAAATACTGAGAGGAATTGACAAGGTGGACAAAGACAGGATGTTCCAGAGACTGGACACAGCAACAAGGGGACACAGTTGGAAGCTGAAGACACAGATGAATCACAGGGATGTTAGGAAGTATTTCTTCAGCCACAGAGTAGTCAGGAAGTGGAATAGTTTGGGAAGCGATGTAGTGGAGGCAGGATCCATACATAGCTTTAAGCAGAGGTACGATAAAGCTCATGGTTCAGGGAGAGTGACCTAGTGGCGACCAGTGAAGAGGCGGGGCCAGGAGCTTGGACTCGACCCCTGCAACCTCAACTAGGTGAGTACACACACGCACACACACAGATAAAACCCATTTTAAAACTCATATTTATAATAATGTAATTCCGAAGATTTTGGACACTTTTGGCAATCTTTGTTCACATACGTCACGATTAGTGCTACCTGAGAGTAAACACATTGTTAATTAGTATAAAAAAATGAAGAGACATTACTAAAAAAATATTGAACCTTCCAAAAAGTTGAAAGAGGGAAGTTTATAGTAGTGAGATGTGAAGGAGAGAGAGAGAGGCATAGTTATAGCGAAGATCCATAATGGTCAGTGTACTTAGAGGAAGTAACGTTACCAGTACTGATGTACCCACACATCATCAACCTACGTTGTTACCAGTACAGATGTACCCACACATCAACCTATGTTGTTACTAGTACTGATGTACCCACACATCAACCTATGTTGTTACTAGTATTGATGTGCCCACACATCAACCTATGTTGTTACCAGTACTGATGTACCCACACATCATCAACCTATGTTGTTACTAGTACTGATGTACCCACGCATCATCAACCTATGTTGCTACCAGTACTGATGTACCTACACATCATCAACCTATGTTGCTACCAGTACTGATGTACCCACACATCAACCTATGTTACCAGTACTGATGTACCCACACATCATCAACCTATGTTACCAGTACCGATGTACCCACACATCAA
The DNA here is from genome assembly GCF_038502225.1 of Cherax quadricarinatus. Taxonomy (NCBI): domain Eukaryota; kingdom Metazoa; phylum Arthropoda; class Malacostraca; order Decapoda; family Parastacidae; genus Cherax; species Cherax quadricarinatus. The sequence continues at coordinate 8,895,784 of NC_091358.1, forward strand.
CCTATGTTACCAGTACTGATGTACCCACACATCATCAACCTATATTGTTACCAGTACTGATGTACCTACACATCATCAACCTATATTGTTACCAGTACTGATGTACCTACACATCATAAACCTATATTGTTACCAGTACTGATGTACCTACACATCATCAACCTATATTGTTACCAGTACTGATGTACCCACACATCAACCTATGTTGTTACTAGTACTGATGTACCTACACATCATCAACCTATATTGTTACCAGTACTGATGTACCTACACATCATCAACCTACGTTGTTACCAGTACTGATGTACCCACACATCAACCTATGTTGTTACCAGTACTGATGTACCTACACATCATCAACCTATATTGTTACCAGTACTGATGTACCTACACATCATCAACCTATATTGTTACCAGTACTGATGTACCTACACATCATCAACCTATATTGTTACCAGTACTGATGTACCTACACATCATAAACCTATATTGTTACCAGTACTGATGTACCTACACATCATCAACCTATATTGTTACCAGTACTGATGTACCCACACATCAACCTATGTTGTTACTAGTACTGATGTACCTACACATCATCAACCTATATTGTTACCAGTACTGATGTACCTACACATCATCAACCTACGTTGTTACCAGTACTGATGTACCCAAACATCAACCTATGTTGTTACCAGTACTGATGTACCTACACATCATCAACCTATATTGTTACCAGTACTGATGTACCTACACATCATCAACCTATATTGTTACCAGTACTGATGTACCTACACATCATCAACCTATATTGTTACCAGTACTGATGTACCTACACATCATAAACCTATATTGTTACCAGTACTGATGTACCTACACATCATCAACCTATATTGTTACCAGTACTGATGTACCTACACATCATCAACCTATATTGTTACCAGTACTGATGTACCCACACATCAACCTATGTTGTTACTAGTACTGATGTACCTACACATCATCAACCTATATTGTTACCAGTACTGATGTACCTACACATCATCAACCTATATTGTTACCAGTACTGATGTACCTACACATCATCAACCTATATTGTTACCAGTACTGATGTACCTACACATCATAAACCTATATTGTTACCAGTACTGATGTACCTACACATCATCAACCTATATTGTTACCAGTACTGATGTACCCACACATCAACCTATGTTGTTACTAGTACTGATGTACCTACACATCATCAACCTATATTGTTACCAGTACTGATGTACCTACACATCATCAACCTACGTTGTTACCAGTACTGATGTACCCACACATCAACCTATGTTGTTACCAGTACTGATGTACCTACACATCATCAACCTATATTGTTACCAGTACTGATGTACCTACACATCATCAACCTATATTGTTACCAGTACTGATGTACCTACACATCATCAACCTACGTTGTTACCAGTACTGATGTACCCACACATCAACCTATGTTGTTACTAGTACTGATGTACCCACACATCAACCTATGTTGTTACCAGTACTGATGTAGCTACACATCATCAACCTATATTGTTACCAGTACTGATGTACCTACACATCAACCTATGTTGTTACCAGTACTGATGTAGCTACACATCATCAACCTATATTGTTACCAGTACTGATGTACCTACACATCAACCTATACTGTTACCAGTACTGATGTACCCACACATCAACCTATACTGTTACCAGTACTGATGTACCTACACATCATCAACCTATATTGTTACCAGTACTGATGTAGCTACACATCATCAACCTATGTTGTTACTAGTACTGATGTACCCACACATCAACCTATGTTGTTACCAGTACTGATGTAGCTACACATCATCAACCTATATTGTTACCAGTACTGATGTACCTACACATCATCAACCTATGTTGTTACCAGTACTGATGTACCTACACATCATCAACCTATATTGTTACCAGTACTGATGTACCTACACATCATCAACCTATGTTGTTACCAGTCGTGATAAACACACATTGTCAGTAATACCATGTACACCCGAGGATTTAAATAACTACAAAGTCATGGATACTCATAATCAGTTTTTATGTGACTGGTTCGTAAAAAAATAAAGACAAATGCCTGGTTAATTCATAGCTAAATTTATGTGTATTTTTCACATATTCATGAGATGTATTAATGTGTTTAGCAAATAATCTATTGATACATTATATTGTTTTCCACTACCCAACTGTAAATGTGTGTAAACGTATATGTAAATAATTTTTTACTAGGATCCACTTGCTACTTTGTGCTGTTTTTACTAGACTCTACTAGATAGTTTGTGCTATATTTTTTCGCATATAGTTAACTCTTATATAGCTCCTCTTATAGTGTGATTTAGGTAAATGTCATTGAAAACCGAATATCATGAACTATAAATCGTTTACACCTCCCAACTTGTTTTGTATGTACTTTTTCAATCGCATTTACAAAAAAAAAATGCAATATATAGAGGGGCTTTGGAAAAGTGTACTATATATGATTTGTGTTTATTATATATATATATATATATATATATATATATATATATATATATATATATATATATATATATATATATATATATATATATATATTATATTATATTATTGTAACAACGAACGAATGGTATTTAATCAATAACACTGAGACTAGCCAAGGACTCGAACCTTTGTCATTATGGCCCGCCTCATGGTAGCAAAAATCACATGACGCTCTAACCCACAGGACCACCAAATTCTACGGGATTTGGTGGTCATGTGGGTTAGAGCGTCAAGTGATTTTCCCTCAACATGAGGCGGGCCAAAACGACATGGGTTCGAGTCCTTGACTAGTCGCAGTGTTGTTATTGATATATATGTCGTGCCAAATAGATAAAACTTGTCAATTAGCAAGAATTCATTTAAAATGAACTACTTTCTAAAATTTTCTCTTGTACGTTTAATGTTATATATTTTTATTTATTTTCATTTAAAAATTAATAATTTTGTACCAAAAGAACCTTAGAAAACCTACCTAACCATATTATAACAAGCGCAACTTAATTTAGCCTAATCCAACTAAATATATTTTAGATAAGTTTAATTTAATAATAAACAAATACAATGAAATATATTTTTTTCGTTAGGTTCAGAATGATTCTTGCGAAATTATTGCATACACAAATTTTCGCTTGCCTTATTCGGCAAGAAGAGCGTTGCTATTTAGGCCAAAATCGCAAGTTTTACCTATTTGGCACGACATAAATATGAGGGAAATATAGTTGGAGCGAGTTATGTGTACATATCTCACTTGGCAATCAACTTTGTTATACATAACACTAATTTACACATTGTAGAAGGTGAACCACTAGCCTGGTTATCTTCCTCTTCCTATATACCCAGCGCCTTATTCAACCCCCTCTCTTTTTCTAATCTTCCTTCTCACATCCTCGCCATATTCTCTGGTCACAAATTCTTGTATCCATGTTGCTGAAGCAGCATGAAAAATCATGCCAGTACCAGACACATTTTTTTTACAAATTTTATTCGTATTGTATCTGCAGTATCATTATTATCAGTTCCTCTTTTTTCAGAATAGTACATCTCAGGACAAGTCATTCCTTAATAACATTTAAAGCCAATCACGTCCACAGTACGGCAGTACCTAAACCTCTTCACCACCGGAGAATACTTAAATTCCTAAAATGGGGATTAAAGTACACTCATCATATATACGCCGAGAGAAATACTTCCCTCGGGGTATATATCCTTTCTCATTTCCAATTAAATAAAGATTCCCCCCCAAAAATTCTGAGAAACATATGAGATTAAATAAATGATTTTCTTGGAAAATGTGTAGCCATTAATGGGACGATTTCAGAGGACCAGTCAGGGACACTATTAAATTAGTGGGGAAACCTGGAACTCATGAGGGTCTTGCAGCACTTGGAAAACTGGAAGCAGTTTTGATCCGAGGAAGGAAAGGGTAGTTCGCATTTCTTGGATCAAGAGCCCTTCACCAACATATCCCCACTTGAACGGCAAAAAAAAAGTGGAAAATGGCAATTGTAAGCACCCTAGTTCCATATTCTGGTAATGATTTTTTTTTTGTAGGCAGAATCAAAACTTCAAAAATGAACCCATGCCACTACTCTGTGTGGCACTGATCTGTGTGTGGCACTGATCTAACTTGCTTTGCTAAAACATTCACTTACTACCTCCCTGCCGTAAACAAACATAAACCGCAGTTTGAGTCACTCGTCCACCCTACTGTTTATTCACCGACGGTTGTTTATTGCAACTTAGAGTTCATAAACCAATACCTTCAATATGGCCAACTTCCATCACGACTTCACGTCAGCACACACCTGCAGTGAACCTGCAGTTGACAGATCTTATCGGATGTTCTGTGTTAAGTTTGAGAGAAAGTGACACTGTTTAATAGACGCTGAAGCATAACACCTGAGCTAAGTATACTCATGAAGAGAATTAAGGATTATATTGCTTGTGTAGACGAAAAATGCCACGGTAAAATGCTACAACTCTCATTGTGTCTTATTTACACAGTCAATATACTCTATCACTGTATTACCATAGACAAAACTTGGCCAACAGTGTTGGTGTTAGGTACTAGCAGCGTCCTCAATATCTATCCATCACACGTATGAAGTACATAAGGTAAAAATAACCTTGTGTTGTCTAACACACTATTCCTGCTTTCACCACCACCACGTCTGGCTTATTCCACTTTACTACACAGACTGAAATAACACTAATATCTCGATGGCTCATATGTTTAGTGTCCATTTGTGGTCCCTGGTATCTACTCACGAACAGACCGACTCCAGTTATACTTTCCTGGGTTACCTTAGGTAATGTGCACATATATTACTTTGTAAGACGGTTGTAAAAAAATGAACTTGTGTAATGTGCTTGAATAAACTTAATTGTAGGTCCCTTCAGTACCTCTAATGATTTTATACCACTTGATCTCGTCCTCCTTTTTGACTTCTATCCTCTTGGGTCGTCGGATTCAATTCCTTAAGTTTCGCCCCCTATGACCCTCATCTCAGTCCTTGGACAAATAATGTTGCAAATATTTGATCTTTAGTTATTGTGACTTTCTTGCCACATGTTTAATCAGCTCTGATATACCCTTACCTTACCTTTAAGGGGCTTCGAGAGTTTTTCCAATCCCGCAGCCCGGACCAAGGCTTTGCTTGTTTGATGCTTGCCAGGTTAACTAGGCTATTGCTGCTAGCTGCCCGCCGGCCCACATATCCATCACAGCCCGACTGGGGTTTAGCAGCATTAAGGCTTCGTAAGCTTGTAAGTCCTTTCCACTGAAGTGATATTGCATGTCACATAATGCTGAGAATGAGTTTATTGCATATTCTTTATCAGTACTAGTTCGTGCGACATGATGTCCAATATGGCTGACAAAATACTAGTTAGTAACCCGAGACGTCACATGCGAAACCTCGCTAAGTTGTGTTGCGTCATGATTCTTGACCTAGGTTCCTGCATGATGCTTATAACTTCATATTCTCCAGTATCCTGCTGATGGTGACCTGGTTTGTGCACCTCTTATGTGTGTTTGTGTGTGTGTGTGTTTGTGTTTACTCACCTATTTGTGGTTGCAGGGGTCGATTCACAGCTCTTTGTGTGTATACTCACCTAGTTGTACTCACCTAGTTGAGGTTGCAGGGGTCAAGTCCGAGCTCCTGGCCCCGCCTCTTCACTGGTCGCTACTAGGTCACTCTCCCTGAACCGTGAGCTTTATCATACCTCTGTTTAAAGCTATGTATGGATCCTGCCTTCACTACATCGCTTCCCAAACTATTCCACTTACTGACTACTCTGTGGCTGAAGAAAAACTTCCTAACATCCCTGCGATTCATCTGTGTCTTCAACTTCCAACTGTGTCCCCTTGTTGCTGTGTCCAGTCTCTGGAACATCCTGTCTTTGTCCACCTTGTCAATTCCTCTCAGTATTTTGTACGTCGTTATCGTGTCCCCCCTATCTCTTATGTCCTCCAGTGTCGTCAGGTTGTGTGTGTGTACTCATCCTAATTGTGGTTGCAATGGTTGATTCATAGCTCCTGGCCCCGCCACTTCACTGGTCGCCACTAGGTCCACTCTCTCCCTGCTCCATGAGCTTTATCATTCCTGTGTATGTGTGTGCGTGCGTGCTCGCCAACTCATGGCCAAAATTATGGTGCGGGCAGCGTGTTAGTGACCTCTGGCCTGACCCTCCACCACACTGTGTTAACTTCCTCCCTCTTGCTTCAATCTCCTCCAAACAGGATGAGCGTTTTCATACGCAAATACCTGGAGTCTGTGTGGAGGAAGTTCTCGGGGGGTCAACGCCCCCACGACTCAGGCCTCATGATGCATCAGGGGCTGATCAGTCAGACTTATTACTAGCCACACGCAATCCAACGTACAAACCACAGCCCAGCTGGTCAGGGACTGACTTCACGTATCTGTGCAGTTCCCTCTTGAAAACAGATAAGGGGTCTATTGGTAATCCACTTTGTGTGTGATTGGAGGCTCTTGAACAAACAGCCTTGGGCCCCCTGACACGTAGTGTTTTCTCTCAGTGTACTCACGACACCCCGGCTTTTCATTGTGGGGAGAATGTTGCACCTTCTGCCGAGTCTGCTTTCATATTGAGTGATTCCTGTGTGTAGAACTGGGACGTAGCTTTCTCGCCTATGATCCAAGGAGTACAGGTCAAGGGCTTTCAAATGTTCCCAGTAATTGAAGTACTTTACTGAACTTGTACGTGCAATAAAGTCCTCTGTACTTTCTCCAGATCTTCAAACTCGCCTACCTTGAAAAGGGCTGTTAGTGTACAGCAGTATTTCAGTTTAGACAGAACAAGTAACTTAAAGAGGATCATCAATGACTTGGCAGTACGTCAACATTTTTGCCCCAATTAAGCATTACAGAAATTAAAGATTTATTCTAGGTTAACTCAGTTAAACTGTGTCTATACATATTGCTGACACCACATTATTAGAATTTAGCTAGATATTAGCATTAGCCAGTCGAAAAGAACGTACATCGAAACCTCAAATAGGTACGTACACACGTACAGTGCTTGTGATAGTGATGCAGCGCTAGCCAACTATTCCGTAAGCGTAGCATTACAGTACGACTCAGCGGGTACACTAAATATTCCGATACAGTTGTGGGGACCAGAATGTGTAGGACGTTTCCGGCATACTTCAGCCGCGTAAAAACTAGTTTTAATGAATAATAATATTGGTAAATGTGGGTTTGGTGTCAATTACACTTAAAATGAGGCCGGTTGATGTACATTGTTTCGGTAAGTCGACCTTTCCTAATTTTCCTGCCTCTGATTTATTACATATGTAGTTTAAAGCTTATAGATTAGCGTCATTAAGACAGCACCTAACTTTTCACCATCAGACATGAATATTTTAATTCCTGAAAAGGGGATTTAAGTAAACCTAGTATATATATGCCGAGAGAAATACTACTCTGGGTATAGGAATTATATGCTACATTAAAGTTTTTTGCGAAGTTCCCCACGTTGAGCTTTTCCTGTAAGCTTAACACATTTTCTTAAAAGTGTGAGTTAGGTTACATTAACTTATAAAAGACCTTTATTAAAACACATAAGCAAATTCCTTCCTCCACCCTCCACTCTCTTCTCACCCTTCACCCTCTTCCTCATCCTCTGATCCTCTCACATTCCTCCTCTCTCCCTCTTCCTATCCTTCCTACTTCCTACTTTCTGTTCTTCTACTCTTCTTTTTCCTCTCCTCTCTCTCTCTTCCTCTTCTTTTCCTCCTGTGTTCTTTTTCTTCTTCCCCCCTCCCTTCTGCTTTTACTATTCTTTTTTCTCTCTTTCGTCGTCTTCCTTCTCTTTCCTCTCCTTTCCCTTCCTCCTCCTCCTCCCATTTCCCTTCCTCCTTCTCCTCCCTCCTCATTCTCCTTCCTCCTAATCATCCTCCCTCCTAACCCTCCTCCCTCTGTCCTCTCGTTGGACTATCTCTCAAAAATTTTGCTTCAGGGGCGTGGTGTGTCCGGAAGATTGGTGCTTAAATGGACGTGACTAGTTAGGGGGCGTGGCTTCCCAAGGAGGCGTGGCTACTCAGGGGGCGTGGCTACTCAGGGGGCATGGCTTTTCAGGGGGCATGGCTACACAAGGGGGCGTTGCTTCTTGGGAGGGAGTGGCTCTCTGAAGGGCGTGACTCTATGGAAAGGGTGTAGCTTCTCTGTGCGTGTGGTGCGGAAGGTCTGGGGGAAGGGGGCGTGGTAACATGCAACATGTTACACTATGATATACTGTGGTACATGCTATATTAGCACTGTATACTATGGTATACCATAATATGCCAGTGCACTACAGTATGGTACACTGGTATATGCTATACTAGCACTGTACACCATATACCAGCATAGTACACTGTGGTACACCATTCTATGCCAGCATTATACACTATGATACACCATGTTATGCCAGTATGGTACATTGGCACACAATTTTATGTCAGCATAGTATGTTATGATATACCAGCATGGTACACTTTGGTATTCTGGTACACAATGCTATGCCAGCAAGGTATGATATACCACCATGGTACACTGGTACACTATAGTATGCTGTGATATACCACCATGGTACACTATGCTATGCCAGCATGGTGTATTTAACTGTTAAAGCCACAAGACAGTATAAACCTCAAGATATGGAATCGGTCAAGCCAGGAGCTTTGGTTCGACGCCCAGCCAATACATCTACGTGAATGCACTCAAGACACAAAGTTGACTTGGGAGGAAAGCGCATCAGAGAACAAAAAGATTTACATGTCATCTTAAGTGTTCATGAGGCAGAAACAAGATTTACATGTCATCTTAAGTGTTCAGGAGACAGAAACAAGATTTACATGTCATCTTATATGTTCATGAGGCAGAAACAAGATTTACACGTCATCTTATATGTTCATGAGGCAGAAACAAGATTTACATGTCATCTTAAGTGTTCAGGAGACAGAAACAAGATTTACATGTCATCTTATATGTTCATGAGGCAGAAACAAGATTTACACGTCATCTTATATGTTCATGAGGCAGAAACAAGATTTACATGTCATCTTATGTGTTCATGAGGCAGAAACAAGATTTACATGTCATCTTATGTGTTCATGAGGCAGAAACAAGATTTACACGTCATCTTATATGTTCATGAGGCAGAAACAAGATTTACATGTCATCTTATGTGTTCATGAGGCAGAAACAAGATTTACATGTCATCTTATGTGTTCATGAGGCAGAAACAAGATTTACACGTCATCTTATATGTTCATGAGGCAGAAACAAGATTTACACGTCATCTTATATGTTCATGAGGCAGAAACAAGATTTACATGTCATCTTATATGTTCATGAGGCAGAAACAAGATTTACACGTCATCTTATATGTTCATGAGGCAGAAACAAGATTTACATGTCATCTTATGTGTTCATGAGGCAGAAACAAGATTTACACGTCATCTTATATGTTCATGAGGCAGAAACAAGATTTACATGTCATCTTATGTGTTCATGAGGCAGAAACAAGATTTACACGTCATCTTATGTGTTCATGAGGCAGAAACAAGATTTACACGTCATCTTGTGTGTTCATGAGGCAGAAACAAGATTTACATGTCATCTTATGTGTTCATGAGGCAGAAACAAGATTTACACGTCATCTTATGTGTTCATGAGGCAGAAACAAGATTTACACGTCATCTTATGTGTTCATGAGGCAGAAACAAGATTTACATGTCATCTTATGTGTTCATGAGGCAGAAACAAGATTTACATGTCATCTTATGTGTTCATGAGGCAGAAACAAGATTTACATGTCATCTTATGTGTTCATGAGGCAGAAACAAGATTTACACGTCATCTTGTGTGTTCATGAGGCAGAAACAAGATTTACACGTCATCTTATGTGTTCATGAGGCAGAAACAAGATTTACATGTCATCTTATGTGTTCATGAGGCAGAAACAAGATTTACACGTCATCTTATGTGTTCATGAGGCAGAAACAAGATTTACATGTCATCTTATGTGTTTATGAGGCAGAAACAAGATTTACATGTCATCTTATGTGTTCATGAGGCAGAAACAAGATTTACACGTCATCTTATGTGTTCATAAGGCAGAAACACGATTTACATGTCATGTGTTCATGAGGCAGAAACAAGATTTACACGTCATCTTATGTGTTCATGAGGCAGAAACAAGATTTACACGTCATCTTATGTGTTCATGAGGCAGAAACAAGATTTACATGTCATCTTATGTGTTCATGAGGCAGAAACAAGATTTACATGTCATCTTATGTGTTCATGAGGCAGAAACAAGATTTACACGTCATCTTATGTGTTCATGAGGCAGAAACAAGATTTACACGTCATCTTATGTGTTCATGAGGCAGAAACAAGATTTACATGTCATCTTATGTGTTCATGAGGCAGAAACAAGATTTACATGTCATCTTATGTGTTCATGAGGCAGAAACAAGATTTACACGTCATCTTATGTGTTCATGAGGCAGAAACAAGATTTACATGTCATCTTATGTGTTCATGAGGCAGAAACAAGATTTACACGTCATCTTATGTGTTCATGAGGCAGAAACAAGATTTACACGTCATCTTATGTGTTCATGAGGCAGAAACAAGATTTACACGTCATCTTATGTGTTCATGAGGCAGAAACAAGATTTACATGTCATCTTATGTGTTCATGAGGCAGAAACAAGATTTACATGTCATCTTATGTGTTCATGAGGCAGAAACAAGATTTACACGTCATCTTATGTGTTCATGAGGCAGAAACAAGATTTACACGTCATCTTATGTGTTCATGAGGCAGAAACAAGATTTACATGTCATCTTATGTGTTCATGAGGCAGAAACAAGATTTACACGTCATCTTATGTGTTCATGAGGCAGTAACAAGATTTACACGTCATCTTATGTGTTCATGAGGCAGAAACAAGATTTACACGTCATCTTATGTGTTCATGAGGCAGAAACAAGATTTACACGTCATCTTACGTGTTCATGAGGCAGAAACAAGATTTACACGTCATCATACGTGTTCATGAGGCAGAAACAAGATTTACACGTCATCTTACGTGTTCATGAGGCAGAAACAAGATTTACATGTCATCTTACGTGTTCATGAGGCAGAAACAAGATTTACATGTCATCTTATGTGTTCATGAGGCAGAAACAAGATTTACACGTCATCTTATGTGTTCATGAGGCAGAAACAAGATTTACATGTCATCTTATGTGTTTATGAGGCAGAAACAAGATTTACATGTCATCTTATGTGTTCATGAGGCAGAAACAAGATTTACACGTCATCTTATGTGTTCATAAGGCAGAAACACGATTTACATGTCATGTGTTCATGAGGCAGAAACAAGATTTACATGTCATGTGTTCATGAGGCAGAAACAAGATTTACACGTCATCTTATGTGTTCATAAGGCAGAAACACGATTTACATGTCATGTGTTCATGAGGCAGAAACAAGATTTACACGTCATCTTATGTGTTCATGAGGCAGAAACAAGATTTACACGTCATCTTATGTGTTCATGAGGCAGAAACAAGATTTACATGTCATCTTATGTGTTCATGAGGCAGAAACAAGATTTACACGTCATCTTATGTGTTCATGAGGCAGAAACAAGATTTACACGTCATCTTATGTGTTCATGAGGCAGAAACAAGATTTACACGTCATCTTACGTGTTCATGAGGCAGAAACAAGATTTACACGTCATCATACGTGTTCATGAGGCAGAAACAAGATTTACACGTCATCTTATGTGTTCATGAGGCAGAAACAAGATTTACACGTCATCTTATGTGTTCATGAGGCAGAAACAAGATTTACACGTCATCTTATGTGTTCATGAGGCAGAAACAAGATTTACACGTCATCTTATGTGTTCATGAGGCAGAAACAAGAGATACACGTCATCTTATGTGTTCATGAGGCAGAAACAAGAGATACACGTCATCTTATGTGTTCATGAGGCAGAAACAAGAGATACACGTCATCTTATGTGTTCATGAGGCAGAAACAAGAGATACACGTCATCTTATGTGTTCATGAGGCAGAAACAAGAGATACACGTCATCTTAGGGATTTATGGTAACGCCATACAAGCGTGTAAAGATAAAATAACTTCCAACATGGCAGAAATGTCAAGTCATGGTGATGATCATGTACAGGTTACCAAACACAGATGGGGTGGATTCGGGGAAGAGTGAAGGAGGTCGTGGAAGGGTGATGGGAGTCGTGGAAGAGTGATGGGAGTTGTGAAAGAGTGATGGTAGTGGAAGTGTGATGGGGATCGTGGAAGGGGGATAGGGGTCGTGGAAGGGTGATGGGGTCGTGGAAGAGCCATGGGGATCGTGGAAGGGTGATAAGGGTCGTGGAAGTTTGATGGGGGTCGTGGAAGGGGGATAGGGATCGTAGAAGTGTGATGGGGTTCATTGAAGGGTGATGGGGTCGTGGAAGGGTGATGAGGTGGACTTAAATAAGGTCATGAGAAGTAACCATGTCAGCATAACAATAAACGGGAACACTAACATTTACTCAATCTTTCCATCGCACCTAGTTGATTCTCTCCATCCCACCTAGATGATTCTCTCTCCATCCCACCTAGTTGATTCTCTCCATCCCACCTAGATGATTCTCTCTCCATCCCACCTAGTTGATTCTCTCCATCCCACCTAGATGATTCTCTCTCCATCCCACCTAGTTGATTCTCTCCATCCCACATAGTTGATTCTCTCTCTCTCCATCCCAGCTAGTTGATTCTTTCTCTCTTCATCCCACCTAGTTAATTCTCGCTCTCTCTGTCTCTCCAACCCACCTAGTTAATTCTCTCAATCCCACCTAGTTGATTATGTCTCTCTACATCCCACCTAGTTGATTCTCTCTCTACATCCCACCTAGTTGATTCTCTCTCTACATCCCACCTAGTTGATTCTCTCTCTCTCTCTCTCCATCCCACATAGTTGATTCTCTCCATCCTACCTAGTTGATTTTCTCTCTCCATCCCACCTAGTTGATTCTCTCTCCATCCCACCTAGTTGATTCTCTCTCCATCCCACCTAGTTGATTCTCTCCATCCTACCTAGTTGATTCTCTCTCTCTCTCCATCTCACCTAGTTGAGCCTCTCTCTCTCTCTCTCTCCATCCCACCTAGTTGATTCTCTCTCTCCATCCCACCTAGTTGATTCTCTCTCTCCATCCCACCTAGTTGATTCTCTCTCTCCATCCCACCTAGTTGATTCTCTCTCTCCATCCCACCTAGTTGATTCTCTCTCTACATCCCACCTAGTTGATTCTCTCTCAATTCCTCCTACTTGATTCTCTCTCTCTCTCTCTCCATCCCACCTACTTGTCTTTCTCTCTCCATCCCACCTACTTGATTCTCTCTCTCCATCCCACATAGTTGATTCTCTGTCAATCCCACCTAGTTGATTCTCTCTCCATCCCGCCTAGTTCTCTCTCCATCCCACCTAGTTGATTCTCTGACCATCCCACCTAGTTGATTCTCTCTCCATCCCACCTAGTTGATTCCCTCTCCATCCCGCCTAGTTGGTTCTCCATCGCACCTAGTTGATTCTCTCTCCATCCCACCTAATTGATTCTCTCTCCATCCCACCTAGTTAATTCTTTCTCCATCCCGCCTAGTTGATTCTCTCTCCATCCCACCTAGTTGATTCTCTCTCCATCCCACCTAGTTGATTCTCTCTCCATCCCACCTAGTTGATTCTCTCTCCATTCCACCTAGTTGATTCTCTCTCCATCCCACCTAGTTGATACTCTCTCCATTCCACCTAGTTGATACTCTCTCCATTCCACCTAGTTGATACTCTCTCCATTCCACCTAGTTGATTCTCTCTCCATCCCACCTAGCTGATTCTCTCTCTCCATCCCACCTAGTTGATTTCCTCCACCCCACCTAGTTCTCTCTCTCTATCCCACCTAGTTGATTTTTTTTCCATCCCACCCAGTTGATTCTCTCTCAATCCCACCTAGTGGATTCTTTCTCCATCCCACATAGTCAATTCTCTCTCTCCATCCCATTTAGTTGATTCTTTCTCTCCATCCCACCTAGTTGATTCCCTCCATCCACCTATTTGATTCTCTCCATCCCACCTAGTTGTCTCTCTCTCTCCATCCCACCTAGTTGCTTCTCTCCATGCACCTAGTTCATTCTCTCTCCATCTCACCTACCTGGAGTCTACCTGGAGGGTGTTCCGGGAACACTCCCGCGACCCAGTCCTCGACCAGGTCTCCCGGTAAATCAGGGCTTGATCAACCAGGCTGTTATGGCTGGTTGCACGCAGTCCAACGAACAACAGCCTGACGTGTCAGGTTCTGACTGTAGGTATCTATCCAGTTTCCTCTTGGAGACAGCCAGGGGTTCAAATGGTAATCCCCCTTATGTATGATGCTAGGCTGTTGAATAATCTTGGGCCCCTGACACTCATTGTGTTTTCTAGTATAGTACTTACGGCTCCCCTGCTTTTCATAGAGGGTATGTTGCGCCGTCTGCCTAGGCATCTGTTTTCGTAGGAAGTGACTTATGTATTCCAGTTATAAAGTATGACACATCTTTCTCGCCGGTGTCTCAAGGAGTACAGGTCAAGGGACTTTAAACTGTCCTTGTAATTGAGGTTCTGACTATACTTTTACGTGCTGAAGGTTCTCTGTACATTTTCCAGATCTGCAGTTTTGCCTGCCTTGGAAGGGGCTATTAGTGTACAGTAGTATTCCAACCTAGAGAGAACAAATGACTTAGAGGATCATCAGTGGCTTGGCTTCCCTTGTTTAGAAGGTTCTCATTATCCATCCTATCATTTTCCTCGCGGTTAGGAGAATAACACTTTTGTGATCTTTGAAATGGAGATCCTCTGGTTGCGAAAGGTAATTTTTTCTCTCATTACTTGTGTTAAGTGCTAAGTTACGCTCCATAACACTGGTTGTGGATGGTAAGATATCCACCCCAACACCGGTGGTGGTTGAAGGTTCTCTTTCCTTGAAGGTTCTCTCCCCAACACTGGTGGTGGAAGGTTCTCTCCCCACCATTTTTATTTTTTGAAGGTTTTCTCCCTCACCACTGGTGATGATTGAAGGTTCTCTCTCCACCACTGGTGGTGGTTGAAGGTTCTCACCCCAACACTGGTGATGGTTGAAGGTTCACGCCCTAACACTGGTTGTGGTTGAAGGTTCTCTCCCCAACACTGATGGTGGTTGACGATTCTCCCCAACACCGATGATGGTTGAAGGTTCTCTCCCCAACACTGGTGGTGGTTGAAGGTTCTCTCCCCAACACTGGAGGTGCGTATCAACAAATGGAGCGGTTGGGGGAGGGGAGGATGAAGTGCTGTGGAGTCCTCCATCAGCACCCCACCTCCCCCCAACACCCCCGTCCCTGACACAATATCCTCCCCCCTTCCTTCAGAAACAGCTGAGCTTCACCCCTGTCACCTCTCCACCGTAATTAAACGCGTAAATCAGCCAATCGAGTTCTTTCTTCAAGACGACCCTGGCTACGTTGAGACCAGCTGCTGTATGCATATTCATAGCCATATTCTAATGCAGCCATTGTGTGTGTGGGCGGCCGTGTGAGTGCATAGTGTGAACGCGACCTTCTGGTTCCTACGTACTACCAGCGTTGATCCCGCCCACCACCCATTCCTCAGTGGCTACTGGTGCTTTGGGGCGGGCCTAACACTTGACACACCGACCGTCTTCACCAATGGAACGCTGCCGAAATATGAGGGGAAAGGATTTAACCACGCCCACAATGTCTTGATTATTGGTGTGAGCATTGTACCCCCTTCCCCCCTTTCATGTTCCAGGTAAAGGGGGCGAGGGGAAGGGAGGAAGAGGGGAAAGTTTGGGTGTGCGAAGGTTAAGGTGTCGTGTGCCCCACTGATAATAAGGGGAGAAATTAGGTGCAGGGGAGGCTTCTCATGGTAAAATTTGTGTATAGGTGATGTGAATACTTCATAAGGAGCATTCTCATGATACTTGAGCTTGTGTGTAGTTGTGTAGGTGTTGCGAATGCTTCCCAGAGGAATGGTTATATTTATAACTATAATTTTTAAAGGGGTGGACCGGTAAGTCAGCCGAAGGCATCCGTCAGATGACCAAAATTTCCAGCTGCGGTTCATCATATGACTAAGACCGGCGTCAGGACACACTTGTCCTCTTTCCTGACAAACCTTGCCTAACCGACGTCTTAGAGATGTGTAGTGAACTCTCCCGCACCACACACACACCTCACCTCACCTCACACCTCTGCTTCATCTCATCTCCTTCCCCCACACACTTCAGGGACAACCCAGATCACTCCAAGATAGGACTCTCATAACACCAGGCATTTTTGTCCTGCTCTTGACAGCTAAGAGCACTTTAAGTGTGTTAATCTCGCTCCCACTCTGACCCTCCCCACCTGACCCACCACAAACCTCCCCCTCCACACCAGCCTGACCCACCACACCAACCTCACCCTTCACACCAAACTCACCCTCCACACTAACCTCACCCTCCACAACAACCTCACTCTCCACACCAACCTCACCCTCCACAATAACCTGACCCACCACAACAACCTCACCCTCCACAACAACCAGACCCATCACAACAACCTCACCCTCCACAACAACCTGACCCATCACAACCTGACCCTCTACAACAACCTGACCCATCACAACAACCTGACCCACCACAGCAACCTGACCCATCACAACAACCTCACCCTCCACAACAACCTGACCCTCTACAACAACCTGACCCATCACAACAACCTGACCCACCACAGCAACCTGACCCATCACAACAACCTGACCCTCCACAACAACCTCACCCATCACAACAACCTGACCCTCCACAACAACCTGACCCATCACAACCTGACCCACCACAGCAACCTGACCCATCACAGCAACCTGACCCACCACAAAAACCTGACCCACCACAACCACCTGATCCTTCACACCAAACTGACCACCACAACAACCTGACCCACCACACCAAACTGACCCACCACAACAACCTGACCCACCACAGAAACCTGACCCATCACAACCTGACCCACCACAGCAACCTGACCCATCACAACAACCTGACCCTCCACAACAACCTGACCCTCCACAACAACCTGACCCTCCACAACAACCTGACCCACCACAAAAACCTGACCCACCACAACAACCTGACCCTTCACAACAAACTGACCCACCACACCAAACTGACCCACCACAACAACCTGACCCACCACACCAAACTGACCTACCACAACAACCTCACCCTCCACACCAAATTGACCCACCACAACAACTTGACCCACCACAACAACCTGACCCATCACAACAACCTGACCCATCACAACAACCTGACCCATGTTGTTAGGTAAGACACATATGCAACTTAGACAACTTTATTCCGAAACGGTTCGCCTACACAGTAGGCTTCTTCAGTCGAATACAGAAAGTAGGCAGGAACAGTAGAGATGTGAAGACGATGTAATCAGTCCATCACCCTTAAAGTCGTAGAATTTGAGGTTGTCAGTCCCTCAGCCTGGAGAAGTTCAGTTCCATAGTCAGGAACTATCTGAAGATCAAGCGACAGTGCGGAGACTTAAATACTGTCGGAAGGAGAGGTGCAGAGTAGTAGTAGTAGTGAGAATGTAGCCACTGAGAGGTCATGTCCTTCTCAGATCCAACACTTCTCACTTGAAAAACTTGTCCAAGGTGTTTTCTGTACCAAGATGCCATGTGTTGCAGTGTCTGACAAGATGAACATCAAAATGGTATACAATACCGACAGGTTGTTAGGTAAGACACATATGCAACTTAGACAACTTTATTCCGAAACGTTTCGCCTACACAGTAGGCTTCTTCAGTCGAATACAGAAAGTAGACAGGAACAGTAGAGATGTGAAGACGATGTAATCAGTCCATCACCCTTAAAGTCGTAGAATTTGAGGTTGTCAGTCCCTCAGCCTGGAGAAGTTCAGTTCCATAGTCAGGAACTATCTTCTCCAGGCTGAGGGACTGACAACCTCAAATTCTACGACTTTAAGGGTGATGGACTGATTACATCGTCTTCACATCTCTACTGTTCCTGCCTACTTTCTGTATTCGACTGAAGAAGCCTACTGTGTAGGCGAAACGTTTCGGAATAAAGTTGTCTAAGTTGCATGTGTGTCTTACCTAACAACCTGTCGGTATTGTATACCATTTTTGATGTTCAACCTGACCCATCAAAACAACCTGACCCATCACAACAACCTGACTCACCACAATAACTTGACCCATCACAACAACCTGACCCATCACAATAACCTGACCCTCCACACCAAACTGACCCATCACAACAACCTGACCCACCACAACAACCTGACCCACTACATCAAACTGACCCATCACAACACCCTGACCCACTACACCAAACTGACCCATCACAACAACCTGACCCACCACAACAAACTGACCCATCACAACAACCTGATCCACCACAACAGCCTGACCCATCACAACAACCTGATCCACTACACCAAACTGACCCATCACAACAACCTGACCCACCACAACAGCCTGACCCATCACAACAACCTGATCCACTACACCAAACTGACCCATCACAACAACCTGACCCACCACAACAGCCTGACCCATCACAACAACCTGATCCACTACACCAAACTGACCCATCACAGAAACCTGACCCATCACAACAACCTGACCCTCCACACCAAACTGACCCACCACAACAACCTGACCCATCACAACAACCTGACCCTCTACACCAAACTGAACCATCACAACACCCTGAACCACAACAACCTGACCCATCACAACAACCTGACCCACCACAACAACCTGACCCACCACAACAACCTGACCCATCACAACAACCTGAACCACCACAACAACCTGACCCATCACAACAACCTGACCCTCCACACCAAACTGACCCACCACAACAAACTGACCCTCCACATCAAATTGACCCATCACAACAACCTGACCCTCTACACCAAACTGAACCATCACAACACCCTGAACCACAACAACCTGACCCATCACAACAACCTGACCCATCACAACAACCTGAACCACCACAACAACCTGACCCATCACAACAACCTGAACCACCACAACAACCTGACCCACCACAACAACCTGACCCATCACAACAACCTGAACCACCACAACAACCTGACCCATCACAACAACCTGACCCACCACAACAACCTGACCCTCCACACCAAACTGACCCACCACAACAAACTGACCCTCCACATCAAATTGACCCATCACAACAACCTGAACCACCACATCAAACTGACCCACCACAACAACCTGACCCACCACAACAACCTCACTCACCACAACAACCTGACCCACCACAACAACTTCACTCACCACAATAACCTGTCTCACCACACTCCTCACTCTCTACTCATCAACTATGCTCCCAACTCTTCTCCACCTAAACCACATTTCACTCCTCAACACTCAACTTCCAACACCTGTCTCTCATCTTCTGCTCCTCAACTTTATCGTTACAATCGACATATCAAACATCCCCCCTCTCCCTCAACCACACTATTCTTATCTCTACTCCCTCCACCTCCAATCCCCCATCATCTTCCAATCCCACTCCACCTTCAGCCCCCGCCCTCTTTCACTATCCCTCTCTCACTCCTAACCTCCCCCCTCTCTCTCTGACTGGCAGTTAAAAATATTTCACTGCTGTGATTGGCTGGCTTGTTGTCGCCGTAGATCACCGCTGCTGCAAGAATTTCATCTTGAGACTCCCATTGTGGCGTAGACATGTCACCTTCAGCTGCTAATCGCATATGCAGGGAGCCACTTGCAATTGCTGGCGTCTCAAAACTGTGGTGGTTGTGCGCGCGCGCGCGCGTGTGTGTGTGTGTGTGTGTGTGTGTATGTGTGTGTGTGTGTGTGTGTGTGTGTGTGTGTTGTGTTTACTCACCTAGTTGTGGTTACAGGGGTCGATTCACAGCTCCTGGCCCCGCCTCTTCACTGGCCGCTACTAGGTCACTTCCTGCTTCATGAGCTTTATCATACCTCTTCTTAAAGTTATGTATGAACCCTGCCTCCACTACATCACTTCCCAGACTATTCCACTTCCTAAAATCCCTGGGATTCATCCGAGTCTTCAACTTCCAACTGTGACCCCTTGTTGCTTTGTTCCATCTCTGGAACATGCTGTCTGTGTCCACCTTGTCGATTCCTATCGGTATTTTATATGCCGTTATCATATCCCCCTATCTCTCCTGTCCTCCAGTGTCGTCAGGTCGATTTCCCTTAACCTCTCCTCGTAGGACATACCCCTTAGCTTCGGGACTAGTTGCAAACTTTCTCTAGTTTCCTTACGTGCTTGGCTAGGTGTGGGATCCAAACTGGTGCTGCATACTCCAATATGGACCTAACGTACACGGTGTACAGGGTCCTGAACGATTCCTTATTAAGATGTCGGAATGCTGCCGTTAGGTTTGCTAGGCGCCTGTATGCTGCAGCGGTTATTTGGTTGATGTAGGCCTCAGTAGATGTGCATGGTGTTATACTCACCCCAAGATCCTTTTCTTTGAGTGAGGTTTGTAGTCTCTGGCCCCCCTAGACTGTACTCCTTCTGTGGTCTTCTTTACCCTTCTCCAATCTTCATGGCTTTGTACTTGGTGGGGTTGAACTCCAGGAGCCAGTTGCTGGACCAGGCCTGCAGCCTGTCCAGATTCCTTTGTAGTTCTGCCTGGTCCTCATCCGACTGAACTCTTCTCATCAACTTCACATCATCTGCAAACAGGGACATTTCGGAGCCTATTCCCTCCGTCATGTCGTTCACAAACACCAGAAACAGAACTGGTCCTAGGACTGACCCCTGTGGAACCCCGCTCGTCACAGGCGCCCAGTCTGACATCTCGCCACGTACCATGACTCGCTGTTGTCTTCCTGACAGGTATTCCCTGATCTATTGCAGTGCCTTCCCTGTTATCCCTGTCTGGTCCTCCAGCTTTTGCACTAATCTCTTGTGTGGAACGGTGCCAAACGCCTTCTTACAGTCCAAGAAAATGCAATCTACTGCTGTCATCCTGTCACAGAACTCCAGTAGGTTTGTGACACAAGATTCCCCGTCCCTGAAACCGTACTGGCCGTCGTTAAGCTCATTCCTTTCTAGGTGCTCCACCATTCTTCTGATAATCTTCTCCATGACTTTGCATGCTATACATGTCAGTAACACTGGTCTATAGTTTAGTGCTTCTTGTCTGTCTCCTTTTTTTAAAAATTGGGACTACATTTGCTGTTTTCCATACCTCAGGTAATCGCCCTGTTTCGATAGATGTGTTGAATATTGTTGTTAGGGGTACACACAGCGCCTCTGCAACCTCTCTCAGGACCCATGGAGAGATGTTATCCGGCCCTATCGCCTTTGTTGTCTAGCTCGCTCAGCAGCCTCTTCATTTCTTCCTTTGCTGTATGCACTGTGTCCAACATTTGGTGGTGTACCCCACCTTTTCGTCTTTCTGGAGTCCCTTCTGTCTCTTCTGTGAATACTTCTTTGAATCTCATGTTGAGTTCCTCACATACTTCTCGGACGTTTCTTGTGATCTCTCCTCCTTCCTTCCTCAGCCTGATTACCTGGTCCTTGACTGTTGTTTTCCTCCTGATGTGGCTGTACAACAGCTACAGGTCAGATTTGGCTTTCGCTGCTGTCATTTTCATATTGTCGTTGGGCCTCCCTTCTTACCTGTGCATATTCATTTCTGGCTCTACGACTGCTCTCCTTATTCTCCTGGGTCCTTTGCCTTCTATACTTCTTCCATTCCCTACCACACTTGGTTTTGGCCTCCCTACACCTTTGGGTGAACCACGGGCTCATCCTGGCTTTCATTATTCCTGTTACCTTTGGGTACAAACCTCTCCTCAGCTTCCTTGCATATTGTTGTCACGTATCCCATCATCTCGTTTACTGACTTCCCTGCCAGTGCTGTCCCACTGAACCCCGTTCAGGAAGTTCGTGTGTGTGTGTGTGTGTGTGCGCGCGCGCGCGCGCGTGTGTGTGTTTGGGCATGCGTGCTTGGGCATGCCTGTGCGTGCGTGCGCCCGCTCTTCACCCAATTTTTGCGTCTCAAAATTTTGTACGTTATCACATCACCCCTGTTCTTGTGTTTTCTAATGCCATCAGTTTTAGCTCCTAAGTTTCTCCTCGTAGTTCATAACCCTTAGTTCGTGGACTAGTGTCGTTGCCATCCTCCGCAGTTTTTCCACATTCTTGAGATGGAAAGCTCCGTTTCTCAAGGCACGATACTCACCCCACTTCTGTCTCTCATTTTTATATCGGACATTGACAAGGACACACATCATAGTACCATAACATCCTTTGCTGATGACACTAGAATCTCTGTGAGAGTGACATCCGTCGAAGACGCAGCGAAACTTCAGGCAGCTATAAATCAAGTCTTCCAGTGGGTCTCAGACAACAGTATGATGCTTAACGAGGACTCGTTTCAGTTGCTCCGCAGTGGAAGAATGGAAGAGATAAGGATTCCAGTGGAGTACATATCCGAGACTTAGTAATGATGTCAGAAGATCTCACTTTCAAGGATCACAAAAATGTCAGTACTACCACAAGGAAATTGATAGGTTTGATAATCAGACCGTTCAAGAAAAGAGACTGAGCTAGGGATAATACTCTTCGAATCACTTATTTTCTCCAGGCTAAAACACTTGCTTGCCTTGAAGGGGACCGTTAGTACATACTAACGCCCCCCCCCCTCAAGGCAGGCGAGACTGCTAATCTGGAAAACGTCCAGAGAACTTTCGCTACCTATATACACGCAGTTAAGCATCTGAACTACTGGGAAGCTTGACGTCCCAAGAACTGTACTCCTAGAAACGTAGGCGAGAAAGGTACATAACTTACACCTGGATAATCCTGGAGGGATTGGTCCTAAACCTGAACACTAAAATCACTCCGTATGACGACGAGTATGCTGAGAGACAACTCTGTGAGTGTGATAAGTTCCGAGTCTTCAACGTTCTCCTTCCACACACAAGGGAACTTACTAGCAAACCTCTGGCTGTGTTCATAAAGGAACTTGAAGGGACTTGCACGTGAGTAAATAGAATTATCAAAGCTTATTTCTTGGGTAGCATTAAAAATTGGGTTGGGCAAATAATTTGGAAGTGGGATGGATTGTGAAGGACCTGCCTAGTATGGGACAACAGGTCTGCTGCAGTGTTCCTCCTTTCTTATGTTCTTATATTCTTACAAATCCCTCAAATCAGTGCCTGACCAGCCGTTCTGTGATTTGTACGTTGGACTGCGTCCAACCAGAAATAATAGCATGGTTGATCAGGCCGTGGGTGCGTTGATCCCCAGGAAGCGTTCTTCAAGTATCCTTCGGGTATGTATGATCAGGAGTGGATACCTTACAATAGCTGCATACTCCATGTTGGGGCTGCCACATACCATATAGTGTTGTGAGTGACTCCTTATTGAGGTATTCCTGAAAGCAAATGTTACATTTCCCAGACTCGCTGTTGTTACAGAAGATATACGTGATGTGGGTGATATACGTCATTCAGTATACTCATTAATATGCTCGCCTAAAGATCCTGTACTCAGCTTGTCCATTCCCAGTTTTCCTAATTTTTCATTTGCTGGGGTTAATTCCTAATAACCACTTGGCAGACCAATCCTGCAGCTTGTTTACGTCCCTCTGTAGTATCTCCTGATTCTCTATTGTTTCTGTTTTCATTAGTTTCTCATATGCGAACAGGGATACCTCTTACTATTTTGTTATTCCGTTCATGTACTCAGAAAAATTACTAGTCTAAGCACTGACATTTGTGTAACCTCACTTATCAGACTTGCCTATTCTAACACCTCTTCTTGGATAATAATTAACTTCTCTCTTGTTAAATATTCCTTGATCTATTGTGGAACCTTCCCTGTTATTTCTGCCTGTTTCTCTAGTTTTTGTCCCAATCTCCTGTGAGGTACTGTATCAAGAGCTTCCTCACAGTCTTAAAATATTAAATCGAACCATCCATCCCTCTCTACCCCTCTCTGTCTCACTTCCGTTATCTTCTCATAGAACTCTTGTTTTTGTGTAACATGATTGACTTCCCTAAGACCGTGCTGACTAATCTATGAGCCCTCTCGTATACAGGTGCTCCACCACTCTTCCTCTGATTAGCTGTCATAACTATACAAACCATACATGTCAATGACACTGTTACCAGTCATTTCCCCTTTCTTAAATATTGGGGTTACATTTGCTGTCTTCGACACGTATGGTAGTTACCACATATCAATTGCACTATTTAGGATTCTGACTCCTGCTGCTTTTTTCAGAACCCATGGAGAGATGTTATCTGGTCCCAATGCCTCGCTCAGTAGTTTTTTTTTTAATTTTGTGTGTGTATCCTGTCCATCCGTGTACTTTTTCTCCATGGCTCTCCCTGGTAATAACCCCATTTCTTCTATTCAGGTCCTCACAAATTTCCTGGTCATTCCTTGTGAGCTCTCCTCCTTTCTTCAGCCTTATTATCTGGTCCTTTATTGTCTGTCTTCTGATCTGGCTGTATAGCATCTTTGCTCCTGAATTGATTCTCAGTACTATGTCATTCTCAAATTGTCGTTCAGTCTCTCATTATACTCGGGTATATTCCTTTCTGTCTCTTCTGTTAAGTTCCTCTCTTTTTTTTTTTATTTTTATTTTTTTGTTGTTGCTTTCTACATTTTTTCCATGCCTCACTGTTAACTGTCGCTGCTCTGCACCTCTGGGTGAACCATGGTCTCATTATGTTCTTGCCATTGCTTCTCCTGAGTATGTCTTCTTTGCTTCCTGGTACTTTCCGGTTATATTTCATTCGTTGTCCCTTTCTGACTGCACTTCATCAGAGAATTGTCTCATGCCTGTATAGTCTGTTTCCTTTCTTCCATGTTATGTTTCTCCAGGTTTACTTCCACAAAGTATTTGAAACTCAGTGCTGTGTGGTCGCCAACACCAAGGGGCCTCTAGTATTTAATGTCTTTCTCCATCAGAATACAAGGTTCAACCCCTCCTCAGTATGTTTCCCAACACTACCTCTATCAGGTGGAGGCCTTGCCGGTCCTCTCTTTCTGACTCCAGTATCTCCCAGGGGTTAAAGTCGCATAATCAGTAGCTTTGCATTGCTTATGTGGGCGCTTTTTCCCTTTACTGACTTGGTGTCCATCATTGTTTTGTCGTAATCATATTCCCATTTTGATCTCCTGCTGTTCAGTAGTGGGCTCTACATAATTCCTATCATCACCTTCGTCTCCCAGGCTTGAGTGTATATGTATTCATTTGAGTTCTCTCTGTTTATTCTTTTCATCTTAGAATTTAACTACACTGTGATGTTTGGGGATACCTCTGTTATTTACACTTTCCACTCGTCACTCACTTGTTTCCTCTTCCATGTACATTTGTGTACCATCCCATCAGTTTTTTTTTTTTTTACTGTGTTCCGGTTTTTGATTTCCCGGTCATTGTTCATGGAATCCTGGGGTAGGAGGGGGTGAAGGGAAAGGTGGTCGTTGAAGTTAGGTGTAGGTATAGTTTGTGTTTATGATTCTTACACCGTCTTGTGGATGCAGGTGAAGTAGCTGGAAGTAGAGGGAATGGAGTGATAAAAGAGTGGCTATGAGGTAGGTTCTTGCACTGGCAGGAGTTAAGATTATGAGTGTAGGTGAGGGAGACTGGGAGGGGATGGTAGGGTATTGTTAGTTTTGAATTACTGTATTTGAACGAGAAGGGATTTGTGACTTCAAAAGGGTTTGTGGGGAAAGGGGTTGCATGGTGTACCCCTGTGGTCGGGGTGGGGGTGGAGGGTGGGGGGTTGGGGGGGTTGGGGTGGGGGTGGTGGTTGGGGTGGGGGTGGTGGTTGGGGGTGGTGGGGGTTGGGGTGGGGGTTGGGGTGGGGGTTGGGGTGGGGGTGGGGTGGGGGTTGGGGTGGGGTGGGGGTTGGGGTGGGGGTGGGGGTGGTGGTGGGGGTGGTAGTAGTTGTGGTATTTACAGAGCACTAACTGCAGAGATCACCTGGCACTCATACCAATAACAAATTATGGGTGTCTAGCATCCGCACAGTATCCACTTTTAATTTTGTTGTTTTACAAGAGGTGTGTACCCTCTTGTGGCTGAGACTGTGTTCTTTGTTCCTCCTTCCTGTGTTTGTTAAAATCACTACTTCAAGGTTGATGGACTGATCACATTACCTTTACCTCTCTTCTGTTTTAATTTCTCTCTATTTGTCACACCCAATGTATTTGAACATAAGTGGTTACAAAAATATAAAGGTTAGAAAGGTTGAATTTGAGGACTTGTTTTGAGCTGTTACTCAACTGTTCCATCAGCTTTACTCTTCTTTCCTGATCAAGGTACATGTTGACAGCTTTTCATCTGGCCTTAGCAGTAGTTTCCATCTCACAATCCTGTGTAGCCCCATTTCTCTTGCAAGGGTCAGTTTGACTGGGGAAGTTTTGTTCCTTGATAACCTTCAGATTCACTTAAAATTTCTCAGCTGTTGGTCCTCGGCCTCTCCTTCTGTCAGTCCAATGACAGTTTCAATCTCTTGATCTTCTTCCAGTCTTATATCACGTGTCCTCCTATCATCCTCATGAAGAAAATGGATAATCAGGGACCTCCTTTTTTCTTTCTCCTGTTTTCTTTGTTTTGTCTGTTGATAACAGTCTGCTGCTTCCCTTATCTACTTATACCATCCGTAAAGTCTTCGCTTTTTCCTTCCGGCTCCTCACCTGCTGTTTTTGTTTCTGCTATTGGCTTTGCCTCTTTCCTCCCTTCCCTTCATTTCGTCTAGTTTTTTCCCCAATTTCCTTAGATCCTCTCCCAGTCTGTTGACACTTTCTGTGTGTGTGTGTGTGTGTGTGTGTGTGTGTGTGTGTGTGTGTGTGTGTGTGTGTGTGTGTGTGTGTGTGTGTATGGGGGAAGGAGGTGAGGACGTTCATATAGGAGCCCATTGTGGGTGCATGCGTGTGGGTGCATGCGTATGGGTGCATGCCTGTGGGTGCATGCGTGCAGGTGCATGCCTGTGGGTGCATGCGTGCAGGTGCATGCGTATGGGTGCGTGTATGTGTGAGAAAGGGAAATGTAGTTCCGTCTGTCTGAAGGGGAGTATTTCAATAGCATGTTGCCACCTCCATAGTCCCATCACCTTATCACATAACACTAAAACACCACTGTAACATCACTTAACACATACACTGTACCATCACACAACACTGGTACACTGTACCATCACACAACACTGCTACACTGTGCCATCACACAACACTGCTACACTGTACCATCACACAACACTGGTACACTGTCCCATCACACAATACTGGTACACTGTCCCATCACACAACACTGGTACATTGTCCCATCACACAACACTGGTACACTGTACCATCACACAACACTGGTGCACTGTACCATCACACAATACTGGTACACTACCATCACACAACAATGGTACACTGTACCATCACAAAACACTGGTACACTGTAGCATCACACAACACTGGTACACTGTACCATCACACAACACTGGTACACTGTACCATCACACAACACTGGTACAGTGTACCATCACACAACACTGGTACACTGTACCATCACACAACACTGGTACACTGTCCCATCACACATCACACAACACTGGTACACTGTACCATCACGCAATACTGGTACACTGTACATAACACAACACTGGTACACTGTACCATCACAACACTGGTACACTGTACCATCACACAACACTGATACACTTGTACCATCACACAACACTAGTACACTGTACCATCACACAACACTGGTACACTGTACCATCACACAACACTGGTACACTGTATCATCAAACAACACTGGTACACTGTACCATCACACAACACTGGTACACTGTCCCATCACACAACACTGGTACACTGTCCCATCACACATCACTGGTACACTACCATCACACAACACTGGTACACTGTACCATCACACAATACTGGTACACTGTACCATCACACAACACTGGTACACTGTACCATCACACAACACTGGTACAATGTACAATCACACAACACTGGTACACTATATCACACAACACTGGTACACTGTACCATCACACAACACTGGTACACTGTACCATCACACAACACTGGTACAATGTACAATCACACAACACTGGTACACTATATCACACAACACTGGTACACTGTACCATCACACAACACTGGTATACTGTACCATCACACAACACTGGTACACTGTACCATCACACAACACTGGTACACTGTACCATCACACAACACTGGTACACTGTACCATCACACAACACTGGTACACTGTACCATCACACAACACTGGTACACTGTATCATCACACAACACTGGTACACTGTACCATCACACAACACTGGTATACTGTACCATCACACAACACTGGTACACTGTACCATCACACAACACTGGTACACTGTACCATCACACAACACTGGTACACTGTACCATCACACAACACTGGTACACTGTCCCATCCCACAACACTGGTACATTGTACCATCCCACAACACTGGTACACTTGTACCATCACACAACACTGGTACACTGTACCATCACACAATACTTGTACCCTGTCCCATCACACAGCACTGGTATACTGTACCATCACACAACACTGGTACACTGTAGCATCACACAACACTGGTACACTGTCCCATCACGCAACACTGGTACACTGTACCATCACACAACACTGGTACACTTGTACCATCACACAACACTGGTACACTGTACCATCACACAATACTTGTACACTGTCACATCACTGGTACACTGTACCATCACACAACACTGGTACACTGTAGCATCATACAACACTGGTACACTGTCCCATCACACAACACTGGTACACTGTACCATCACACAACACTGGTACACTGTACCATCACACAACACTGGTACACTTGTACAATCACACAACACTGGTACACTGTACCATCACACAATACTTGTACACTGTCCCATCACACATCACTGGTACACTGTACCATCACACAACACTGGTACACTTGTACCATCACACAACACTGGTACACTGTACCATCACACAATACTTGTACACTGTCCCATCACACAACACTGGTACACTTGTACCATCACTCAACACTGGTACACTGTCCCATCACACAACACTGGTACACTGTACCATCACACAACACTGGTACACTTGTACCATCACACAACACTGGTACAATGTACCATCACACAATACTTGTACACTGTCCCATCACACATCACTGGTACACTGTATCACACAACACTGGTACACTGTACCATCACTTTAACACTGGTACACTGTACCATCACTTTAACACTGGTACACTGTACCATCACACATTGGTACACTGTACCATCACACAACACTGGTAAACTGTACCAACACACAACACTGGTACAATGTACCATCACACAACACTGGTACAATGTACCATCACACAACACTGGTACACTGTACCATCACACAACACTGATACACTGTACAATCACACAACACTGGTACACTGTACCATCACACAACACTGGTACACTGTACCATCACACAACACTGGTACACTGTACCATCACACAACACTGGTACACTTGTACCATCACACAACACTGGTACACTGTACCATCACACAACACTGGTACACTGTATCATCACACAACACTGGTACACTGTACCATTACACAACACTGGTACACTTGTACCATCACACAACACTGGTACACTGTACCATCACACAACACTGGTACACTATCATCACACAACACTGGTAAACTGTACCAACACACAACACTGGTACAATGTACCATCACACAACACTGGTACAATGTACCATCACACAACACTGATACACTGTACAATCACACAACACTGGTACACTGTACCATCACACAACACTGGTACACTGTACCATCACACAACACTGGTACACTGTACCATCACACAACACTGGTACACTGTACCATCACACAACACTGGTACACTTGTACCATCACACAACACTGGTACACTGTACCATCACACAACACTGGTACACTGTATCATCACACAACACTGGTACACTGTACCATCACACAACACTGGTACACTTGTACCATCACACAACACTGGTACACTGTACCATCACACAACACTGGTACACTGTATCATCACACAACACTGGTACACTGTACCATCACACAACACTGGTATACTGTACCATCACACAACACTGGTACACTGTACCATCACACAACACTGGTACACTGTACCATCACACAACACTGGTACACTGTACCATCACACAACACTGGTACACTGTATCATCACACAACACTGGTACACTGTACCATCACACAACACTGGTATACTGTACCATCACAAAACACTGGTACACTGTACCATCACACAACACTGGTACACTGTACCATCACACAACACTGGTACACTGTACCATCACACAACACTGGTACACTGTATCATCACACAACACTGGTACACTGTACCATCACACAACACTGGTACAATGTACAATCACACAACACTGGTACACTATATCACACAACACTGGTACACTGTACCATCACACAACACTGGTATACTGTACCATCACACAACACTGGTACACTGTACCATCACACAACACTGGTACACTGTACCATCACACAACACTGGTACACTGTACCATCACACAACACTGGTACACTGTACCATCACACAACACTGGTACACTGTATCATCACACAACACTGGTACACTGTACCATCACACAACACTGGTACACTGTACCATCACACAACACTGGTACACTGTACCATCACACAACAC
Organism: Cherax quadricarinatus; assembly: GCF_038502225.1. Lineage (NCBI taxonomy): Eukaryota > Metazoa > Arthropoda > Malacostraca > Decapoda > Parastacidae > Cherax > Cherax quadricarinatus. Next base: position 8,926,790 of record NC_091358.1, read on the forward strand.
TGGTACACTGTACCATCACACAACACTGGTACACTGTACCATCACACAACACTGGTACACTGTACCATCACACAACACTGGTACACTGTATCATCACACAACACTGGTACACTGTACCATCACACAACACTGGTACACTGTACCATCACACAACACTGGTACACTATATCACACAACACTGGTACACTGTACCATCACACAACACTGGTACACTGTACCATCACACAACACTGGTACACTGTACCATCACCCAACACTGGTACACTGTACCATCACACAACACTGGTACACTGCACCATCACTTTAACACTGGTACACTGTACCATCACACAACACTGGTACACTGTACCATCACACAACACTGGTACGCTGTACCATCACACAACACTGGTACACTGTCCCATCCCACAACACTGGTACATTGTACCATCCCACAACACTGGTACACTTGTACCATCACACAACACTGGTACACTGTACCATCACACAATACTTGTACCCTGTCCCATCACACAGCACTGGTATACTGTACCATCACACAACACTGGTACACTGTAGCATCACACAACACTGGTACACTGTCCCATCACACAACACTGGTACACTGTACCATCACACAACACTGGTACACTTGTACCATCACACAACACTGGTACACTGTACCATCACACAATACTTGTACACTGTCACATCACTGGTACACTGTACCATCACACAACACTGGTACACTGTAGCATCATACAACACTGGTACACTGTCCCATCACACAACACTGGTACACTGTACCATCACACAACACTGGTACACTTGTACAATCACACAACACTGGTACACTGTACCATCACACAATACTTGTACACTGTCCCATCACACATCACTGGTACACTGTACCATCACACAACACTGGTACACTTGTACCATCACACAACACTGGTACACTGTACCATCACACAATACTTGTACACTGTCCCATCACACAACACTGGTACACTTGTACCATCACTCAACACTGGTACACTGTCCCATCACACAACACTGGTACACTGTACCATCACACAACACTGGTACACTTGTACCATCACACAACACTGGTACAATGTACCATCACACAATACTTGTACACTGTCCCATCACACATCACTGGTACACTGTATCACACAACACTGGTACACTGTACCATCACTTTAACACTGGTACACTGTACCATCACACATTGGTACACTGTACCATCACACAACACTGGTAAACTGTACCATCACACAACACTGGTACAATGTACCATCACACAACACTGGTACAATGTACCATCACACAACACTGGTACACTGTACCATCACACAACACTGATACACTGTACCATCACACAACACTGGTACACTGTACCATCACACAACACTGGTACACTGTACAATCACACAACACTGGTACACTGTACCATCACACAACACTGGTACACTGTACCATCACACAACACTGGTACACTGTATCATCACACAACACTGGTACACTGTACCATCACACAACACTGGTACACTTGTACCATCACACAACACTGGTACACTGTACCATCACACAACACTGGTACACTGTATCATCACACAACACTGGTATACTGTACCATCACACAACACTGGTACACTGTACCATCACACAACACTGGTACACTGTACCATCACACAACACTGGTACACTGTACCATCACACAACACTGGTATACTGTACCATCACACAACACTGGTACACTGTACCATCACACAACACTGGTACACTGTACCATCACACAACACTGGTACACTGTACCATCACACAACACTGGTACACTGTACCATCACACAACACTGGTACACTGTAACATCACACAACACTGGTACACTGTACCATCACACAACACTGGATCACATGTCATCCTCACACAGCACCTCACTACAACTTCACATCATTGTACTGTTGTATAAGCAGTCATGCAGCAACACATTTTATGGCAGAGCGCGAGCCTTACAAGGCAACAGAGTTATCATAGCCTTATCAAGAACATCTTCCATATCACAAGATATAACTGTTAAAATAAATCGCCAAATAATTGGAGTAGATAAAAAATTGAAATTTTTTTCACACAAATGTTGCACAAAACGTTAAACGGATGCGATCATGAAGTTTACATCAATAACTTATGACGTTTCGGTGAGATTTGGACGATTAACTAGTCACACACAAGCGCGAAGGGAAGGAAACCAGTATATATAGAAGAGGGGGCGGGACCGGTAGTAGAAGGAGGCGAGTTATCAATATAATTGTAGTAGTAGTGGTAAAGTTAGTGGTGGAGGTAGTAGTAGTAGTAGAATTTAGATCGACACGTCGTCACAAGTTTCATTCTTCTATGTGCTATGTGCGGGTTATTTATGTATTGTTTCAGTCACGGTACTGTGCCTTTTTATTCTTCAGTAGCTCACAAAATGAGGCCAAAAGGTATTACAGATAAAGGAGAAAACTGGATATTAAAGTTTCTAACAGTTAGATCACAAGCAGTGTTTGTGATCTAATTGTTAGATGAATGAAAACTTTAGTTCCACAAGTCACTGTACTCATTCTGCTCTCTCATTCTCGTAGTAGACAGATACAGAAAGCACAGCTCCGTGTCATCTCTTTCAACAGTGTCACAACTATAGCATTGTTACTACCATCACAACCACCACCATTATCAACACACAGTAACTACCACAGACACACTCACCACCACTGCACTGGCACCAGGGTGATACAAAGTAACACTTAAAGACAAAGCGTAACAGATGTACAGTTCCGGGTCTTGATAATTTTAATAATGTGCATCAGTTATCATAAATGATTTGTGGTAGAAAGGGTAAATAATTGCAGCCACACTATTTACTGCCACATAATTTTTTAATCCGTCTTAAAGGTGAATTATATTGAGGACAAGTGAGCTCATTGAATAGCTGCAGCAGTAGCCGCAGCAACACCAGCAGCTGCACCAGTAATAGTAGCATTAACGGAAGCAGAAGATTAATGGCAGAAGCAGTAGGAGTAGTACCGGTAGTAATAACCCCAGCAGTAGCAGTAACAGCAGAAACTGGAGCAGTAGCAACAGTAGCAGCAGCATCTTTAACAGCAACAGCAGCATTAACAACAGTAGCACCATTAACAGCAGAATCAACTGTAACAACGGTAGTAGGTGTAAAAGAAGTAGCAACTGTAACAGCGGAAGCAGCTACAGCTTTGTAATAGAAGAATTAACAGTAGTAATAACAGCAGGACATCGAATACAATAGCAATAACAACTGTAATAGTAGAATCAGCAAAGCAGTAGCAGAAATTAACAATATTAGCAGCAATAACAGCAGTAACTATAGCAGCAATATAGTTTTAATAGAAACAGCAAATAACACAGGTAACAGAAGCAGCAGTGACAGCAGGAATAGAAAGTGATAACAGTAGTAGTAACAGCAGCAATAACAGTAGAATAACAGTAATAACAGCAGCAGGACATCAGGAGCAATGCTGTTGTTAGTATGTGCTGCTGTTAGTACGATGAAATTTTAACAAACATTATCTCTCAGTCCAGATCAGGATTCGAACCTGCACACACTATCAAAGTACACAGTACTTTCACCACTCAGCCAGATCCCAGAGTGGCGAAAGTACTGTGTACTTTGATAAAGTGTGTGCAGGTTTGAATCCTGCTGTGGACTCATTATTTATACATACGTATAACGGCATTAAGAGGTCAAAAACTAGATTATGTTTTCCCTGTTTATTCCATCACACAAGATGATTTTCATACATGACCGATGAAAAGTGTCAGTCAGTTGGGTGATGAGGACAGCGTCAAGCATTGCAGCTAGGTTCAGTGGATGTGGGGCGGGGGAGAGGCACACGGTAGGGTTGACACTAGGTCAGGTCAGCTGTGCAGGGGGCCATCATTACCATATGAATAGAGTAATTAAGCACACACACACAAAAAAAAAAACAATAGATGGGTGTAAGCGAGTGGAGTGGGAAAAGTGGGTGGATGGGGAGGAAAAGGTGAGAGGGCGTTTCCTCCCAGGGGCTGGTGGCATGACACACCTGCCACCCACAACCTTCCAACAGAAAGAAAGGAGAGACAGACAGGCGGAGATAAAGAAACGCAGTAGGTGATTAAGCTGTGGAGTGAGAGAAATTGCTTATTCGTAACTACAAAACCAAGACATTCTCGCGGTGTTCCGTCTGCAGTTTCTAGTAGTAGTAGTAGCAGCAGCATCTGTCCTTAATTGTTCACTAAATGAAATATATATATAGTATAATAATGTATGTAATCTTATTAATCAAAATAAGATACCAGATATATTCGGTAAAATTCGTAATTTTTTCTTGTAATATATGTCAACTGTAGATATAAATCCAGATGTACTCTTGTTAACCATTTTGGGGCCTAGTTCCTAGGTCTTTTGTGCATCCATATTCTCTTGTTGTACCATCCACAGGATGGATATGAAGCGCAGAATAAACTAGCCGCTTCGGTGTCAAAATCTCAAATCTCTCTGCTACCTTCTCTCGTTGATACTCACCTAGTTGCGTTGCAATTGAAAGGCGGTGAGGGTTTCCCTTCACCAGGGTATCACCACCCTCGTCTCTGCTCAACATAATAGCCACCGCCACACAGACTTTGTCCTATTGTTTGGGATTACTCTGTTATTTTTATGTAAATACTTCCCGGCCCCTATCTGCACACCGTTAGTGGACCAGGGCAACAGTCTACCTTTGTCGTAAAATTAGAACTACCTTCTTGATTCTGTTTCGTTCGCTGGACGATCCGTGAAAGGTGTTCCTGTGTCTCACAAACCCAGCCCCCTCTCTACTTCAGTGCACTCAGAATCGTGCAGGGTGGTCATAAAACTCTCCTGGAGTCAAATGTAAAAATATGCATGAGTATGCATGTATGTGTTGGTATGCAAATACGTATATATGTTTTGACTTGTGTGTTTGTATATATATATATATATATATATATATATATATATATATATATATATATATATATATATATATATATATATATATATTATACATGTATATGCATATACAGATGTGTGAACATGTGTGTGTATATATATGTATGCATACGTGTGCTTATGTATACATGTACGTATGGTCCAAGTCGGACCGAAACGTCGTCGTAAGCTTCTGTCTTTCATGTGCGGGTTATTTGTGTATCGTTCCAGTCACGGTATTGTGCCTTTTTGTTATTTATACATGTACGTATTCGTATGTAGTCGGGTGCATGATAAAACGAGACTTAAGCTGCACCCAGTCAACAAGTACTGCAAGACAATCAAGGACACTAAGCTGCAGGCAGTCAAGCACTGCAAGGCAATAAAGGACACTAAGCTGCAGCCAGTCAAGCACTGCAAGACAATCAAGGATACTAAGCTGCACCCAGTAAAGCACTGCAAGACAATCAAGGATACTAAGCTGCACCCAGTCAAGCACTGCCGGACAATCAAGGATACTAAGCTGCACGCAGTAAAGCACTGCTAGACAATCAAGGATACTAAGCTGCACCCAGTCAAGCACTGCTAGACAATCAAGGATACTAAGCTGCACCCAGTCAAGCACTGCTAGACAATCAAGGATACTAAGCTGCACCCAGTCAAGCACTGCTAGACAATCAAGGATACTAAGCTGCTCCCAGTCAAGCACTGCTAGACAATCAAGGATACTAAGCTGCTCCCAGTCAAGCACTGCTAGACAATCAAGGATACTAAGCTGCACCCAGTCAAGCACTGCAAGACAATCAAGGATACTAAGCTGTACCCAGTCAAGCAGTACAAGACAGTCAAGGACACTAAGCTGCAGCCAGTCAAGCACTGCTAGACAATCAAGGATACTAAGCTGCACCCAGTCAAGCACTGCAAGACAATCAAGGATACTAAGCTGCTCCCAGTAAAGCACTGCTAGACAATCAAGGATACTAAGCTGCACCCAGTAAAGCACTGCAAGACAATCAAGGACACTAAGCTGCACCCAGTCAAGTACTGCAAGACAATCAAGGATACTAAGCTGTACCCAGTCAAGCACTGCTAGACAATCAAGGATACTAAGCTGCACCCAGTCAAGCACTGCTAGACAATCAAGGATACTAAGCTGCTCCCAGTCAAGCACTGCTAGACAATCAAGGATACTAAGCTGCACCCAGTCAAGCACTGCTAGACAATCAAGGATACTAAGCTGCTGCACCCAGTCAAGCACTGCAAGACAATCAAGGATACTAAGCTGTACCCAGTCAAGCAGTACAAGATAAATCACTGGACGATACTTGGAGGGAGAGACTTGTAAAACGAGCGACGTCAAAAAAAATGTCTCTCAATTTCATCTCTCTCTCTTACCCTGATAGGTTCTGTGACCGCACAACAATATACGAGTAGCAGAAGTAGCAATGATAGTTGTAGCGATATTTACCTAACACTTTGACCATGTAGGTCACTCAGCGCTCAGCCATAAAACAATATGTATGCACAACACAATAAAAAAATAAAATTAACAAACAGTGAAAGCAACACTGAACACAGGTAAATACTATCACACCAAGGTAAAATAACCCGCATCACATAAAACACCTTCAAATTATTAAAATCGAAAGACACTCAGGTTCCCCGAAGTTCCTACAGGCACCTCAGTAATTATGGAAATCACGAGGAACGTTCGGTGATGTACGAGGCGTGAAAGTACTATTAGGATATAAAAAGTCACAACAATTTGGTTGGAACAATTCACCATAAACCCTCTGATTCTTGGTGAAGAGCACCATTAGTTTTAAAAGTGCTATCATTGGTAATGTTTTTGCCTTTAGGTAAATGAACACAGTGCAACGTTTTGAATGTTTTATTTTCGCTACGTTTCTCACTCCAGTTAGTCTGTGAAGTCTCACATTAGGCTTAATCACCATCAGAGAACACAGTAGTAGTAAACTGAACAAAATGCAGCACTAGTGAGGTAAAAAGCTCTGTACCCCAAGACACTGTCTGGCACCTCTACTATTTCTTATTTTCATGGAAGACATAGATAAAAACATCCGTCATAGCTTTGTATCATTATTTGCAGACATCGAAATAAGCATGAAAGTCACCTCGGTAGAAGACATTGAAAAGTAGTAGTAGTAATTATGTTGGCTGACCTTTCTTTCAAAGAACACAATAAGGCAAATGTCACGACAACCAGGAAGATGACGGGGTGGATAATGAAAACTTTTAAAGGAAATAGTGCCACTGGTGCACTGTTCAAATTGTTTGCTGTTGGTGGCCCCGCATAGATCCAATATAGCATTCATATTACTGGGAACACTTTAGAATCGTAAATATTTACTTAGGAAGTGGAGGAGAAAGAATGACAATATATACCTGGAAAGTACTTGAGAACCTGGTCCCAAATCTGCACACTGCCATAACAACATACTATACCGGAGGAAAAACGATATGGGAGAAAGTGCAAAATAAACCCAGTGAAAAGCAGGGGCGCCGTGGGCAACAAAAGAAAACACTGTATGAAGATCCACAGTACCAGACTATTCAACATCTTACCAGATTTCCCAGCACTCCCGGGACAAGTGTAGTAGTCTTCAAGTGGAAGCTGGACACCAGATACCAGATAAACCAGGTTGTGATGGATGTGACTCACGAAATCGTCTTGAAACGATTGCAAACAAACCATGGTACGGGCGAGGGTTGAATTCTATTGAGTCGTAAAACTATAGACCGGCGTTCTAGCCACTGGACCAGCTGGCTTCAACAAGATTCATCCAACTATGTATATGTATACACCACCTTCATATAACGTATACATATACCTAGTTGGATGAATCTTATTTAAGCCAGCTGCCCCAGTGGCTAACGCGCCAGTCCGGAGTTTTACGACTCACTATCCTCGAGTTCAATCCCCACCCATACCGTGGTATGTGATGGATATGTGGGCCAACAGACTGACAGCAGCAACAGCCTGCCTGACCAAACAAGCGCCAGTCAAGCCTGGCCCTGAGCCGGGCTCCGCGAGTAGAAAAATTCGAGAAATTCTTCAAAGGTATATCAGAAGTAAAGGTAGTCACGGTTATCGCCTCCACTACCACCATAATTGTCATCTTTACTGCTGCCATCACCATTACCTTCATCTATTTACCGCTAGGATCTTCCCTATCACTACCATGGTTGTTACCCCGCCATTTTCAAAATCAGCATTACTACCGCCATCATCACTAAAAGCATTATCACTACCACCATCATCACTAGCACCACAAAGAACAATACAAACAGTTATATCAACAGTCTCGTTTCCATTACACTGAATATTCATCGCAACCCTCCACCACTGCTGCTGCCCCCACCACAACCACCGCTGCTGTCCCTACCACCACCACCACTGCTGCTGTCCCTATCACCACCACCACTGCTGCTGTCCCTACCACCACCACCACAACCACCACTGTTAGCCTTTATTACCTCTACTACCATACGACTATTGCATCTGCTAGTGATTTCCGGACAGTTGTTTCCCGTCTGGTCCCAGACTAAATATCTTGAGTTGAAAAGGAACTATTTCACTAAATAAAACTAAAAATAACATACACGCGGTAAAGCTGAGTGTATGTTTGATTCCCTGATCACTGTTGATTTTGTATAACTGAAGGCCATTTGACACGATAACAAACATGCTGAGTGTTGAAGCCACTTAAAGATGTTCATAAATCAGAAGGAAAGAATTAATGTACAATTCTTATGCATTTGTTCATACATTGAATTACTAGTATATGATGGTGATAAATTAGCTACAGGAAGTACCTGAAAGGTACCTTGGATTGTCTGTGTCAAGCATTAGAAAAAGTATCAGGAGAAATATAAATAATGAACTTTAATGTGAGTGGTATAAACCTAGATACAGAGTAGATCTACCATTCACTATAACACAGACTTAATTAAGTTCATTTATGAAGCAACTTGCATTGTAAACAAGCTCACTGATGTTGTAGTAGTCAGGCTTAGGCTTGGTTACAAGCACTTCTGGCAGTTTGGCAGACGCATAAACAATTATCAAACAACCATTCACAGAATGGATATGGTGTACACAATAAACTAGAAGCTTCGGCGGCAAAATTGAAGAATCTAATTGTACTGTGAATCATATACGCAGTTTGTAAGATTTACCTACCATTATATATAGTCATGAGATAGACAATCCTAGGAATTCTGCCAGAGTGCAGAGCATTGGACAGGATTCGGTTTCTCACATATATGATAATAATAAGGTAATATTTCCCTGGATGGTGGCTGTCTACCAGCCCACCCCACGTCTATTCACCCATACCCTCCTACTCCTCCCCATGTTAACCCATCAAACGTTCTTACAATCCACTTAACCCTGTGAGGAAAGCCTCTCTATCATGTATATTATACAAAGAGGAATTCTTCACAGCCTATGCTAAACATTTTTTTGTAATCCAAGTTAAACTGATCCTTATAATCAACTATATCCATCTTCACTTGATCCTTGTTATCCACTGTACTCATGTTTATCTAATCTTTGGTGTCTTATACACTCTTCTATTCACAACTGATCTTCGTTATCCACTTTACCTATATGTAATCCATTTTATCCATTATTTTTTACTAACCCAGCCAGGACTCTTCAGAGATAAAAAAAAATGCATAGAAAATTAAATCGAGTCTCGCTCTTTTGATCGTGTTGCGCCCTAGTCAAATTTTGGTGTCTTGAAAGTTCCATTACAACGATACCATTATTTTTCTTCTTGCCAGCCATATTGTCTGAGTAGAGTTTCCGAGGAAAACGTTCACACGCGAAGTTGATGACAGAAAAATTTAATGGAAAAATGTTTTCCATTGCCTATTTTCTCGACCGAAGTGAGTGGTATTTGCCTGAGGAAAGGTGCGTCCGGGAGGGGAGGGGATGGGCGCACCTTTGGGTAACGTTGGACCACCTTGACACCTGTTGGCACTGGTGTTTAAAATTGACTATCTTCCCGTTGAGGGAGGAGGAGGAGGTTGGGTAATGATAGGGATCGGGGGAGATAGGTAAAAAATATGAAGCTGGCGAGTTATTTCCCAAACACCAGCATCACAGTATGATGCAGTGACTCCCTCTGTATGTGCGTAATGGTGACCCACCTCTCTGTACACACACACAGACTATGTGTATCTACAAGAGCCTTTGACAGATGGTAACTAACACACGATTGGGCTTATGAGGAAGGGAATCCAGCCACAAGATTTGTCGTGCTGGGTATGGTACACTTGAGAGCTTACGACAATACATGGTCCGTGAGAGCCTACGACAATTGATGGACCGGTCGTGAGAGCCTAGAACAGCAGATGAGTCATATTCAACGGCTTGTGTGTGACTGGACTAGACTAGGAGGTAGACAGGTGTTTGAGAGATAAACAGATGTTTCCTAGTCCGTGTCTTCCGTTCATCATAGCTGTCAACACCTGCAGCCCCCTTACACCTCCCTCCCAACAAGTATTGGACGAGGATATGTCACCATAACACCTGTAAAACATTCCCTCAGAACATAAATAAACACGGTCACTGACCGATGTCAACACCTGTACAAACTTCCCAGCGGGTGGCGAACACCTGTCTTCTTGCTCTCCTTCCTTTACCTTGTCTTCCTTCACCTTCCTTTCCCTTACTATTCCAGCTCTTTCCTTCCCTCTCCTTTCCATCTTCCACCCTTGCTTCCTTCACCTTCCTTTCCTAGGTTCATTATGCTCCTATGCCATTTTTGACTCTCATTCTCTATCTTCCCTTTGTGCTTCTAGTGCTCCTTCCCATCTTTTTAATCTTCTCCTCCTCCCTCGTTTCATCTATCTCTTCTTCCCCACTTTTTCCTTATCTTATTTCCTTCATCTCCTCTTTTTCTTCTTCCTCAAGTTTCCCTCCTCCTCCTCCTCTTTCTCCACCTCGTCATCTTCCTCTTCCTTCTCTTTTTCCCCTTACTTTCCACCCACTCCTGTTTTTCATCTACCTCCCCACCACCACAACCTCCTCCTCCTCCTCCTCCCTACAGACACAGACAGATAGGCACGTCTTCACAACTTTGTCTCCACTAATACAAAGGCCAACATGCAAATTTGATCTGACAAAAAGCGGGTGTTTACCTTCTGGTGAGATCAGTGGAGCGAGGATTGAGGCGAGTCTGGCATCAGTGAGGTGTTGTGTGGCTGCCTCGTGTGATTGATGCTTGGATGAAGTGCACAGTGGAAATAGATGAAACACACCAACCACTTGTTCCTTGTTTTCCACTGACGACGCCAATTTTGAGGTGGAATGTAATTATGATTGTCGCTCATACGTGTATCTGTTGATGTGTGTGTGTGTGTGTGTGTGTACTCACCTAGTTGAGGTTGCAGGGGTCGAGTCCAAGCTCCTGGCCCCGCCTCTTCACTGGTCGCTACTAGGTCACTCTCCCTGAACCATGAGCTTTATCGTACCTCTGCTTAAAGCTATGTATGGATCCTGACTCCACTACATCGCTTCCCAAACTATTCCACTTCCTGACTACTCTGTGGCTGAAGAAATACTTCCTAACATCCCTTTGATTCATCTGTGTCTTCAACTTCCAACTGTGTCCCCTTGTTACTGTGTCCAATCTCTGGAACATCCTGTCTTTGTCCACCTTGTCAATTCCTCTCAGTATTTTGTAAGTCGTTATCATGTCCCCCCTATCTCTCCTGTCCTCCAGTGTCGTCAGGTTGATTTCCCTTAACCTCTCCTCATAGGACATACCTCTTAGCTCTGGGACTAGTCTTGTTGCAAACCTTTGCACTTTCTCTAGTTTCTTTACGTGCCTGGCTAGGTGTGGGTTCCAAACTGGTGCCGCATACTCCAATATGGGCCTAACGTACACGGTGTACAGGGTCCTGAATGATTCCTTATTAAGATGTCGGAATGCTGTTCTGAGGTTTGCTAGGCGCCCATATGCTGCAGCAGTTATTTGGTTGATGTACGCTTCAGGAGATGTGCCTGGTGTTATACTCACCCCAAGATCTTTTTCCTTGAGTGAGGTTTGTGTGTGTGTGTGTGTGTGTGTGTGTGTGTGTGTGTGTGTGTGTGTGTGTGTGTGTGTGTGTGTGTGTGTGTGTGTGTGTGCGCGCGCGCGCGCGTGCGTTCCTCTATATATAGTTGCTGTGGTCGAGTCTCAGCTCCCGATCCCACCTCTGTGATGATTGCTAATGGGCTCATTCTCTCTTAGCTGCGTGAGCCCTGTCATACCTAGTCCTAGAGCTATGTAATGATCTTGCCTCAACCACTTCATTGACAATGTCGTTCCATTTTCCGACTCTGAGACTTAAGCAGTACTTCCAAACATTACTGCGACTAAATGTTTTTAACTTTCTGCTTTGCCCTTCTGTGCCTTTTACCCGCCTCGCGAACTGTCTGAACCTATTTGCATTATCAATTCCCTCAGTATTTTATACGCCGTTATCATATCTTTCCTGATTTTATTCTCTAATCTTACTAAGTTTAGCTCTTTCATAGCACATACTTTAGGTTGGGACTAATCTTTTTACAAATCTCTGCACTTTTCAAGTTTCTTGACACACTTGATCAAGTGTGGGTTCCATACTGGTGCTGCATACTTGGCGACGGGGCCGAAATATAACGTATATAATGGACTTCAAGACTCCTTGTTCAGGTTCTTAGATTTGTTAATCGCGCATCTGCTGCGCAGGTTTTTCAGTTGATGAGCGCCTTAGGCAATATGCTCAGTACTTTTCTCACCCTGAGGTCCTCCTTGAATGAAATTTGTATCCCTTGTCCTACCCGAGTCTATATTTCGGCTTTGGTCTTCTCTACCCTGTCCTAATTTTCACAACTTGGTATTTGCTGATTAAATTTTGATAGCCATTTGTCAACCAGGGTTATCCCTAACTATTGCTTCCCTCATGCTGTTCATTATAAAAAAAAAAAAAGTACTGGTCCCAATACTGATTCTTGTGGAATCCCGCTTGTCACATCTGCCCATTCCAACATCTCTTCCTGGATAATCACTCATTTCGTTACAGTTAGGAGGATGTGGACAAATTATATCTACTGTCAAGTACAAGGTTACTTTATTTCAAACGAACAAGTGCGGATTCATGACATTAATTAAGGGAGAATTTAGATCTGCGACGAAATACCACAAAGCATAAATAGAGAAAAATTCAGAGAAAGAATGAAGAAAAAAAGACTAGGAGCAGCCAGTGTTTAAGTGATACTGCTTATTTTAACCTACTTATAGTATTGTCTTGCATGTTGTGTTCATGTTAGATTTTCTTGTTTTTGTTGGGTATTTTGTGTGTTCTGTATTTATATGTATTTATTGCAAGAGGACCAGCCAGGTCAAAGTGCTCATTCACTCTCCTAATTTCCTTCTCATAGAGTAAACTGAGCCTCTGCCCTGATGCTCACATGAACATAGCAGTATGTGTTAAAAAGAATTAAGTCACATTACCGTGGCTGGAATACACGAATAACCCGCACTTAGAAGAAGAAACTTAAAGCGATTTTTCGGTTCGTCTTGGACCACTGACAAATCACGCTCAAGCAAGAACTGGAGAAGGCCGGGCTGTGAGTGTGACTGTATGCATGCATGGGAGTGGTCGTGAGGGTGCAGTTGTTGTCAGGGTATGTATATCTTGCTGTGAGGGCGTGTAGGTGGTGTAGGTGTTGGTGCAGGTAGTGGTATAGGTGGTGTGGTGGTGCAGGTAGTGGTATAGGTGGTGTAGGTGATGGTGGAAGTGGTGGTGGTGGTCGTGTTGTGATGCCGTATAGGTAGTAAGGGCGTGTGGTGAAGAGGTGTGGTGGTGGTGATTGTGACGAGGGCGTGTAGGTGAAGACGTGTAGGTGGTTATAGGGCGTGTAGGTGAAAATGGTGGTGGTGATGGTGAAGGCGTGTAGGTGGAGGCGATGGTGGTAGTGAGGGCGTGGTGGTGGCACAGGGTCGTGGAAGGCCGCCAGGGAGGATGGCAGCCCTGGGCTCAAATAACCATATTTAACCTCTGCTCATGAGCTGTCAATCACTGCGCGCCTTTCAACGGAAACTGGAGAGCCTGAGAGTGTTGCCGCTCATTACCACCCAAATTGCCGGTCTGGGGCAATTAACCGCTGGCATCAACAACACGCTAAGCCTCAGCATGCCAGAGAAGGAACTTTGGTACTTGCTGTTGCAGTGTGTAGAGAAGGGACTCGTGCGCACTGTGTTCTCTCGGGTTCGTCTGAACAACAGTTGCAATCCTCGGATGTCTTACGAACGACTTTTGCAAAGGGAGCGATCTTGAAACACCTTTTCAGACACTGAATTGGAATATGTCTGTTTTGATGCCTGGGAGGGAACGGCTGGAGCCGCCACTCTCTCTTATTTAGTAAAAATGGATATATCAGGAATGTGTTGCTATTTCTGTATGACAGAGAATGGGTTACATTCATAGTGTTAAAAATGTTAAAATCTGTAAGTGTAATATGAGGGACTTCCGGCCCCTACCATCGCTGAGACGCTAACGGTGTGACTGAAAATGGCACTAGTGTGGTGAATGAAGCAAGTAATGTCTGCAACATCAACACTGGTTAGTGTTTGCCATTCACAAGAACGATCCCCAGGTCCCATACACAGCGGTATCATTCTCCCCCAATCATAGACGACCTGGGGGTACTGCAGACTAGAACGACCCATGTGTATGTTTTGCCGAGCTGCCCTTCGCTCATTTCTGCGCACTCGAAATAATAAAGAAAATTTAATATTTGTAATTTTCAGGCAGTTTAGGCTTGCTTAAGAGGTAATTTACCTATATTTACCTTTTATTGACAGTAAGGAAATATTAAAACAGATGGCTTACACCTGGCAGCGCAAAGTGTTATGTAGGTAGTACGATTTCTACCCGAACGTTAAAAAAGTTGGAGGATGGGTTGCCTGTATACAAGAACAATACCAACATCGATCAATCAGACTGGGACAACTCCAATAGTCCCCCAGACTAGGGTGTCCAATGTCCCTTTGACAGTAACCATCCAGGAAGGTACTACCGTCCTGTCAAAGGAGTGTGAAGTTAAAGATGTTCAACATTCTGCACTTTGCTCCAGATTCTCCTCCACCACGATGCTGTGAACACTAACTCCAAGGCCGAGGGACTGATTACCTCATCTTTTGTATATAGTTCTACTGTCTTCCTATTATGTCCTAGAATCTGTATTGATAAAGCCACTGGATGGCGAAACGTCTACAATAAAGATATCCAGATGTTGCACATGTGTCTTAACTTTCATTCTGCACTCTAGCAGGATTGTTGATCTTTTCTCTGTCTCATGAACACCAGCTTTGCTGATGGTATCCTAAGAACATAAAGAAGGAGCACTGAAGCAGGCCTACTGGCCCTAATATATTTGGGAACAGGCGAACACTACTGGATAAATGGGAATGGCATACATAAACAGTGAGACAAAGGTTATAATTTAACTGACGAAACAGAATACTTACAATAAGTTCAGAGGGACAGTTCACCTCAGGAACTCAGCCGGATTCCCAAGACCTACACAGCACACTGTTCCAAGCCAGTACTCTGCCCAGTATCTCCAACAGAGTCTCCTCCAGAGACTCTCAAGCAGCCCTCTCCCAGGGCACACAGGCAGCAGCTCTGCCCGAATCTCGTGCCCAGAGCTCTGTACACAGGCCAGGGCTCCGCCAGAATCTCCTCAAGCTGTTTCCTAGAATTACATCGTCCTGCCTGCATCTCTCCTTAACCCCAGGTTTTGGGGGTTCACCCTCCATGGGTCACACCACGTGTTTCCAAATCAAAGGTAGATTTCGCCAGAGTCTCTAACCACTCCTTACTGTCGCCGTCAAGAACAAAAGACCTGAGACCGAGATGGCGCCAGGAGTCTTTAACAGTATCTATCACACTTTCTTGCCAAGGCAGTTGGTGTGACAATTTACACTGGTTGGTTAGGTCAACCTTTTGACCTCACAAGCATAGTTCACCTACATCACAATGCTACGCAGGTCCAAGTCACATCCACTCATGTATTTGTCTAACCTGTTTTAAAAACTATACAAGATTTTAACTTAAATGACGGTACTCTGGAGTTTGTTTCACTCATCCATAACTCTATTACCAAACCAGTGCTGTCTTCAGTGTTTGTAGCTACAACAGCAGGGCTCTTCAATAAATTGAGTTTCCTTTTATATATAATTGTGCAATATTTTCCCAGAACGGTATATAATTTGCCAGAATTATAAGTGGTGTAAAGTAGTAAGGAAAAGAGGGATTTCTCATGTCCCTTTTCACTAATAGTATCACAACCCCAGAACATGAGTTGAGATTTGTAGTACTCCAAAA
Source organism: Cherax quadricarinatus (assembly GCF_038502225.1). Taxonomy (NCBI): domain Eukaryota; kingdom Metazoa; phylum Arthropoda; class Malacostraca; order Decapoda; family Parastacidae; genus Cherax; species Cherax quadricarinatus. The sequence continues at coordinate 8,943,166 of NC_091358.1, forward strand.
TTTGCACCAGTCAACTATAGTGATAATATAGCATTTATTGTGGTGGAGACGGAAAAAAAAAAAAAATAGAGAAGCTAGATACAGCGATTGATAAACAAAGGTGGTGGCTCGACCGTTCGTCATTGTAGGAGCTGCCAGCAGTCACCGGCTCTTCATCACGCAAGTTATACTTTTGTATCAATCAAATCACATATTACTCGGGTAGATAATTTCCAGTAGATCCTTCATGTGTTAGCTCAAATCACCGACCAGTATGGTTTAAATAAGTGACCCACTGATCAGATCAGATAGACTGGTCCGAACCCTTGACTGGTCCGAACCCTTGAATGGTCCGAACCCTTGACTGGTCCGAACCCTGGACTGGTTTCAAACGGTTTCGTTGTGCACCTAGCAGGTTATTAATAGAATATTCAAGAGGTTGCTAGTAGAATTGCAGTAAATCAACCATTCAAATCATTATGAAGCTGTGTGTAGTCTGTGGTCAGTCAAACAAACGGGCTTCCACATGCATAAATTGTCATTTCTGTGGAAATTGGTGTCACGCCCCTTGTGCAGATATCCAAGAACTAGCTACAAGCAGTATTAAAACAGGGAAGTGTTTTTGGGTATGCCCAAATGAGATAAATCTGTGGACTAAAATCACAAGGGTATTAAAAGAGGTCAACATCAAAGCTGCTTTCATAGAAAACCTGGAAGCTTTCTACAACAGATGGGAACATAAAAAGTCCGGGCTGAATGGTACTGCCCTTGATACTGGCCATGTAGTCAGAAACTGTAAGGCTGGAGATGATGTCCTGGTAGTCAGTAAATGGGGGGCTGATAGTGCTGTCCTGGGAGACAGTAATGGGGAAGCTGGAGGTGCTGTCCTGGGAGACAGTAATGGTGAAGCTGGAGGTGCTGTCCTGGGAGACAGTAATGGTGAAGCTGGAGATGCTGTCCTGGGAGACAGTAATGGGGAAGCTGGAGATGCTGTCCTGGGAGACAGTAATGGTGAAGCTGGAGATTTTGTCCAGGTAGTCGGGAATTATACGCAGGAAGGAATACATATGAATGACCTCATAGGGGACAGGAGCCATAGTAGGGAAACAAGTGTAGTCAAAGATAAGATAAAACCAATATTGCAAACTAGAAATACCGCAGGAAATAGCAAACAAGAGGACTCCACTAGCAATAGTGAGGATATATTACCAAAAACAAATGGTGGGAGCTCCATTGTTGGTGCTAGGGAGGATAGAAGTAAGACAGGGAAACATGCACCAACAGGGAATACAGTCACAGAAACCCAAGGCAAACGGAAACCAAGCCTGTGCACATACTATGCACTCGGTATCTGCTGGCATGGGAAATCTGGAAAAACAGATGGGACGTGCAACTATGACCACCCTAGGAAATGCCATGCCCATATGACAACAGGAAAATGCAAACTCCCTTCCTGTAAGCTTTTTCACCCTGAACTGTGTACCTCTTCAGTACAGGAAAGACTGTGCTATAACTTAAATTGCCAGGCATACCATCTAAAGGGGACAAAAAGATACAAAACATCCAGGCCATGGGAAAACCTGGGTAGCCACAGCCACTCAAGAGGGAGAGGTTTTTTAGTGCCAGGAAGGAAAAAAAACTGGCAGGAAATGGCAGAAATCGTACACCAAATCCAGTCATTCCTGGAGTGGAACCACAGTCGATGGCCTCCACTCCAAACCAACAGATACAGATACTAATGCCGGAAAAAAAATCCCCCCCCAGTACCAACAATACCACCAGTCCGATAACATTCTTCTTTGCAAATATACAGGGTCTAAAGCCAGCAACAAACAACAAAATACCTTTCATCCGTGGACTGCTTGCAGAGGCAAAGGCAATGTTCGCGGCTTTCACTGAGACCCACATAAAGGATCACTTGGACAACGAAATATGGATCCCAGGTTACAACCTATACAGATGTGACAGAGTGAACAGGCAAAAGGGGGGGGTTGGCCTGTACATTGCAGAGTCACTTGTTTGCACAGAACTGCTAAATGCCTCAAATGATGTAGTGGAAGTTTTAGCAGTAAAGGTCGAGAACCAAAACCTAGTCATTGTGATAGTCTACAAGCCTCCGGATGCAACATCCCAGCAATTCCAGGAACAGCTGTTAAAAATTGACCACTGTCTGGAAAATCTCCCAGCTCCTGCACCCAATATCTTGCTCCTGGGGGATTTCAACTTAAGGCACCTAAAATGGAGGAATATAGCAAATAATATTGTTGCAGTAATAACACCAGGAGGCAGCTCTGATGAAAACTCACACTCACGCGAGCTTTTAAATCTCTGCACAAAATTCAATTTAAACCAGCAAATAATAGAGCCTACTAGACTGGAGAATACACTAGACCTCATCTTCACTAACAATGATGATCTGATAAGAAATATCACCATATCAAAAACAATATACTCAGATCACAACATAATTGAGGTTCAGTCATGTATGCGCGGAGCCCCAGACCGACATAAGGAGATTAGTCACGAGGGAGCATTCACCAAATTCAACTTCAATAACAAAAACATAAAGTGGGACCAAGTAAACCAAGTCCTAACCGATATAAGCTGGGAAGATATACTAAGCAACACAGACCCCAACTTATGCCTAGAACAGATTAACTCGGTAGCACTCGATGTATGCACAAGGCTTATTCCTCTAAGAAAAAGGAGGAGTAGATGTAAAACAGAAAGAGACAGGCGCTCCCTTTACAGGCGACGGAAAAGAATAACAGAGCGGCTAAAAGAGGTCAATATATCTGAAATGCGTAGGGAGACACTGGTCAGAGAAATAGCAAGCATCGAACTTAAGCTAAAAGAATCCTTTAGGAGTCAGGAATCGCGGGAAGAACTAAAAGCCATAAATGAAATCGAAAGAAACCCAAAGTATTTCTTCTCCTATGCCAAATCAAAATCGAGAACAACGTCCAGTATTGGGCCCCTACTTAAACAAGATGGGTCCTACACAGATGACAACAAGGAAATGAGTGAGCTACTCAAGTCCCAATATGACTCAGTTTTTAGCAAGCCGCTAACCAGACTGAGAGTCGAAGATCAAAATGAATTTTTTATGAGAGAGCCACAAAATTTGATTAACACAAGCCTATCCGATGTTATCCTGACGCCAAATGACTTCGAACAGGCGATAAATGACATGCCCATGCACTCTGCCCCAGGGCCAGACTCATGGAACTCTGTGTTCATCAAGAACTGCAAGAAGCCCCTATCACGAGCCTTTTCCATCCTATGGAGAGGGAGCATGGACACGGGGGTCGTCCCACAGTTACTAAAAACAACAGACATAGCCCCACTCCACAAAGGGGGCAGTAAAGCAACAGCAAAGAACTACAGACCAATAGCACTAACATCCCATATCATAAAAATCTTTGAAAGGGTCCTAAGAAGCAAGATCACCACGCATCTAGAAACCCATCAGTTACACAACCCAGGGCAACATGGGTTTAGAACAGGTCGCTCCTGTCTGTCTCAACTATTGGACCACTACGACAAGGTCCTAAATGCACTAGAAGACAAAAAGAATGCAGATGTAATATATACAGACTTTGCAAAAGCCTTCGACAAGTGTGACCATGGCGTAATAGCGCACAAAATGCGTGCTAAAGGAATAACAGGAAAAGTCGGTCGATGGATCTATAATTTCCTCACTAACAGAACACAGAGAGTAGTCGTCAACAGAGTAAAGTCCGAGGCAGCTACGGTGAAAAGCTCTGTTCCACAAGGCACAGTACTCGCTCCCATCTTGTTCCTCATCCTTATATCCGACATAGACAAGGATGTCAGCCACAGCACCGTGTCTTCCTTTGCAGATGACACCCGAATCTGCATGACAGTGTCTTCCATTGCAGACACTGCAAAGCTCCAGGCAGACATCAACCAAATCTTTCAGTGGGCTGCAGAAAACAATATGAAGTTCAACGATGAGAAATTTCAATTACTCAGATATGGTAAACATGAGGAAATTAAATCTTCATCAGAGTACAAAACAAATTCTGGCCACAAAATAGAGCGAAACACCAACGTCAAAGACCTGGGAGTGATCATGTCGGAGGATCTCACCTTCAAGGACCATAACATTGTATCAATCGCATCTGCTAGAAAAATGACAGGATGGATAATGAGAACCTTCAAAACTAGGGAGGCCAAGCCCATGATGACACTCTTCAGGTCACTTGTTCTATCTAGGCTGGAATATTGCTGCACACTAACAGCACCTTTCAAGGCAGGTGAAATTGCCGACCTAGAAAATGTACAGAGAACTTTCACGGCGCGGATAACGGAGATAAAACACCTCAATTATTGGGAGCGCTTGAGGTTCCTAAACCTGTATTCCCTGGAACGCAGGAGGGAGAGATACATGATTATATACACCTGGAAAATCCTAGAGGGACTAGTACCGAACTTGCACACGAAAATCACCCACTACGAAAGCAAAAGACTTGGCAGACGATGCACCATCCCCCCAATGAAAAGCAGGGGTGTCACTAGCACGTTAAGAGACCATACAATAAGTGTCAGGGGCCCGAGACTGTTCAACTGCCTCCCAGCACACATAAGGGGGATTACCAACAGACCCCTGGCAGTCTTCAAGCTGGCACTGGACAAGCACCTAAAGTCAGTTCCGGATCAGCCGGGCTGTGGCTCGTATGTTGGTTTGCGTGCAGCCAGCAGCAACAGCCTGGTTGATCAGGCTCTGATCCACCAGGAGGCCTGGTCTCAGACCGGGCCGCGGGGGCGTTGACCCCCGGAACTCTCTCCAGGTAAACTCCAGGTAAACTTCGTTGTTAAGGCCACTCTACGATATGTAAACACTGTTGTTAGCTAGCAGACACCAGCGACGCCTCTTGAATAGTTCTAGCACTCACATGACTCCTGAAGACTACTAGACACACCAACTCTTGAAGACTGCTATCGGATAAATCTACTCGAAAATCTCTAGCAAACACACAAGCCCTTCAAAAACACTTACAGATACAAAAGTTCTTGAAGACCACCAGCAGACAGACCAGACCTCGTGGACTCCAGACTACTACATGAACATCCCGTCGTCAAACCTCACAAAAACATGTTAGTCTAAACGGACTCGTATATTCCTGGAGAAACTCTGATGCCAGGCTCCTTCAGAAGATGTCTTCATGCTTGCGAATGGATTTTTCATCCAAGGAAATGCAGGTATCCTCAAAGTACTCTGGATGTATTCACTGGAGTGCGCGAAAGAGAATCTCAGAGCTACAAATGCTGAGCCTATCCACTCATACTGTTACATTGTAACAGTACTGAGCCTGTCCACTCATACTGTTACATTGTAACAGTACTGGGCCTGTCCACTCATACTGTTACATTGTAACAGTACTGAGCCTGTCCACTAATACTGTTACATTGTAACAGTACTGAGCCTGTCCACTCATACTGTTACATTGTAACAGTACTGAGCCTGTCCACTTATACTGTTACATTGTAACAGTACTGAGCCTGTCCACTCATACTGTTACATTGTAACAGTACTGAGCCTGTCCACTCATACTGTTACATTGTAACAGTACTGAGCCTGTCCACTCATACTGTTACATTGTAATAGTACTGAGCCTGTCCACTTATACTGTTACATTGTAACAGTACTGAGCCTGTCCACTCATACTGTTACATTGTAACAGTACTGAGCCTGTCCACTCATACTGTTACATTGTAACAGTACTGAGCCTGTCCACTCATACTGTTACATTGTAACAGTACTGAGCCTGTCCACTCATACTGTTACATTGTAATAGTACTGAGCCTATCCACTTCTACCGTTACATTAACAGTACTAATGTTATCCACCATACTATTACACTGTAAGAGTACTGAGGTTATCTACTCATACCGTTACAGTGTAACAGTACTGAGTCTGTCCTCTCATACCGTTACACTAACAGTACTGAGTCTGTCCACTACCGTTACAGTGTAACAGTAATGGGTCGGTCCACTAATACTGTTACACTGTAACGAGTCTGTCCACTAATACCGTTACACTGTAACAGTACTGAGTCTGTCCACTAATACCATTACAGTGTAACAGTAATGGGTCGGTCCATTAATACTGTTACACTGTAACAGTAATGAGTCTGTCCACTAATACTGTTACACTGTAACAGTAATGAGTCTGTCCACTAATACTGTTACACTGTAACAGTAATGAGTCTGTCCACTATTACTATTACACTGTAACAGTAATGAGTCTGTCCACTAATACTGTTACACTGTGACAGTAATGAGTCTGTCCACTATTACTGTTACACTGTAACAGTAATGAGTCTGTCCACTATTACTGTTACACTGTAACAGTAATGAGTCTGTCCACTAATACTTTACACTAACAGTAATGAGTCTGTCCACTATTACTGTTACACTGTAACAGTAATGAGTCTGTCCACTAATACTGTTACACTGTAACAGTAATGAGTCTGTCCACTAATACTGTTACACTGTAACAGTAATGAATCTGTCCACTATTACTGTTACACTGTAACAGTACTGAGTCTGTCCACTAATACCGTTACACTAACAGTAATGAGTCTGTCCACTAATACCGTTACACTAACAGTAACGAGTCTGTCCACTAATACCGTTACACTGTAACAGTAACGAGTCTGTCCACTAATACCGTTACAGTGCAACAGTAATGAGTCTGTCCACTAATACCGTTACAGTGTAACAGTAATGAGTCTGTCCACTAATACTGTTACACTAACAGTAATGAGTCTGTCCACTAATACTGTTATACTGTAACAGTAATGAGTCTGTCCACTAATACTGTTACACTGTAACAGTAATGAGTCTGTCCACTAATACTGTTACACTGTAACAGTACTTATTCTGTCCACTAATACTGTTACACTAACAGTAATGAGTCTGTCCACTAGTACTGTTACACTAACAGTACTGAGTCTGTCCACTAGTACTGTTACACTGTAACAGTAATGAGTCTGTCCACTAATACTGTTACACTGTAACAGTAATGAGTCTGTCCACTAATACTGTTACACTGTAACAGTAATGAGTCTGTCCACTAATACTGTTACACTAACAGTAATGAGTCTGTCCACTAATACTGTTACACTGTAACAGTACTGAGTCTGTTCACTAATACTGTTACACTAACAGTAATGAGTCTGTCCACTAGTACTGTTACACTGTAACAGTACTGAGTCTGTCCACTAATACTGTTACACTGTAACAGTACTGAGTCTGTCCATTAATACTGTTACACTGTAACAGTACTAAGTCTGTCCACTAATACTGTTACACTAACAGTACTGAGTCTGTCCACTAATACTGTTACACTAATCTCAGTAGTAGTACCAGTTCCTAGTAACCAGTTACCAGTAACCAGTGTACCAGTAGATGACTCACTACCAACCGTCTCTGCGTGAATCACTGACTGTATTCTTATTGCTGCTGACCATAGCAGGATTTCAAACACCCTCACCCGTAGGGTGTTGGTGCCTTCCCATACTTCCCATTATATATTATACGTACTACCAGCCTACGTGAGTATTCTTACCCCTTCCACGTTTCGAAAACCCACATGACAAATGGTGGCAGCGGTGGGATGTGGATTTAAGGGTATTTCAAGACGTTAGAAGACTGTTTGTGGGGAGCCGGCAGGTCAAAGGTGAACCGTGCCACCTCCAGCCACTACCCTCACTCTTCTCCACCCTGTACTCCAGCCTGCAAGCCTGTTGCAGCCATTTTTCAAGCTTCCTGGCTTAGTTCGTGTGCTAATTGCTTCAATCTCCGAAGGGTTGACCCAGATTTTGCAATTAAGCCAGTCAGTAAGCCAGACTGGGGAAGTGAACGCTAGTCAGCCTACCTCAGCCTACCATCCAGCCTGTCTCCTGTCATCCACCTGCTCCTTCATGCTGTGTGCATCGTTACACGTCTTCCAGTCAGCCATTCTCGTGGGTTAAGCCACTCAGCCAACCCAGCTTCTAACCCAGCTGAGAGAGAAGTAAGCCACGCAAGTTCCTCTGAAGTATTGTTTCATGTATGGCTTGTGCTTGGATGCTGCTAAGAGTGATTTTCACCATCCCTGTGGCATAGAGTGGTTTAGTTAAGCCACCTTGTGCGTGGTGAGAAGTGCGTGGCAGTGAGAGCGCACAGGGCCAGCTTGTTCTGCTGCCCCCACCAGCACCCGTCACCCACCTCATCTACCTGTGGGGTTTTTCTTTTTCCACGGATGTACCGGGTCCCAGTACTGTTTTGGCTCACATAATTGGTCAAGAGATTGTAGCTGAGCGCCACCGATAAAGCCAGTTATGTGAGTTCACCGAGAATGTGCATTTCTTCCGACAACAGTGTGAGTGTAGGCGTCATCACCGCAGGACAACCTTCTCCTCATCACTAGTCATCCCGGCTTCTACTCCAGACTTCAGTGATAATTTTCTAGAGACATTTTCCTGCATTTAAAGACATTTGCGTGTGTGAGACATTTACAGTGAATTTCTTGTGTACTCTAAACCTTGTGTTTTCAGTGTAGACTCAGTGTTTCTTTGACTCATTATTTTTGCAATATTTTTCAGTGTTATCGCTCATCTCTTGTGTTTCATTTTTATAATTTTTATCTGTGTTTTTTTTATGTTACTCCATGTCTTTAGTAAGTATTATTGTGTAGTGTACCAGTCAGTCACTCCATGTGAAATAATTCATTTTTTTTATTTTATCTTGTGTTCTTTCAGCATTGTATTTTCCAGTATTTGTCGTATACCAAATTATCCATTTATTTCTATGTGTATCTTTTTTCGTACACCAGCAGTGTCTCATTCCCTGATCTTTTCGCAATTTTTGTCATATCAGTCACAGCAAGATTTTGTTGTAAGAATATACTAAAAAAAATGAATAAGTGAATATGTTGTGTGTGCCCCGCCACTTGTAAGTGTTGTGTGCCCCGCCACTTGTGAGTGTTACACTTCAGTTTTGTTTCTTGTTTTATTTTTATTCATATTTTTCATATTTCTTTGAACAAATTCACTCTTAGTGTAATTTCAATTTCTTTTTTAACGTAAAGTGTTTTCTTTACTCTGAGTAAATTTTGTTTAATTTACAATTAAGAGTTAAAGTGTTCAATCAGTTTTTCTTCTTATTTTTATTTTTATTATTTAACCTACATTTTCCCAGTGTAACTTTTATTACTGCATTGATTATTTCTACACCTTATTTTGTTGCACTTGTTCTGCAGTGAATTATTTTCTTTTATTGACATTATTATTCTCAGTTCATTATTGTTTGAGTCTTGTTTTTCATTTTATTATTTTTCCTCATGTTGTCTTTGCATTATATTTTAATTTTGTTTATGCATTCTTAGAAAATATTTAAACTTCCCAGTTATCTCTCGTTGCATACAATTTAGTGATTTTATTTTATACTTTTTACATTAATTTACAGTTTTATTAGTTAATTTCTTTATTAGCAAGAGTATAGACAGCTCATTTTGCATTTAATTCAGTCTCCAGTAATATTTTTACTTGTAAATTTCTATGTAGTTTTTTTTTATCTTGTCCAGCAGTCCTTTACATTGAGTTGTCCTTCCTCTTGCAGTGTATCTTAGACATTTTTTTTATTACTTTTGCAGAATTAGTTGCATCTCTTTTATTTCAATTTTAGCATTTTGTATCATTTTTATTGTTCATTATTTTTGCCTTATTTGTTCTCGTGCAACTTCTTTGCCATTATGTCTCACATACCGCCAAGTGATACTTTAGTGAATGTCGACACTCAGACCTCTCAGGCTACTGCTGCTTCTGTCATCAGTCCTCACAGTTCCTTATCGACTGACAGACCGACCCAGACACTGAGACACTACAGTTTGACTCGTGATTCCCTTGATGCGTTACCTTTATTCAATGGCCATGTACATAGTCTTGAAGCATGGTTTACTGCCATTCGTTCTCGTGTTAATGCTCTAGTTGAAGGTCCTCCTTCTGAGGAAAGTCTTATCAGACTTGCGAAAGAAGCTCTTCATCGATCCCCTGCTGCTGTTCACGTTGTTGATCTCCTTGATATGCGAGACTTCAAGAATCTTACTAAGTGGTCACAATATGAGGAACTGATTCGTTCTTTCCTCGTACCAGTAAAAACAGCTGATCCATATGTCTTTCTTAGGGAACTAGTGAATGCTACACCCATGACTAATGAATCGTTGAGTGCATTTGCTGTTAGATTAGACAAACTTTTATCATCATTTATCAATGCTGTCCAGTCCTCAGCTTTTGTCCCTGACGAGGATAAACCATCCACAACATCGTTTGCTAAACTAGCAGCTTTTGGAACAATCAAAGAACTAATGCCACCTGCTTCCGTGTGTGCTTATGAGGCTAATCCCCCAACTGTGACGATGGAACCACTTACAGCCCTAAATCATGTACGTTCCTTGTGCCCCCAGGGTACTTTCCCATGTATCAAAAGTAATTTCACACCTATGCCTCAGTCTGCACCACCTCTTGTTTGCGCCACAGCGACAAATCGTGGTCGTCAACCATCCCAGCGATCACCAAGGACCAGTGTACAGAGTCATTATAAACCTAGTAGTATTCATAGTACATTCAGTAACCGTAGTCAGCGGACTTGTTACAACTGTGGTTTCCGTGGCCATATTGCAATTAACTGTCCTGATAGTTATCCTAAGAGGCGTCGTACTGATGATGAGTACCAGTCAGATCTTCCCTACTGTACTTATCATAGAATACATGGACATGACACATCTGAGTGCAATGCTCTCTACAACCTTCAGTACTCTAGGTCTTTCCGTGGCCGTTCCAACCGCAGAACCCGTAGAGGAAACAGACATCGTGGTTCTCAAAATAACCAGAACCAGGCTCATTCTTCCAATTTGGGGGAATTCGAGCGCCCCAGTCAAACCGTCCCATGGTGACAGTAGGTGATAATGAGTACACCATCCCCATTCACAATTCCTTTGAAGCCTTAAGCAGTCTCGAGAATGACAATCCTGCTGATGATGTTGCTTCACACGTCTCTGACGTAGATGATTTTGGGGATGAAGTGGAACAAATCTTTGCTGATGACAATCCACCCTTTTGTTTGCACATAACTTCCAATGCAACCATAGGCCCTATAGTGCAAGCATCTGTTCATAATGCGCCCGTTCATTTGTTCATGGACTCTGGTGTGCAAGTCAATATTATCAGGTCTAGTTTGTTTAGGGATAAGCAGTTACGACATGTCCTTCTCGTAGAACCGACTCGTGTCCTCCCTTAGTGGAGTAGCTGGTTCTCACCTGCGTGTCCGCGGTCGGACTTCCCTAACTTTTTCTATCCAAGGTAGAGACTTCACTGCTTCCTTCCTTGTTGTCGACCAGATTACTTTCCCTGGTGACCTTCTACTGGGATTTGCTTCCATGCGAGACTTACGCATTGTGCTCGACCCTTATCGATGGCATGCCCAAATTGATGACTTGATCGTACCATTTTGGGGTTACCAGCTTGGATCCGAGATCTGCCATACTGCCGCAGAGTACGACATTCGAATTAAGTCCTTGCAGGCCAGTGCATTTTCCAGTAGCGTACCCAAGCGGTCAGGCACTGATGATCCTGTCACTCCTGTCTGTGTTCCTGCAACTTCAGACTTGCAAGATAGTGTCCAGTTACCTCAAGTGTCCGAGGACGCCCTGACTACCTTGAGTGCTGAGCCTATCCCTGCAATGTCTGCTAGTTCAAGTAGTAGTTTCTCCACAGGGGACGCCTTGTCGGAAAACAATTACTTGCAACTAGTAATGCCATCTCTTGTTGATGTCACATGCCGTCTGCAGAAAGACGTTTCTGTCGCAGCTAGTGCCCTCACTAGAGTGTCTGTTGTTGTTCCTAGTGTTCCAGATGGTGATAACGTCCTAGTTGACAGTGATTCTTGCAAAGTAAAAGGTCTATTTATTGAACCATCCTTACATGTTGTAAGAGATAGTAAGATCCATTTCTTCCTAGCTAACACTTCTGGTCACAGTGTTCGTCTCAGAGCAAATACCAATCTTGTTGACCTTGTTCACTATCCTTACCCTGTTCAGGTAGATGATGAGTTGTCACCTGACCAGTGGGTCGGTGCTATTTCTACCGGGGAGACCTCATCCACTTCACCGGATCAATCTGTTTCACCAGTTGAGGAGAAAGACTTAGCTCCCACTGACTTCCCAGATGAAGTCAAGCGTTTGTTGACTCTGTTGAACAAACGTCGTAAAGCCATTGCCTTACCAGGTGAGAAGATGGGTATAATGAACTTATTGTCCCATCGTATTCCACTTGAACCTGGTACTAGACCTATCTATATACCTGTGTACAGAATGCCTCATTCACAAGTTGCTGTCGCAGAAGAATTGATCAATCAAATGCTTGATGATGGAGTTACTGCACCTAGCAATTCACCTTGGAATGCGCCCTTGATCCTAGTACCTAAGAAGGATGGTACTTGGCGCCCAGTGATTGACTTTAGGAAGTTAAATGCGAAAACTATTCCAGATCGCTTTCCACTCCCTGTACTGGGTGATCTTTTACGTAACATCGGAGATAACAAAGTCTTTTCAACCCTGGACCTGTTACAAGGGTTTTGGCAAGTCCCTCTTCATGAGGACAGCCAAGAGCTAACTGCATTCTCCACTCTTACAGGTCATTATCACTTCCTCCGTATGGCGTTTGGATTACGATCCTCCCCTATCACGTTCTCAAGGCTTATGACTAATATCTTTAGAGGTCTCATAGGTAATGCACTTATGGTGTACTTAGATGACGTAATTGTCATGTCTAAAGACGTGGATACACACTTGAAAAGACTTGATGTAGTACTTGGTAAGCTTGAAGAAGCCAATTTAAAGATCAGACTGTCTAAATGTCAATTTTTCCGATCAGAAATTAAGTTTCTTGGTTACGTAGTCACTCCTAGAGGGGTTACGACTGACCAAAGTAAAGTAACTGCAGTACTAAATTTTCCAACTCCCAAAACTGCTGATGCCGTAAGATCCTTTGTGGGCTTAGCAGGTTTTTATAGATCTTTCATTACCAATTTTTCTTCCATAGCTGCTCCTCTGAGTTGCTTAAGAAAGATGCTCCTTTTGTTTGGACCTTCCGTCAAGAAAGAGCATTCCAAACTTTAAAAGAAAAGCTAACATCTGCTCCAATTTTGAAATTTCCAGATTTTTCTAAGCCCTTCTATCTGACAACTGATGCTAGTTCTATTGGCATAGGTGCCGTACTAGCTCAGAAGACTGATGGCAAGTACAACGCAGTTGCATTTGCTAGCCGAGTCCTTACGAAGGCTGAACATAATTATACAGTAACTGAGCAAGAAGCTTTAGCAATAGTATGGTTTTTAAAGCACTTCCGAGACATTATTTATCAGTACTCTGTTCATGTCTTGACAGACCACGCTCCACTGATACCTTTATTCCAGAACATACAACCTACTGAAAGGTTAGCCAGATGGACCTTGACTATCCAAGAGTTCAATCCGACCTTTGAACACTTACCTGGCAAGTCAAATGTAGTCGCAGATGCCTTATCGCGACATGTTAGTATAGTAACTGCAGACCCTCCATTTAGTGCTGAAGATGTCAAGAATGCTCAACGAACAGATCCCATGTGGTCTGGTGTGATTCGATTCCTGCTCCAGGAAGATCTTATTCTGACTGTGAAGCAACCAGCACCCATCAGTGACTTTGTCATGAACCAAGAATTACTGTATCGAACAGCCGAGTTGGGTACTCCTAGCAGAAGAGTTTACCAGTTAGTAATTCCACAGTCACTAGTGAATGTAGCCTTACAGCTAGTTCATGATGTACCAGGTGTTGCGCACCCTGGTATGGATCGTTCAGTAAAACAAGCCAGATTGAAATACTTTTGGCCTCGTATGGCAACTGATATTTCTGAGTATGTTAAGAAATGTAGTGTCTGCATGCAACATAAAGGTAATGCTAATGGTCCTAATCCAATCCAAGTGTATCCAACCACTAGCAAACCATGAACCATGGGAAAGAGTTGCGCTAGATTTGTTAACTAATTTCCAATGTTCCCTCCAAGGCAACAAACATCTATGTGTTATGGTAGACCATTTCACCAGATATTGTGAGTTAGTTCCTGTTGCAGATAAGACTGCCGAGACAGTAGCTAAAGCTTTTAAAGAACGCATTATCTGCAGGCATACCACCCCTAAGTCCCTAGTAACAGATAATGGAGGTGAATTCTGTAATGAGATTCTTGAAAATTTGTGTACCTTGTACAAGATCTCTAAATCCACCATTGTTCCTCATCATCCTGCCAGCAATGGGTTAGCGGAACGTACCAATAAGAAAGTACTTGATGTCTTGAGAGCCACTATCAATCCCAACAGTGAAACTTGGGATGAAGTTATACCTGATGTGCAGTGTGCTATAAATTCTGCTTACAATGTTTCTATAGGTGACACTCCACATTATGCATTGTACGGTGTAGATAAACGTTTGCCTTATGAGTTGCTATATTCTAATCCGAAACCAAATTACAACCCTGATGATTTCATAGCAACTCGTACCAGTTTAGCTCAAAGTGTCTTTAGAAGAATCCGTGAAACACTTCATAAATCAACAGCAGAATTTACAAGAGTCGCAAACACTCGAGCAAAGCCATCCAAAATCAAAGTAGGTTCGAGAGTTATGCTGACAAACTTTAACAAAACGTCTGCAATGCCTAAGCTTGATCAAAAGTTTGTGGGTCCTTATCGAGTAGTTGAACATATCACTGGTAATAAGTATAAGGTTAGAGAAATTAGTACTGGCCAGTATAAAGAATCGCATTTAGATCATATGAAGTTAGTATGTGATGATAATGATGTTCCAACCCAGACTAATGTGACAGATTCTAACAATCCTCCTGATCCTGTACTCTCTACCTCTGATACTCAGTCAGACGATCAACCTGAATGTCGTTATTCCCTACGTACACGACAGGTATTGAGAAATCCTCAAGTATCATTTGTAACTACCAATTCAGATTTGGCTCAAATACAGCATGAGTTAGACAGTGCAACAGAGTTTGATCCTCCCAGAGATGACACCCATTCTGCATATGTCAATCTCACCCTAGCAGAGTTGGGGTTAAATGTAAATAACCTGTATAGATGAATAATTACAGTATCAACTTAACAGTATTCAATAATTTTTTTTTTTTGTGTTCACGTTCTCTCTGAATTCTGAAAGTTAACAGTCTAGATTTGAGTGCACCGAATCTGCCTTTCTGTTAAACATTTCTTTCTTTGTATATATTCCTTCCTCAGAATCCGTAGATCACATGAATACAGATCGATCGATCAAATTTTTTTTTATCACTTCTATTGTGTAATCCCAACATTGAGTTTCATTCGATGAGTTGTGCTATATTATCCCTTGTATTGCATTACAGTTTTATTACAGTTTCAATTATGTAAGCTTCCATTCCAATATTCTACTTATATATGTTATAATGTTCAATTGTTGTGTACTTTGACATTGTATAGAATCAGCCCAAGCCATACACCAGCCGTCTCTAGTTTGTATTAGTTGTATGTCGGGACGACATACGTTAGCATCGCCGAGCTCTCAGTAGTAGTACCAGTTCCTAGTAACCAGTTACCAGTAACAAGTGTACCAGTAGATGACTCACTACCAACCGTCTCTGCGTGAATCACTGACTGTATTCATATTGCTGCTGACCATAGCAGGATTTCAAACACCCTCACCCGTAGGCACTATGAGTCAGTCAAGATCACTATGAGTCAGTCAAGATAGGGAGCAGAGAGAGGCAGGTCGGCTGTTGGTGCCTTCCCATACTTCCCGTTATATATTATACGTACTACCAGCCTACGTGAGTATTCTTACCCCTTCCACGTTTCGAAAACCCACATGACACTAACAGTACTGAGTCTGTCCACTAATACTGTTACACTAACAGTACTGAGTCTGTCCACTAATACTGTTACACTGTAACAGTACTGAGTGTGTCCACTAATACTGTTACACTAACAGTAATGAGTCAGTCCACTAATACTGTTACAGTACTGAGTCTGTCCACTAATACTGTTACACTGTAACAGTACTGAGTCTGTCCACTAATACTGTTACACTGTAACAGTACTGTCTGTCCACTAATACTGTTACACTGTACCAGTACTGAGGCTGTCCACTAATACTGTTACACTGTAACAGTACTGAGTCTGTCCACTAATACTGTTACACTGTAACAGTAATCAGTCTGTCCACTAATACTGTTACACTGTAACAGTAATGAATCTGCCCACTAATACTGTTACACTTTAACAGTAAAGAGTCTGTCCACTAATACTGTTACACTGTAACAGTAATGAGTCTGTCCACTAATACTGTTACAAACACACACACGCACCACACCCACACCCACACACACACACACACACACACACACACACATACAAGCACGCATATACAACAGGCCTAGTGTCTAATCGACATGTGCTTAGGACAAAATGGTAACTGTAACAGTACTGAGTCTGTCCACTAATACTGTTACACTGTAACAGTACTGAGTCTGTCCACTAATACTGTTACACTGTAGCAGTACTGAGTCTGTCCACTAATACTGTTACACTGTAACAGTACTGAGTCTGTCTACTAATACTGTTACACTGTAACAGTACTGACTCTGTCCACTAATACTGTTACACTGTAACAGTACTGAGTCTGTCCACTAATACTGTTACACTGTAACAGTACTGAGTCTGTCCACTAATACTGTTACACTGTAACAGTACTGAGTCTGTCCACTAATACTGTTACACTGTAACAGTACTGAGTCTGTCCACTAATACTGTTACACTGTAACAGTACTGAGTCTGTCCACTAATACTGTTACACTGTAACAGTACTGAGTCTGTCCACTAATACTGTTACACTGTAACAGTATTGAGTCTGTCTACTAATACTGTTACACTGTAACAGTACTGAGTCTGTCCACTAATACTGCTACACTGTAACAGTAATGAGTCTGTCCACTAATACTGTTACACTGTAACAGTAATGAGTCTGTCCACTAATACTGTTACACTGTAACAGTACTGAGTCTGTCCACTAATACCGTTACGCTGTAACAGTACTGAGTCTATCCACTAATACCATTACGCTGTAACAGTACTGAGTCTGTCCACTAATACTGTTATACTGTAACAGTAATGAGTCTGTCCACTAATACTGCTACACTGTAACAGTACTGAGTATCTACTAATACTGTTACACTAACAGTACTGAGTCTGTCCACTAATACTGTTACACTGTAACAGTAATGAGTCTGTCCACTAATACTGTTACACTGTAACAGTACTGAGTGTCCACTAATACTGTTACACTGTAACAGTAATGAGTCTGTCCACTAATACTGTTACACTGTAACAGTACTGAGTCTGTCAACTAATACTGTTACACTAATAGCAATGAGTCTGTCCACTAATACTGTTACACTGTAACAGTACTGAGTCTGTCCACTAATAATGTTACACTAACGGTACTGAGTCAGCCCACTAATACTGTTACACTGTAACAGTACTGAGTCTGTCCTCTAATACTGTTACACTGTAACAGTACTTTGTCCACTAATACTGTTACACTGTAACAGTAATAAGTCTGTCCACTAATGTTACACTGTAACAGTACTGAATCAGTCCACTAATACTGTTACACTGTAACAGTAATGAGTCTGTCCACTAATACTGTTACACTGTAATAGTAATGAGTGTCCACTAATACTGTTACACTGTAACAGTAATGAGTGTCCACTAATACTGTTACACTGCAACAGTAATGAGTCTGTCCACTAATACTGTTACCCTGTAACAGTATTGAGTCTGTCCACTAATACTGTTACACTGTAACAGTACTGAGTCTGTCCACTAATACCGTTTCACTGTAACAGTACTGAGTCTGTCCACTAATACTGTTACTCTGTAACAGTACTGAGTCTGTCTACTAATACCGTTACACTGTAACAGTACTGAGTCTGTCCACTAATACTGTTACACTGTAATAGTAATGAGTGTCCACTAATACTGTTACAATGTAACAGTAATGAGTCTGTCCACTAATACTGTTACACTAACAGTAATGAGTCTGTCCACTAATACTGTTACACTGTAACAGTAATGAGTCTGTCCACTAATACTGTTACACTGTAACAGTAATGATCCTGTCCACTAATACTGTTACACTGTAACAGTAATGATTCTGTCCACTGTTACACTGTAACAGTACTGAATCAGTCCACTAATACTGTTACACTGTAACAGTAATGAGTCTGTCCACTAATACTGTTACACTGTAACAGTACTGAGTCTGTCCACTAATACCGTTTCACTGTAACAGTACTGAGTCTGTCCACTAATGCTGTTACACTAACAGTACTGAGTCTGTCTACTAATACCGTTACACTGTAACAGTACTGAGTCCGTCCACTAATACTGTTACACTAACAGTAATGAGTGTTCACTGATACTGTTACACTGCAACAGTACTGAGTCTGTCCACTAATACTGTTACAATGTAACAGTAATGAGTCTGTCCACTAATACTGTTACACTGTAACAGTACTGAGTCTGTCCACTAATACTGTTACACTGTAACAGTACTGAGTCTGTCCACTAATACTGTTACAATATAACAGTAATGAGTCTGTCCACTAATACTGTTACAATATAACAGTAATGAGTCTGTCCACTAATACTGTTACACTGTAACAGTACTGAGTCTGTCCACTAATACTGTTACACTGTAACAGTACTGAGTCTGTCCACTAATACTGTTACACTGTAACAGTAATGAGTCTGTCCACTAATACTGTTACACTGTAACAGTAATGAGTCTGTCCACTAATACTGTTACACTGTAACAGTAATGAGTCTGTCCACTAATACTGTTACACTAACAGTAATGAGTCTGTCCACTAATACTGTTACACTGTAACAGTACTGAGTCTGTCCACTAATACTCTTACACTGTAATAGTACTGAATCTGTCCACTAATACTGTTACCCTGTAACAGTATTGAGTCTGTCCACTAATACTGTTACACTGTAACAGTACTGAGTCTGTCCACTAATACTGTTACACTGTAACAGTACTGAGTCTGTCCACTAATACTGTTACACTGTAACAGTATTGAGTCTGTCCACTAATACTGTTGCACTGTAACAGTACTGAGTCTGTCCACTAATACTGTTACACTGTAACAGTACTGAATCTGTCCACTAATACCGTTACACTGTAACAGTACTGAGTCTGTCCACTAATACTGTTACACTATAACAGTAATGAGTGTCCACTAATACTGTTACACTGCAACAGTACTGAGTCTGTCCACTACTGTTACAATGTAACAGTATTGAGTCTGTCCACTAATACTGTTACACTGTAACAGTACTGAGTCTATGCATTAATACTGTTACACTGTAACAGTACTGAGTCTGTCCACTAATACTGTTACAATATAACAGTAATGAGTCTGTCCACTAATACTGTTACACTGTAACAGCACTGAGTCTGTCCACTAATACTGTTACACTGTAACAATACTGAGTCTGTCCACTAATACTGTTACACTGTAACAGTAATGAGTCTGTACACTAATACCGTTACACTTTAACAGTAATGAGTCTGTCCACTAATACTGTTATACTGTAACAGTACTGACTCTGTCCACTAATACTGTTACACTGTAACAGTACTGAGTCTGTCCACTAATACTGTTACAATATAACAGTAATGAGTCTGTCCACTAATACTGTTACACTGTAACAGTACTGAGTCTGTCCACTAATACTGTTACACTGTAACAGTACTGAGTCTGTCCACTAATACTGTTATACTGTAACAGTACTTAGTCTGTCCACTAATACTGTTACACTGTAACAGTACCGAGTCTGTCCACTAATACTGTTACACTAACAGTACTGAATCTGTCCACTAATACTGTTAAAGTGTAACAGTACTGAGTCTGTCCACTGATACTGTTACACTGTAATAGTAATGAGTCTGTCCACTAATACCTTTACACTGTAACAGTACTGAGTCTGTCCACTGATAGTGTTACACTGTAACAGTACTTAGTCTGTCCACTAATATGTTTACATGCAATAATGCTTCTATTTCCTAATACTTCCTTCTTTTCTTATCCTTTCTTATATTCCCAGCTCTTCCTTACCATTTCTCCTACCCTTCCTTCCTGCCTCCTCCTCCTCCTCCTCCTACATTCTTCCAGAAATCTCTCAGTACTGGTGAAAGTGTATTTCTGTTTATTCAATAAATTCAAACCTTTCACTTCCTCTTATTTACCTTATTTACTCTCCTTCCCATCCCCCCCCCCTCTCTCTCTCATCCCTATAGTTGCATCAGAGGCATCTAGAAAGGGATCTTTATAATATTTATAAGAGTGATCTCAGCTTTGACACCACCACCAGTATAGAGGAGGCTGCCTGCACTATCTCCTCTTATGTTGCCTGCATCATCTCATGCTGCCTGCATCATTTCTCATGCTGCCTGCATCACCTCTCATGCTGTTTGTATCAGCTCTCATGCTGCCTGTCTCACGTCTCATACTGCCTGCATCACTTCCTCTCATGTTTCACCTCACACTTGCTCTCTCTTCTATCCCTAACCTGACCAACCTCTCCCTATCTCCCTCATCAACTCGCCCCTGTCAGGGAACGCTTTGATGCCGGTAAAGAGCTTTTGGTTCAAGGAATTGGAGCTATCTTTCCCTTTCTTGGACTGAACCTGATTATCCCCCATGACCCCTACGGGTTTATAGTATTTTTTTTTTAGATTTTTGCCACCGAAGTGGCTAGTTTATTGTGCATTCCATATGATGCATAACAAACCAGCCTTTTGTGTATCTATATCCAAGAACATATGGATACACAAAAGGTCTAAGAACTAGGCTCCAAAAGGGTTAACAGGAGGACATTTGGATCTCTTGTAGGAATGCAGAGGCCTGTACAAAGAGAAAAATAACTTCGAATAATTACTAAAATAACTTTACTTTTCTGAAATGATTGGTCATGTTTAAGGCTCGTACGTATGAGTATTCCTTATGTATGTAGGCTTAAGGGTCGCTGACCGCAACAGCCTGGCTGACCAAGCAGTCAACACTGCGACAGTCAAACGCTCGAAGCAAGTCACAAGTATGTTGGACTGTCACAAGGGGATTTTTTTCATTGCCTTATTTTTGATATACCTTTGATGGGTTTCAAGAGTTTTCCTACTCCCACAGCCCGAACTCGGACCAGGCTTGCTTGGTCAACCAAGCTGTTGCTGCCGGCAGCAGATATTTTGACACGACCGTATTTGTAGGAAATGGGAGTATTCAATCTTTTATCTGAAATATAAACATTCGAAGCGCAATAATCCACAGTATCTTGGTACGACATGTAAAAGGTAGGATTTTTTTTTTAAATTGCTTGGGAAGTACAAAATCATCAGGAAATAATGTAGGTATGGTGGGTATTGTGTTGGAGGTGATAACTTGCAACACCAGACGCGCAGGAATACTGTGTGTTGGGCCCATCTCCATCACACTTCCACTCTTAGTTACCATTTTGTCCAAGGTACTTGTTACTAAGATACTTGGCCTCTATATGTGTGTGTACAAGGCTCTACTGTAGCTCTCTTGATTTATTTAATTAGGTTAGGTTAGGTAAGATTGGTCAGGAAACAGGACGAGTGTTTCCTTATTGTGATGGTGACATCTCTGAGTCTGAGCTGGAAGATAAGTGTATCGTCAAGCATTCCACTGTTGGTTTAATATCTATGGCAGCTTCAGTTTCGTTCCAACAGAACTGGAGTTACTATCACGTGGGAATTACTATCTTCCAGGATGACTTATCATCCACACAGGGCGGTGTTTATACGAATATCTTAGTTAAGAATTATTAGCTGTAGATAGACCCATTGCAGACTTCACTGCACCCACAACACACCATCTCTTCACCACCCTTCTTCCGTTCTTCATTCTTATTCCCTCCTTCCTCCCTCAACGGCACTCTGGAAAAGTAATCATCCGTTTTTGTCGGTGACCCGAGTAGTGGCGGGTAGTTCAATAGTTAAATGAAGGAAGAGTCGGGTCTGGGGGTTTACAGAGCCACACCTGAACTCCAGTACAGGCGAAAATCCCTTACTCCGAGGCTGTGGTGGGGGCCTTGGAGTGCATGAGCTCCTTACCTCCCTGTGAGCGCCTCGTCTACTGGAATGAACCTCGGTCATGTATTTGAATCCTCCAATGAGGTGAGACGTGTATTTAGAGAGTAAATAAGTGGAGAGCAATCTGAGACGACCCTTTGTATGTGGGGTCACAACAACCTGTTTTCTGGCCGCCAGGTGATGCCACCTGGGGGAGGTGCTGGGGTGAAGCTGGGGAGCTGGGGTGATTCTAGGGAGGGGCTGGAGTAAGCTGAGACGATTCTATGGAGCTGGAGCGATGCTAGGGCGATGTTGAGTGTTGCTGTGACAGTGTTTATGAGTTGGATTTGTCGAATAGTGTCTCCGCCTTCTCATTCTCACCTGACTGCAGCATATAAGCCACTTCTCTGAGCATATGTTTTCCTTTCTCAAGATTGATGGACTGATCAATCGACTCCAGGTTGAGGGTTAATTAACCTTAAACTCGTCAGGCTGAGGGACTGATTACCTCAAACTCCTTGTCTTTCACCGTTCTTCTCTGTATTGGAACTGAAGAAGCCAATGACTGGCGAAACGTTCTCTTGATATAGATTCCCAAATGTTGCATGTACCTCAGTCTCCAAGTTATCGGTTTTC
Organism: Cherax quadricarinatus; assembly: GCF_038502225.1. Classification (NCBI taxonomy): domain Eukaryota; kingdom Metazoa; phylum Arthropoda; class Malacostraca; order Decapoda; family Parastacidae; genus Cherax; species Cherax quadricarinatus. The sequence goes on from NC_091358.1 coordinate 8,966,015, forward strand.
TAAACTATTTACATAACTGGATGATAATGGCGAGATGCTGAGGTGGTACTAGCGAGATGCTGAGGTGGTACTGAGGAGATGCTGAGGTGGTACTGGCGAGATGCTGAGGTGGTACTGGCGAGATGTTGAGGTGGTACTGAGGAGATGCTGAGGTGGTACTGGCGAGATGCTGAGGTGGTACTGAGGAGATGCTGAGGTGGTACTGGCGAGATGCTGAGGTGGTACTGGGGAGATGCTGAGGTGGTACTGGCGAGATGCTGAGGTGGTACTGAGGAGATGCTGAGGTGGTACTGAGGAGATGCTGAGGTGGTACTGGCGAGATGCTGAGGTGGAACTGGCGAGATGCTGAGGTGGTACTGGGGAGATGCTGAGGTGGTACTGGGGAGATGCTGAGGTGGTGCTGGGGAGATGCTGAGGTGGTACTGGGGAGATGCTGAGGTGGTACTGGGGAGATGCTGAGGTGGTACTGGGGAGATGCTGAGGTGGTACTGGGGAGATGCTGAGGTGGTACTGGGGAGATGCTGAGGTGGTACTGGGGAGATGCTGAGGTGGTACTGGGGAGATGCTGAGGTGGTACTGGGGAGATGTTGAGGTGGTACTGGGGAGATGCTGAGGTGGTACTGGGGAGATGTTGAGGTGGTACTGGGGAGTTGCTGAGGTGGTACTGGGGAGATACTGAGGTGGTACTGGGGAGATACTGAGGTGGTACTGGGGAGATGCTGAGGTGATACTGGGGAGATGCTGAGGTGGTACTGGGGAGATGCTGAGGTGGTACTGGGGAGATGCTGAGGTGGTGCTGGGGAGATGCTGAGGTGGTGCTGGGGAGATGCTGAGGTGGTACTTTAAGCCTCTTACAGTAGTAAGAGGCTTAAAGTTCGGTTGCAAACTTTTGAACCCCAAATTTTCTTAAGATGTTCCCTTCTGATTCTGTGTATCTTATGAGATTCCTGAGGTATATTGCCTGTCACAATTACTCCAAGATCTTCTTTTGTTGTTACTTGTAGTTTCTCCCCACCCACTTCTACTTAGTCTCTCCTCCTCTTCCCCTAAACTGTATGACTTATACTTATTAACCGGACTGGGCTCCAGCAGTCACTAGTGTAACTACCCCTGTATCTGTCTCTCTAGGAGGCCCTCTCTATTATCTCTTTTCGTATTATCTTCCATCAGAGATAAGTAGGGTTCGATCCCATTCCACAGGTAGTTTACATATATCCTGAATACACAACCCGCACATAGGAGAGAGGAGCTTACGACGACATTTCGGTCCGACTTGGACCATTTACAAAGTCACACTGTGTATTGTTCCAGTCACGGTATTGTGTGTTTTTGTTATTTATATATCCTGAATCTTAGTGACCCATGTACCGATTGCTGGGGGACCCCAGTTGTTACCCTTGCACATCCTGAAGTACCATTCTTTGCTGTCACTGTTGTCAGTTTTCATGTAGCCCTTGATACCGTTCACCCTTCCTTGCTCTTCCAGATTACAGGTCAACCTCTCCTGGAGAACGGTGTCAAAAATTTTCTTTCAAACCAGGAGATTAAAGCCACTCATCCCTGTCTGCTTTTATCAGATAAGTTAAGATTTTGTCCAGATTTTTAGCCCGGAAGGTTAGCTACCCAGGATAACCAAATAAAGTCAGTTCGTCATCTTATTTCCATTGTTGTCCTTTAATTTTGTCCCCCAGGATGCGACCCACAATAGTCGGCTAACACCCAGGTACCTACTTACTGCTAGGTGAACAGAGACAGCAGGTGTAAGGTAACACGTTCAACGTTTCCACCCGTGCTAAGGATTGAACCACAGACACTCACTATATGAGCTAAGCGCACTGCCAACCGAGCCACGGGACACACCTCAGTAACTCTGTCATAGAACATTAGTAGTTCTGTCAGACAGGACCTCTCTTAATGGTTTTTACTGCATCCCTGAATCTATGATGGTTTTCACAGCATCTCTGAATCCGTGATGGTTTTCACTGGCGAAGCCCCTCCTCTCCAGGTGTTCCAGTGTCCTCCTCCTCCTCACAACCCTCTCCATTACTTAAGACAGGATGCATGCCAGTGTTACCAGCCTCTAGTTCAGAGGTTTTTTTCGTCCCCTTCTTAAATACAGAGATTACATTAGCCAGCATTTAGATACCTGCTGGTTGATCCGACCTTAAATTAACGACTTTCGATTTTTTTTTTGTTTTGAGCTCACGCAATGATTCTACTCCTTTGGCACTCATAAGTTTGTCAGGCTTCTTGTTTTTCTGTATCCAATTCCTTGAGTGAGAGTGTGAGTGTGTGTGAGTGAGAGTGTGTGTGTGTGTGTGTGTGTGTGTGTGTGTGTGTGTGTGTGTGTGTGTGTGTGTGTGTGTGTGTGTGTGTACACAGAGCGTTGTTGACAGTGTTTGGGTAAGTTGAGACCGGCCGTCGTGTTGGGAATACAGCGTGAGGGAAAGGCAAAACTCGTGCTGGTGGCCGGGTTGACCTGGTCTCACACCGCTCCCTCTCATGTCTAGGAATATATATTACGAAGCCTACACTCCTCCTCTCAATATGTGTATAAATAAACAATTATATATACAATATATATATATATATATATATATATATATATATGTCGTGTCAAATAAGTAAAACTGGTCAGTTAGCAAGAACTCATTTAAAATTAAGTCCTTTCTAAAATTTTCTCTTATACATTTAAATATATATTTTTTTCATTTATGCTAATATAAAAATTAATGATTTTGTACCAAAAGAACCTTAGGAAACTTATCTAACTTTATTATAACAAACGCAATTTAATTTAACCTAGTCCAACTAAATGTGTTTTATATTGGTTTACAATAATCTAATAATAAACAAACACAATGAAATATATTTTCTTCGCTAGGTTCAGAATGATTATTACGAAATTTTTGCATACAAAAATTTTCACTTGCCCTATTCGGCAAGAAGTGTATTGCTATTTAAGCCAAAATCGCAAGTTTTGATTATTCGGCACGACATACATATATAAAGGTGGTGAAGGACACATATAGTAAGAGCTTATATCAGTGACTTATCTGAATGTAAGATCGTAGTTTAGGTAGACCTTAAAGGATGCTGCTGGTTGCATCAATGATTAGATGCTTATTCGGCAAGTATAAAGTCACCTGGTCAGAGAGCGTCCAAAAGGGAGACCCACTCATCTCATTCCTCTTCTGCATAGTGGTAAGAGAACTCAAGCCAGATTGATCAGCGAACTCTCCATCTGGTACGTGGGTGATGGCACTCTGCTAGATACAGAAGAGTTCCTGTTAGTAGACCTTCATGAAGCGAAGTCATGGGAAGAAGCTATGGGACTATCCTTGACCAAACAACCAATCATTACCGCTGTTAGATCCATTTTACCAGAAGCCTTTACTACCGCTCTCACTGATAACATTCTTCTAGAAGAACCTCTGGGTCTTCAGCATATTATCACAGGCCTCTAGGACACACTGAATAACTGTCAGAGTATGGAGCAGAGAATAAGTGATTTAGATGCCCACGATGCCCTCATCTTCTCATAAGGTATCTAACCTTGCTCAGGCTAACCTGTTTCTTGAGATGTGCCCCTCCTTTGACAACCAATATTTAAGTGAATACGTGAATCAGTATTTAAAACAGCACAAAATTTGTCACTGTAGGATCACCAGTGGGATCAGGTCACACTTCCAATAAAACTGAGAATAATAAAAGTTTGCAAGGCAACACAGAAAGCATTACATAAATTTCTATCTTCGTGTATTGCATCCAGCGAACTAGTAAGAGTCTCAGGACGCTTGAAACGTTCTGTTGGAATTCACAACCCAAAGTTTATCGAAGGAGAAGGATAGTGCGACCGTCTGATCAATCAGGCTGTTTTTGCTAGGAAGGTGGCGGGGTGCTCTTCAAAAAGCAAGTTAGCCTGGGCAAAGCTAGGCAACTTGAGAAAAGATATAAGCTATCGTCAAAAATTCATTCAGTTTTCCTGGAGGACTCGATTAATGGCCTGAGCACCCAGTGTTGCTTCCGGTAGAAGGCTGTCACCTGGGGTGGTGGTTGAGGCTTCTGGTAAGAGAGTTCTAATAGCAGTATCAGTTGGCTGGTTGGTCGAGGTGATTTTACATTTGGAAGAACTGACGTCTCCCACTGATTTCACACCTCGAAGATCTGCTACCAGGAACTTTTTGAAGATACAAGACATCGTTGCTGATGTACATAGTGTAAGTTCTCTCTTCATTATGTACAGGATGAATGGGACGAGTGGTCTTCCTATTGGACCTCCTCCTGACGAAGTCACTTCATGTTCTAATAACAAAGTCGAATGTTTGTTTTAACCACAAAAGACCAGGGGGAAATATATTTACACACGCACAAAATGTATTCAAATTTCGCAGCATATGCTAGGTTAGGGGAATTTTAGAACTCTTTTTCAGAAATTCTAACAATGAATCTTTTGGGATTATTATTGTGTCAGCCATCTCTTGTATACAATGGTAACATGATGCCCACAGCTGGGAAAAAGTATACAGAAACTCTAGTCTTGAATGTCAAGGTGCTTCCAACAAGGCTAGTTTCGGCAGTGAGACGACTTGAGACTAGAGGAACTTGTCTCGGAAGTAAGGCGACTAAGAGACTAGGCGCTCATTCCACTAAACAAGTGAAGGGTAAAAGCTTACTCATTAATTGAAACCCAACCTCCTGCTCATCACTCACACCCACTGCAGCTTGACGCTAACACACATGAGCAGTGAGCACGCACTACACACCAAGTATGTGAGTAAGAATATGCCGTTATGGTTCTTGGTGAACGAAACGTCCTAAATAAAATGTTATAAACAGCATATTGTATATTAACATACAGATGTTTTCTACCACTGACAGCACGAGCTTAAAACACACACACACACACACACGCACGCATATACAACAGGCCTAGTGTCTAATCGACATGTGCCTATAACAAAATGATAACTAACACACACACACACACGCACACACAACAACAGGCCTAGTGTCTAATCGACATGTGCCTAGGACAAAATGGTAACTAACACACACACACACACACACACACACACACACACACACACACACACACACACACACACACACACACACACACACACTGTTGTGCAGGGTGCCTCATAGATAACAAATCAATACTAAGCCAGGCAGAGGAGAGCCATCAGGATGTGGGTGTGAAGAGCCTGTGTGGTACTTACCATGCCTCAGGAACCTTGGGTACCTCTCTGGGCCACAGCAACTCTCAAGACTGACGATTCCCACCTCATTATTGACCTTAATAATGAGCAATTATCATCATCATAAATCAATCCTTTGTGTTGTTTTATTTCGTCTTCTAAATATTTGAATTGCATTAAATAATAATATTAATATTTGGGTTAGTAATGTTTACATTTCTTCTCTAGTAATAAGTTTATTTGTAAACATGTACGTAGTTTTAGTTGTCACGTATACAGTCCAACTTGATCACGTATAATGGAAAGTCAGCGAATGTGGTCAGAAAAGAAAGAGAACCAGGGGGGGACATGATCGTTATATAAAAATGCATACATTACAGTGGATAGGGACAGACCTTGATGCTAGGAGAGGGAGCTGGGGAACATAGGTGACACCTAATTTAAGATGCAGATGAGCCACAGAAAGGTTATGAAGTACTTTTTCTCTCTCAGGGTGACAAGTGGAACGTAGTAGATGACTTTAAGAGTTGCTGAAGGTAAACACCATTGACAGTGTCAAGAGTAGGTGTGACGGGTACTGTAAGCAGTTAATCAGCAAGGTAATCGTTAATAGTTAAGTTTGCGGGTCAGTAGCTAAATTCTGTTTTGTTGAATACAACGTACTCTCGTTCCCTCGGGCCCTCACTCCATCCCTATTACCTATCTGAGGGTCAACACCCCCGAGGCCCGGTCATAGACCAGGCCTGAACCAAAGTAGAAATTTCAGAGTTGTCAAGAACACACATCAAGTTCACGCATACTGCTCTGGAATCATACCAAATAATTCAGGGGTGTATACAAACAAGTCCAACTCTCCTAACACATTTGCTAGTGAATCTTAAAGCTAGAAAATTTTCTGCTGAATCCTTGTGCTGAATTTCCCCGAAGCAGCATAGAAATTTTTGTGCTAGGTGTAGGCTGACGCAAAAATCTTAATATTGAAACTGTTAGCAAAAGAAATTTGGATGGAGTATTACTTACTATGGAGAGATGCGAAAAAGAATCGTAGGTGAATGTTGCAGAGGGTTGGTGTGTTGTGGTGAGTGTTGCAGAGAGTTGGTGTGTTGTGGTGAGTGTTGCAGAGGGTTGGTGTGTTGTGGTGAGTGTTGCAGAGAGTTGGTGTGTTGTGGTGAGTGTTGCAGAGGGTTGGTGTGTTGTGGTGAGTGTTGCAGAGAGTTGGTGTGTTGTGGTGAGTGTTGCAGAGGGTGGGTGTGTTGTGGTGTGTTGCAGAGGGTTGGTGTGTTGTGGTGAGTGTTGCAGAGGATGGGTGTGTTGTGGTGTGTTGCAGAGGGTTGGTGTGTTGTGGCGAGTGTTGCAGAGGGTGGGTATGTTGTGTGTTGCAGAGGGTGGGCGTGTTGCAGAGGGTGGGTGTGTTGTGGTGAGTGTTACAGAGGGTGGGTGTGTTGTGGTGAGTGTTACAGAGGGTGGGTGTGTTGTGGTGAGTGTTACAGAGGGTGGGTGTGTTGTGGTGAGTTACAGAGGGTGGGTGTATTGTGGCGAGTGTTGCAGAGGGTGGGTGTGTTGTGGTGAGTGTTCCAGAGGGTTGGTGTGTTGTGGTGAGTGTTCCAGAGGGTTGGTGAGTTGTGGTGTGTATTGCAGAGGGTGGGTGTGTTGTGGTGAGTGTTGCAGAGGGTGGGTGTGTTGTGGTGAGTGTTGCAGAGGGTGGGTGTGTTGTGGTGAGTGTTGCAGAGGGTGGGTGTGTTGTGGTGAGTGTTGCAGAGGGTGGGTGTGTTGTGGTGAGTGTTGCAGAGGGTGGGTGTGTTGTGGTGAGTGTTGCAGAGGGTGGGTGTGTTGTGGTGAGTGTTGCAGAGGGTGGGTGTGTTGTGGTGAGTGTTGCAGAGGGTGGGTGTGTTGTGGTGAGTGTTCCAGAGGGTTGGTGAGTTGTGGTGTGTATTGCAGAGGGTGGGTGTGTTGTGGTGAGTGTTGCAGAGGGTGGGTGTGTTGTGGTGAGTGTTGCAGAGGGTGGGTGTGTTGTGGTGAGTGTTGCAGAGGGTGGGTGTGTTGTGGTGAGTGTTGCAGAGGGTGGGTGTGTTGTGGTGAGTGTTGCAGAGGGTGGGTGTGTTGTGGTGAGTGTTGCAGAGGGTGGGTGTGTTGTGGTGAGTGTTGCAGAGGGTGGGTGTGTTGTGGTGAGTATTGCAGAGGGTGGGTGTGTCGTTGTGGTGAGTGTTGCAGAGGGTTGGTGTGTTGTGGTGAGTGTTGCAGAGGGTGGGTGTGTTGTGGTGAGTGTTGCAGAGGGTGGGTGTGTTGTGGTGAGTGTTGCAGAGGGTGGGTGTGTTGTGGTGAGTGTTGCAGAGGGTGGGTGTGTTGTGGTGAGTGTTGCAGAGGGTGGGTGTGTTGTGTGTTGCAGAGGGTTGGTGTGTTGTGGTGAGTGTTGCAGAGGGTGGGTGTGTTGTGGTGAGTGTTGCAGAGGGTTGTGTTGTGGTGAGTGTTGCAGAGGGTGGGTGTGTTGTGGTGAGTGTTGCAGAGGGTGGGTGTGTCGTTGTGGTGAGTGTTGCAGAGGGTGGGTGTGTCGTTGTGAGTGTTGCAGAGGGTGGGTGTGTTGTGGTGAGTGTTGCAGAGGGTGGGTGTGTCGTTGTGGTGAGTATTGCAGAGGGTGGGTGTGTTGTGGTGAGTGTTGCAGAGGGTGGGTGTGTTGTGGTGAGTGTTGCAGAGGGTTGTGTTGTGGTGAGTGCTGCAGAGGGTTGTGTTGTGGTGAGTGCTGCAGAGGGTTGTGTTGTGGTGAGTGTTGCAGAGGGTGGGTGTGTTGTGGTGAGTGTTGCAGAGGGTGGGTGTGTCGTTGTGGTGAGTATTGCAGAGCGTGGGTGTGTTGTGGTGAGTGTTGCAGAGGGTGGGTGTGTCGTTGTGGTGAGTGTTGCAGAGGGTGGGTGTGTCGTTGTGGTGAGTATTGCAGAGGGTGGGTGTGTTGTGGTGAGTGTTGCAGAGGGTGGGTGTGTCGTTGTGGTGAGTGTTGCAGAGGGTGGGTGTGTCGTTGTGGTGAGTATTGCAGAGGGTGGGTGTGTTGTGGTGAGTATTGCAGAGGGTGGGTGTGTTGTGGTGAGTGTTGCAGAGGGTGGGTGTGTCGTTGTGGTGAGTATTGCAGAGGGTGGGTGTGTTGTGGTGAGTATTGAAGAGGGTGGGTGTGTTGTGGTGAGTATTGCAGAGGGTGGGCGTGTTGTGGTGAGTATTGCAGAGGGCGGGTGTGTCGTTGTGGTGAGTGTTGCAGAGGGTTGGTGTATTGTGGTGAGTATTGCAGAGGGTGGGTGTGTTGTGGTGAGTGTTGCAGAGGGTGGGTGTGTCGTTGTGGTGAGTGTTGCAGAGGGTGGGTGTGTTGTGGTGAGTATTGCAGAGGGTGGGTGTGTTGTGGTGAGTGTTGCAGAGGGTGGGTGTGTCGTTGTGGTGAGTGTTGCAGAGGGTGGGTGTGTTGTGGTGAGTATTGCAGAGGGTGGGTGTGTTGTGGTGAGTGTTGCAGAGGGTGGGTGTGTTGTGGTGAGTGTTGCAGAGGGTGGGTGTGTCGTTGTGGTGAGTGTTGCAGAGGGTGGGTGTGTTGTGGTGAGTGTTGCAGAGGGTGGGTGTGTTGTGGTGAGTGTTGCAGAGGGTGGGTGTGTTGTGGTGAGTGTTGCAGAGGGTGGGTGTGTTGTGGTGAGTGTTGCAGAGGGTGGGTGTGTTGTGGTGAGTGTTGTAGAGGGTGGGTGTGTTGTGGTGAGTGTTGCAGAGGGTGGGTGTGTCGTTGTGGTGAGTATTGCAGAGGGTGGGTGTGTTGTGGTGAGTGTTGCAGAGGGTGGGTGTGTTGTGGTGAGTGTTGCAGAGGGTGGGTGTGTTGTGGTGAGTGTTGCAGAGGGTGGGTGTGTTGTGGTGAGTGTTGCAGAGGGTGGGTGTGTTGTGGTGAGTGTTGCAGAGGGTTGGTGTATTGTGGTGAGTATTGCAGAGGGTGGGTGTGTTGTGGTGAGTATTGCAGAGGGTGGGTGTGTTGTGGTGAGTATTGCAGAGGGTGGGTGTGTTGTGGTGAGTGTTGCAGAGGGTGGGTGTGTTGTGGTGAGTATTGCAGAGGGTGGGTGTGTTGTGGTGAGTGTTGCAGAGGGTGGGTGTGTTGTGGTGAGTATTGCAGAGGGTGGGTGTGTCGTTGTGGTGAGTGTTGCAGAGGGTTGGTGTATTGTGGTGAGTATTGCAGAGGGTGGGTGTGTTGTGGTGAGTATTGCAGAGGGTGGGTGTGTTGTGGTGAGTGTTGCAGAGGGTTGGTGTATTGTGGTGAGTATTGCAGAGGGTGGGTGTGTTGTGGTGAGTATTGCAGAGGGTGGGTGTGTTGTGGTGAGTATTGCAGAGGGTGGGTGTGTTGTGGTGAGTGTTGCAGAGGGTGGGTGTGTTGTGGTGAGTATTGCAGAGGGTGGGTGTGTCGTTGTGGTGAGTGTTGCAGAGGGTGGGTGTGTTGTGGTGAGTGTTGCAGAGGGTGGGTGTGTCGTTGTGGTGAGTGTTGCAGAGGGTTGGTGTATTGTGGTGAGTATTGCAGAGGGTGTGTGTGTTGTGGTGAGTATTGCAGAGGGTGGGTGTGTTGTGGTGAGTAGTGCAGAGGGTGGGTGTGTTGTGGTGAGTATTGCAGACTTCAGTCTGAGTACTGTTTTTAGGTTCTCAAGGATGCAACCCACAGTCAGTTAACTGGATATCTATTCAGTGCTAGGTTACCCATACGTCCCTTCTCGCCCAGAATTTAACCCTTTCCCGTTGGTTGCGAGTCGAACTCTCTGCACTACCAGGTATCTTTCTCATGAGAAGTCCCACTATTAGTTCGTTATGTTAATTGTGCGCAATAACAAGTAGAACAATAAGACACATGTGCAACACTCGAGGACTAAGACACATGTGCAACACTCGAGGACCAAGACACATGTGCAACACTCGAGGACTAAGACACATGTGCAACACTCGAGGACCAAGACACATGTGCAACACTCGAGGACTAAGACACATGTGCAACACTCGAGGACCAAGACACATGTGCAACACTCGAGGACCAAGACACATGTGCAACACTCGAGGACTAAGACACATGTGCAACACTCGAGGACCAAGACACATGTGCAACACTCGAGGACTAAGACACATGTGCAACACTCGAGGACCAAGACACATGTGCAACACTCGAGGACTAAGACACATGTGCAACACTCGAGGACCAAGACACATGTGCAACACTCGAGGACTAAGACACATGTGCAACACTCGAGGACCAAGACACATGTGCAACACTCGAGGACCAAGACACATGTGCAACACTCGAGGACTAAGACACATGTGTAACACTCGAGGGCTAAGATACATGTGCAACACTCTAGGACTAAGACACATGTGCAACACTCGAGGACTAAGACACATGTGCAACACTCGAGGACTAAGACACATGTGCAACACTCGAGGACTAAGACATGTGCAACACTCGAGGACTAAGACACATGTGCAACACTCGAAGACTAAGACACATGTGCAACACTCGAGAGCTGACACATGTGCAACACTAGAGGAATTAAACATGTGTAGCACTCGAGCAGTAAGACATGTGCAACACCTGAGAGACAAGATACATGTGCAACACAAATGGAATTTATAGAACTGAACACACACCGAGGCTGAGGGACTGATCACCTCACAGCTAAATCTCCACTTGTACTGTCTTTTCTGTATATCGACAGAAGCAGCCTGTTGAAAAGGCAGAACCTTTCATCAGTAAAGGTACAAAATTATTGTATATGAATTAGACACGTGCAACATTTGGGTATCTTTATTCTGGAAACGTTTCGCCAGCCATTGGTTTCTTCAGTCCAATGCAGAGAAAGGTGGAAGATGAGGAGTTTGAGGTACTCAGTCCCTCAGCCTGGAGTCGATGTTTACCTGGAGAGAGTTCCGGGGGTCAACGCCCCCGCGGCCCGGTCTGTGACCAGGCCTCCTTAGGTCAGTGTCCCAGGATGCGACCCACACCAGTCGACTAACACCCAGGTACCCATTTTACTGATGGGGAACATAGACAACAGGTTGAAAGAAACACGTCCAATGTTTCTACTCTACTGTGTTCAGTCCTTCAGTTTTAAACAAGCGCAGCATACTGCTGACAGACGAGGTGGAGCAGTAGTAGTCGGAATCACCAGTGGAGAAACCCACGATTAGTTCCGACCACGGAACGGGAGGGGGTTGAACCCATGATGAGCGAGTCGTAAAACTCACTCGCCATGGGTTCAAATCACACCCGTTTCGTGGTTTTTTTACAAACGTGTTATTACAATTTCGTGAGTCAATATTAGTTCAATAACTACATGAACTTCAAACATTTCGTTATAGCAGAACTGGAGTGACTATTACGTTTCCTCTGCGTAGTAATCCTGCAGATCTAGATAACAGCACTCTGCATATGTACCCAAATATTTAAAATAAAAAAAAACTCATGAGAAGACAGCTACGACCAGTTTTAAGCTCTTCGTGGACTGTAACGGAGAAGCAAGAGCCTTCAATACTCCTTCCATAAGGCACATAATCACTCCGCGAGATCGTAACAATGAAATAAAGTCATTCCGGAACTGTGTCGCCCGGACAACACCGCTGCTCGAGAAAGACGATCACGGCTTCTCGTTCTCCGCAAAAATACGCTCGTACAAGAGGAGGATACCGGCGCAATCACGGTCTTTATAAAGCTCTCAAAGTAACAGATACAGCCGTAGAAAACGAAGAAATAAACAAACGGATCTGGGGCGAGACTCCCTTGCGAGGTGATGTCATTTATTCCAAACCGATTTACCGCTGATCCAAGAGGCTGAAGCGGCCGACCCTTTTGACGGTCGACGAGGTAAGGGAAGAGGGGCTGGCAGCCAAGCCGGGAGGGAGAGGACTGAGTTGGAGGAAGCGAGAGGGGAAGGAGGATAATGATGTGGCGAGGGGAGATGAAGAGGAGAGGGAGGAAGAGGTGCGCTAAGGAGAGGGACTTGGGAGAGAGAGAGAGAGAGAGAGAGATGAACTAAGAGTAAGCAGGGAGGGAGGGATGGGTAATGCAGTGGGGACGGGAGGAGAGGGACGGGGAAATGAGCAGGAAAAGCGAGAGGGAGGAGAAAGGGGAGAGTGGTGGCCCAGACGATATAACGAGGGAACATGAGAGGGGAAAGGGGTGACCTAGGCGATATAAATAACATGAGGGGTGATCTAGGCGATATAAATAACATGAGGGGTGATCTAGGCGATATAAATAACATGAGGGGTGATCTAGGCGATATAAATAACATGAGGGGTGATCTAGGCGATATAAATAACATGAGGGGTGATCTAGGCGATATAGAGAACATGAGAGAGGGGTGACCTAGGCGATATAAATAAAGAACATGAGAGAGTGGGTGACCTAGACGACATAAAGAGGGATGATGAGAGGGGAGAGGAGTGCCCTAAACAATAAAAAATAGGGAACGTGGAAACGGAGAGGGGTGCTGTAGGCAATATGAGGGAACCTGGGAAGAGAGAGGGGTGACCCAGACGATATGAAGGAACATAGGAGGAGAAAGGGGTGACCCAAACGACATGAGGGAACATGAGGAGTGATCTTGATAATATGAAGAGGGAGAAGAGAGGGGACAGAATAATGGAGATGCAAGATGAGAGGGAGAGAGACGCGGGGCACAGGTGGTTGAGAGAGAAACAGGGGGCACAACTGGTTTGGATGAGAGGATGAGAGAGAGAAAGTGAGGCAGTATAGACAAGTTGTCAGTGAGGCAGTATTTACAAGGTCTCAGTGAGGCAGTATTTACAAGGTCTTAGTGAGGCAGTATTTACAAGGTCTCAGTGAGGCAGTATTTACAAGGTCTTAGTGAGGCAGTATTTACAAGGTCTCAGTGAGGCAGTATTTACAAGGTCTTAGTGAGGCAGTATTTACAAGGTCTCAGTGAGGCAGTATTTACAAGGTCTTAGTGAGGCAGTATTTACAAGGTCTCAGTGAGGCAGTATTTACAAGGTCTCAGTGAGGCAGTATTTACAAGGTCTCAGTGAGGCAGTATTTACAAGGTCTTAGTGAGGCAGTATTTACAAGGTCTCAGTGAGGCAGTATATACACGGTATCAGTGAGGCAGTACATACAGGAAGTTTTACTGTGTTGCCAGACTCTCGGTTATATCACTATATGTAAACGCTTGAATCTCGTGAAGTTCATCGTAATATGGTGGATCTGTCTGCCCTCTCCCATGTTACTTGCCCTAGCAATCATCATTGCTGATATACGTTCACATTTGAACAATCCCTGTTATTTTATCGGCAAACTCACGGCGAGACACCGCGGCCTCTGATACTGATCGACCGACGTTGAATATTTTTTTTTTTATTTTTAGATTTTGTAACCAAATCTAACATGACTTCAATTTTAAATAAAGAAAATTGAATCGGGTTAAACTGGAAGTGTCTAGAAACTTATATTTAGAGTATATGAAAATAAGTTATTGTTTTCACGTTGTCGTTTATGTTGAGTGATGAGCGCAGAAATAATGAACACATGATAGTGACACCATCACTATGTTTCCATATTTGTTAAGTGGAACACTTCTTGAACACACCAGGAGGCCATTATCAGCACCATACACTTCTTGAACACACCAGGAGGCCACTATCAGCACCACACACTTCTTGAACACACCAGGAGGCCATTATCAGCACCATACACTTCTTGAACACACCAGGAGGCCATTATCAGCACCATGCACTTCTTGAACACACCAAGAGGCCACTATCAACACCATACATTCATTGAACACACCAGGAGGCCACTATCAGTCCTATACACTTCTTGAACAAACCAGGAGGCCACTATCAGCCCTGTACACTTCTTGAACACACCAGGAAGCCACTATCAGCACCATACACTCATTGAACACACCAGGAAGCCACTATCAGCACCATACACTCATTGAACACACCAGGAAGCCACTATCAGCACCATACACTCATTGAACACACCAGGAAGCCACTATCAGCACCATACACTCATTGAACACACCGGGAGGCCATTATCAGCACCATACACTCATTGAACACACCGGGAGGCCATTATCAGCACCATACACTCATTGAACACACCGGGAGGCCACTATCAGCACCATACACTCAATGAACACACCGGGAGGCCACTATCAGCACCATACACTCAATGAACACACCAAGAGACTACTATCAGCACCATATACTTTCCGAACACTTACAGTAATATCTGTAAGGCTGTATGACCGACGTGGTCTGACAAAAAAGAAGAGAGAGACGAGTTTTCAAATAAGAAACTGAATCTACTAGTGTGGAATCGTCTAAACTTAAATTCGAGTTACTCTAGAGCTTGGCTATGTCAGCGAAACAGACATGATAGAGCCGTCAGAAGAAAACAAAGAGAGAGACTAAGTGATTTTTCTTAGCCAGAAACCAGAAGTAGCGTTCAGTGTTGGAAGACGATGGTTCACCACACTTTTTGAAGTTGTGTTTAAAAATACGGAGGACATACTTGACAGTGTTTCTTGTAGTCAGGTCACAGCAGCAGACGACTACGGAAGGAGACTTGCTGCAAGATGTGAAACCTGCATTCCACTAGTGAATGGTTTTGAAACATGACTTATCACATGCAACTGATATACTTAGTAAAGGAGTAGTGAAGGAAAGTTTTAATTGATATAACGTTTCATCCATAAGTGGCACTACGTTTCATCCACAAGTGGATTTATACATTGCACAATGAGAACTATATCATTAGAGCAAAGATATAATACCGACAACTTGATGAGTAAAACATATGAGCAACACCTGCGTATCTTTATTGATAGACGTTTCTCCTGCACAACAGGCTATCAATAAACTACAGAGCATCAATATACTACAGAGTATTAATATATTATAGAAGCATGAGAATAGATACTTCTGTTTTTGACAATGGAAGAAGTGATGAAATGCAGCAGTTGTATACATGGCCATATGTGGGTTGCGCCCATTACCGGAAGTAGGTGAGGCCCATAAGGTGGACCAGAGATTTAGCAATGGAATTGTAGAAGATATTCTTTATACCGTGTTAGCCAAGTATCATTAGATCAAAGGTACAGAATACCAACAAGTTGATGATTAAGATACATGTATAACACCCGGGAATCTTTATTGAAAAACTTTCAATCTAATACAAAAGTCTGAGGATAAAGAGACTTTACCATTTTCTGTTATTTAGTTCATTTACTTTTCCATTCCTGCTTCCATCCAGGTCCTCGAAACTTAATACCATATGATTGTTGGCACCTAATTAACTTGAACTATGTCAGATAAAGTCTCCTCCTCTCACTCTTCTCTCTTTCACATGTTAACTTAGAAAATTTTCATGCTGCTTTTCTAAGTTTTGCTCATGTTTCTGGTTCTCCATGGATAATCCTTGTCTTGTTATGATAATTATACTTTTTCCCAAGGCCTCCTATTGTGTGGTGATGGATTACATATCACTGCCACTATTACTTGTCTCTCTCCAAACATTACTGTACCTCCTATTTAATACCTGAAATCTCCAGTGTCTGTGTTTCCCAGTTGTTCAAATCTTCAGTGGCTTCTGACCATCAACTCTACTACTTCATTGTTTGCCCTTTCTTACTATGTGGTAGCTCTCTGGGAATATGGCATTTATTATTCCTGAGAGTTTCATCTCTGTAATAGCTATAATATCTGAGTTTTCCTCCGCTACTTTTTCTCTCGTGGCTACATATTTTGATAACTTAGTCTACACTTGAGTGCTACACTTAGATTCGTTCTCTCACGGCTTTCTGGATATGTTATTTTCTTCATTCACTTTTGGAGATAATGAACAAGGAGTCTGTGGTGCGTTCAGTCATTTCCTGGGCTCTTTGTGCCTGTTGATTCACTCCTTCCCATATAGGTGTTCTGTTCACTTTTCCATTTCATTGCTGCTTTCTTCTCCTGTCCCATGTGTCTCTCCGCCTATCGTTCCCACTCCATCTGATTTTCTTTGACATAGACTGTGTTGAAGTTGTAAAATCCCTTCAGTCTTTTTCTTGCAGTACCAGGTTTCTTGTTTCTGCCCTCTTAAAGAATTCACGGTAGCCTCCTCTTTCCATCTGCACATGCTCCTCATTTTATAAACCATAGATTATGTTTGTTTCACTTGCAGCTCTCATTTCTTCTTTCACACCTTAATTTTTTGGTTCTTTCTTCTGCCTTCTTACTTTCCACTTGGATTCTCATACTTCACGTAAGGTGAACACCAAGAGAGCTGTTACCCATGTCCCCTTCTTCTTTCATCAAGATTTCTATCTCCACCTTTATTTTTTTTCAGGGTCATTAACCACTTTTACTTCCCTCTCCCGACCTGCTGATCTGCTTGTCTACATCCTGGACTTTCTCCAGCTGCTTCCCTGTCTCTGGTCTGTCTCTAGCTGCTTCCCTGTCTCTGGTCTGTCTCCAGCTGCTTCCCTGTCTCTGGTCTGTCTCTAGCTGCTTCCCTGTCTCTGGTCTGTCTCTAGCTGCTTCCCTGTCTCTGGTCTGTCTCCAGCTGCTTCCCTGTCTCTGGTCTGTCTCTAGCTGCTTCCCTGTCTCTGGTCTGTCTCTAGCTGCTTCCCTGTCTCTGGTCTGTCTCCAGCTGCTTCCCTGTCTCTGGTCTGTCTCCAGCTTCTTCCCTGTCTCTGGTCTGTCTCCAGCTTCTTCCCTGTCTCTGGTCTGTCTCTAGCTGCTTCCCTGTCTCTGGTCTGTCTCCAGCTGCTTCATTACATAACTTTTCTACTTCCTGCCTTGGCACCCAAACTTCGTTTTCAAGGTCCTTCTCTCACTTCCTTGCATCTTTTCTGTTACTTTAATTTACTCCGTCAATTTTCTTTTTCTTTCCTCTGTATTATTAAGCTTGAAGAATTTTCTTCATTTGTTTTTCTCCAGCTCTTCTCTCCGCCTCCTCTAGTATCTCTGTCAAGGTCTCAATACCAAGTTCGTCTTTCATGCCAATTATTTCCCCAGTCATATCATTAACCCTACGTTCGTTACCATCTGTCGAGTTGAGTGTGTGAGAGCGAGTGTGTGTGTTTGGGAGGAGGGCGGAATTCTTTTGGCTCGATGAACTGGAGAATCAGTGAAAGACTAAAGTCAGATCTTATAGTGAATACTGATGTCTTGCTAAAAGCTCACTTGAATGTGATGAGAAGTAGACACGAAAAATTCCAACTAAAAATCAAGATAATCATAGTATTTGAGGAAAGATAAACACAGCAGGCACAGTCAGTAAATCAGGAAACAGATCCTGATACAGACAGATAGTGAGAGCGAAAAGAAGGGTTAAATTAGTTATATAAAAAAAATGTCAGAAGCCATTGGGTAGAGCAACGTAGGTAACTGAGGTAGAAAGGATTACTAATGTTATGTGACATTTTACACAGAAATTAGAAGGAATAGCACAGACAATCACCAGTCAAAAGATCCTCAGTTGACAGGGATTGCGGTATTATGGGAAGGGAGGGGGGCGAAATCATGAAGGGGAGGAGGTGGTTAAAAAACAGAAATATATGTAAATTACGTAGTGATGTAATGAGTATATTAATAGTGTGTGTGTGTGTGTGTGTGTGTGTGTGTGTGTGTGTGTGTGTGTGTCAGTCGTACGCAAGAGCTGGAGGACAACACTCACCTGTCTCCATGGGTAAATTAGCATAGAGGCGCGCACGCACAAGAGAGCTAAGGTGTGCATGTAAGTGAGAGGTGTAAGGAATGTGAACAAGCAGCACCAGCAGAGCCACCTGCGAGGGATGATGTTCAGGATTATGGGATCCAAGTGTTCAAGGGAAAGAGAACCAGTGGGGAGGATCTGGGGAGGAAGCCCAGGGAGATTAGTGGGGAGAGATGCAAGGATTTATACGAGGGGATGTGAAAAGGGAAGCGGGGAGGGCAGCAGACCTAAGGATTTCCAGGAGAAGTGGAGGAGGAGAAGGGAAATAGCGGAAATGAAAATAGTACCAAAAAAGGGAGTAGAAGACTAGGAGACAGAAATGAACGATAAATGTCAGGTGGTGGAGAATAATAGGAGAAGAGAGAGGAAAAGTATGAGGAAGACTGAAATGTGAGACACTTGACGAGGAAGATTGAAGAATGGCGGGAGGGAAGCGAGAGGAGTTGAGGAAACAGGGAAAACAATGATATAAGGAAACGGAGATAAATTAAGAAGGGAAATGGTAGATCATAATGCATAACTGACTTAAAGATGTAAAAGACAATAATGGATGCAGAGGGAGAGAGAAAATCGAAGATAAATGTAATACAAAAGAGTTAACATCGCAGGAATGAAAGACATGAAGGCAAAAGTGGAAAAAAAGGAGAGAATAAAAGATAATTGAAAGTCTCTCTTAGTAATTCATTCAATTAGGTTTATATTATATATTTTTCCTTTTCTTCAAGATACGTGCAGTTTGATTTGAGGTTTTCTCTAAGTTTTTGTAGACTTGTATGAAAAACGATGGACTATAGATCGTCTTCCTCAGGATCTAACCCTCCAAACACTTGGGTCTCTTTCTTAATGAAACGTTTCTCCTGCGCAGCAGGCTTATTCGATGGAACATAGAGGTGACTTGCATACTAGCGATAGTGCATTATTTGTAGAGGTTTAAGGTGCTGAGTCCTTTAGCGTTGAAGAACTGATGAAACTCTTCTCTGTATTGCATACCATTGATTAAATACCTCCAGAACTTCTTGACGAGTGCCTTGACGAGTGCCGGGATTCTAACCACATGACCACACACATGTTTTATTGTAGTTAAAAAAAAACTTGGTTTGTAGCTGTGTAATAAATTTACACTCAATACCAACTTGCTTATTATATAAATGGTTTAGAAAACTAAAAGTTGATGAATGAGACACTTGTGCAACACTTGGGTATCTTTATTGTGGAAACGTTTCGCCAGCTATTGGCTTCATCAGTCCTATACTGAGGAGAAGAAACTGGAAGATGAGGAATTTAAGGTAATCAGTCCCTCAGCCTGGAGATGGCCTGTTTAGTCCCTCAGCCTAGTGATGACCTGTGCAGTTTCTCAGCTTGGTGATGACCTGTTCAATCCCTCAGCCTGGAGATGACCCGTTCAGTCCCTCAGCCCGGAGATGACCCGTTCAGTCCCTCAGCCTGGGGATGATCCGTTCAGTCCCTCAGCCCGGAGATGATCCGTTCAGTCCCTCAGCCTGGGGATGATCCGTTCAGTCCCTCAGCCCGGAGATGATCCGTTCAGTCCCTCAGCCTGGGGATGATCCGTTCAGTCCCTCAGCCTGGAGATGATCTCTTCAGTCCCTCAGCCTGGAGATGATCTCTGCAGTCCCTCAGCCTGGAGATGATCTCTTCAGTTCCTCAGCCTGAAGATGACCCGTTCAGTCCCTCAGCCTGGAGATGATGTGTTCAGTCTATCACTTTTGAGTAAAGTACCAACTTGCTACTGTCGTGACTTCACTCTCACATTACATAAATCATAATCACAATGCAGGTAAAAACCTCAAAATCTATTTCTCACATTCCGCATATAAGGTCTATAAAATGGTCCATGTCATCAGCCAGGAGCGTGAGAAAATTGAGACTAAAGGGAAAATATTTATGCCGAAAGAGAAGCTTGGTTCTTAGCAAGCACCTTGTGGAGAGTGGCACTCCTCCCCGTACCCCTAGGTAAAACACACACACACACACACACACACACACACACACACACACACATATACAACGGGCCTAGTGTCTAATCGACATGTGCCTAGTACAAAATGGTAACTAACACGTGTTGAGGTGACCCAGCGTCTGGGAGACCATGGCTGGTGATCATTTTCTTCATAATATTAACCTCGGAGGGCAAATAAACCAGGAAATCCCATGAAAGTTAAGCTGTGTGGCTTATTATCACCCTAGGGGGTGACTGGGTCCTCGAAACAAGATGTAAACCACAATAGCCGACTTAGTCCATGATTTACAAGAGCACCAGGTATCAACTTGCTCATATGTCTCGCCTCTCCCAGGACTCGAATCCAGATGTTTTAGGTTTTGAGTTGAATTTTCTAACACTGAGATACGAGACCGGAAAATGATATCTGGAAAAATGATAGTACAAAGTAAAGCTTGTTAAGAACACGAAAAATAATAAAGACTTAACTCGAGGACAGACATGAAAAGAGGGACAAATAAGTCAGAATGGGGAGAAGACTATAATAGTTAGGTTACAGCTGCACCATTTTCAATATTGCATCAACGCGGTTAAGGTTACAAGGCACGACAAATGTAAACAAGGGGAAGTAGAAGGCGGGATGAGAGAGAGAAAATAATACCAGGAAGAGTTGAGAGAGAGAAGACAGGTGAGTTGAGGGAAACTAGAGCTAAGATGATTGTTGTAAGGAACGTTGGTGTAGAGGAAGGTCAAATGGGTGGGTATGGGTGTGTAATTTTCCCAGTTGAGTTTGGAGAGTGTAAGCTTCACCTCTTAGAGTCCGCCTCTGAATTATGTTGTTATACATTAGTGGGATACAATGCCTTGCCATCTGGAACTGTCGTTTCTGTTTTTTGAAACAGTGTGTGGGTTTTTGTTTTCTATATTCACCTATTTGTGGTTACAGGGGTCGATTCAAATCTCTGTTTCATGAGTGTGTGTGTGTGTGTTACTATTTTGTCCTAGGCACATGTCGATTAGACACTAGGCCTGTTGTATAAGCGTGCGTGCGCGCGCGCGCGCGCGCGCGTGTGTGTGTGTGTGTGTGTGTGTGTGTGTGTGTGTGTGTGTGTGTGTGTGTGTTACCATTTTGTCCTAGGCACATGTCGATTAGACACTAGGCCTGTTGTATATGCGTGCTTGTATGTGTGCATGTGTGTGTGTGTGTGTGTGTGTGTGTGTGTGTGTGTGTGTGTGTGTGTGTGTGTGTGTGTGTGTGTGTGTGTGTGTGTGTGCGCGCGCTGAGGTGTGACTGACCGCTACTGGGTCCTCCCTCTCCCTGCTCCATGAGCTTTATCATACCTCGTCTTAAAACTATGTATGATTCCTCCCTCTACTACATCACTTGCCAGACTATTCCACTTCCTAACAACTCTGTGGCTGAAGAAATACTTCCTAACATCCCTTTGACTCATCTGAGTCTTCAGCTTCCAATTGTGACCCCTTGTTTCTGTGTCTCATCTCGGGAATGTGTGTGTGTGTGGTGTGTGTGTGTGTGTGTATGTACACCCCTCTGGGTTTTCTGCTATTTTCTTTCTAGTTCTTGTTCATGTTTATTTTCTCTTACCTCAATGGGGAAGTGGAATAGAATTCTTCCTCCGTAAGCCATGCGTGTTGTAAGAGGCAACTAAAATGCCGGGAGCAAGGGGCTAGTAACCCCTTCTCCTGTGTATATTACTAAATTTAAAAGGAGAAACTTTAGTTTTTTTCTTTTGGGCCACCCTGCCTCAGTGGGATACGGCTGGTACGTTGAAAGATTTTAATATATATATATATATATATATATATATATATATATATATATATATATATATATATATATATATATAGTGTGTGTGTGGGGGGGGGAGTGGAGGTGTGTGTGGGGAGAGTGGGGGTGTGTGTGGGGGGAAAGTGGGGGAGTGTGTGGGGGGAGTGGGGGGAGTATGTGTGTGGGGGGAGTGTGTGTGTGGTAGTGTGTGTGTGTGGGGGAGTATGTGTACTCACCTAATTGTGGTTGCAGGGGTCGAGACTCGGCTCGTGGCCCCGCCTCTTCACTGATCGCTACTAGGTCCTCTCTCTCTCTCTCTCTCTCTCTCTCTCTCTGCTTCCTGAGTTTTGTCATACCTCGTCTTAAAGCTATGTATGGTTCCTGCCTCCTCTACATCACTTGCTAGGCTATTCCACTTCCTGACGACTCTGTGACTGAAGAAATACTTCCTAACATCCCTCTGACTCGTCTGAGTCTTCAGCTTCCAATTGTGACCCCTTGTTTTTGTGTCCCCTCTCTGGAACAACCTGTCTGTCCGCCTTACCTATTCCACGCAATATTTTGTATGTCGTTATCATGTCTTCCCTGACCCTCCTGTCCTCCAATGACGTCAGTCCGATTTCCCTCAACCTTTCTTCGTAGGACATACCCCTGAGCTCCGGAACTAGCCTTGTTGCAAACCTTTGCACTTTCTCTAATTTCTTGACGTGCTTGACCAGGTGTGGGTTCCAAACTGGTGCTGCATACTCCAGTATGGGCCTGATGTACACCGTGTACAGTGTCCAGAACGATTCCTAAGGTATCGGAATGCTATTCTCAGGTTTGCCAGGCGCCCATATGCTGCAGCAGTTATCTGGTTGATGTGTGTGAGGGTGTGTGTGTGTGTGTGTGTGTGTGTGTGTGTGTGTGTGTGTGTGTGTGTGTGTGTGTGTGTGTGTGTGTGTGTGTGTGTGTGTGTGTGTGAGAGGGAGTGTGTGTGTGTGTGAGGGTGTGTGTGTGTGTGTTAGTTACCATTTTGTCCTAGGCACATGTCGATTAGACACTAGGCCTGTTGTATATGCGTGCGTGGTGTGTGTGTGTCTGTGTGTGTGTGTGTGTGTGTGTGTGTGTGTGTGTGTGTGTGTGTGTGTGAGAGAGAGAGAGAGAGAGAGAGAGAGAGAGAGAGAGAGAGAGAGAGAGAGAGAGAGAGAGAGAGAGAGAGAGAGAGAGAGAGAGAGAGAGAGAGAGAGAGAAACCCTGGCCCTGTTCTTATGATCAATCAACATGGATATAGATGATAATTTACCATCGAGTGGGTATCCCCTGAGTGATGACAGAGGCCAGGGAAGTAAATACAGAGCACTGCCGCCTGGGCCAGCTTTCACCCAGAGAAATTGACAGTAAAATTGTAGGCGAGTGTAGGCTTAAACGGGCGCTGGCTTCTGGCAGCAATTACTGCCACCACGACTGAACACTGAATAGAGGTCTCTGTCTATCTTTTACTGTGTCTGTTAAGGGTTGCTGAGAGAGAGAGAAATAGATCACGCCTATGCATTTTCTCTTGTTCTCTCACCTTATTTTTGGAAGATATCTTAAGGGGACATGAAGGATAAAAGTCACAATACCGTGGCTGTAACAATTCACAACTAACCCACAATACCGTGGCTGTAACAATTCACAACTAACCCACAATAACGTGGCTGTAACAATTCACAGCTAACCT
Organism: Cherax quadricarinatus; assembly: GCF_038502225.1. NCBI lineage: Eukaryota > Metazoa > Arthropoda > Malacostraca > Decapoda > Parastacidae > Cherax > Cherax quadricarinatus. Next base: position 8,989,370 of record NC_091358.1, read on the forward strand.
ACAATACCGTGGCTGTAACAATTCACAACTAACCCACAATACCGTGGCTGTAACAATTCACAGCTAACCTACAATACCGTGGCTGTAACAATTCACAACTAACCCACAATACCGTGGCTGTAACAATTCGCAACTAACCCACAATACCGTGGCGGTAACAATTCACAACTAACCCACAATAACGTGGCTGTAACACTTCACAACCCACAATAACGTGGCTGTAACAATTCACAACTAACCCACAATACCGTGGCTGTAACAATTCACAACCCACAATACCGTGACCAACAATTCACAACCCACTACAACCACTGCTACCACTACTACAATCACTTCTAATACTACTACAACCACTGTTAACACTACTACAACTAACCACTGCTACTATTACTACAACAACTACTGCTGCTACTACCACTGCTGCTACAACCAGTACTGCTACTACTACAACCACTGCTAACACTACTACAACCACTGCTAACACTACTACAACAACTGCTAACACTACTACAACCACTGCTAACACTACTACAACCACTGTTGAGAAATGGCATTACCAGCTAAGTTTAAAGAGTTTGTACTTAACTTAGAAAGACAGCTCATCGCCTGCACAGCCGCCCCTGCAGACGAGGTCTTGAAAAGCTGTCGAAGTCATCTCTCAACGGGCTGTAAATGAGTTATTATTTGTAAGATTATAAATTACCCCTAGGGGGTGTTATGTCAACATATTTCATTCACTGATGGCTGACAAACTTACTTGTGTGGACTCAAAGGTCCGCCCCTTACTGCCGACTATAGGTTGATTACAAACTCCTTGCGACTCAAGAACTGCGCAGTCCCCCGTACAAGAAATTCGTAACCTACCTTGCTCTTGTAGCGTGAGCTATGGTGTTCTTCACACCTTCGACAGGTATCGGTGACTTAATAGAAGCTGAAGTGTCCTTGGATGTCCACGTCTTCCATAGTCTAGGAATACGCACACTGGTACACTATGTTCCACAAGATTTGTCTTTATTGTTCACAATCTTATCACTAAAGAAGCTGATCACACTTCTCTTAAGTGTTTATTATGTTTTATGAGACACTTTGTTCACACTAATGCACAGATCAGTGTTCTTTGCTGTTTATCCTGGCGTCAGTGTCACTCTCAGTAGAGTCAAAAGTAATCTGAAGACGCCACAGCACCCCATGCCGTCACTGCCCCCAGCACAAAGGAAAAGCTGACCTAGTACTTTTTGCTTCCTTGCCACTTCCTCGATGAAGCAAAGCAGAATGTTTGTTTCTTGCTGTCTTAAGCATAGACAACAATGTCCACTATCTTTACCATGGTAATAAAGTGGGAGCAGGATTTACCTTAATTGTCCTGTTAAGGTAAGAGATGAACTGTCTTTTATTAAGCTACACTTTGCAACATAGGACCGCACGGAGCGTCGAGCCACGTCACATACTGGTACTGCATCTGGGGTCAATTACTCGCTGTAGCAGTAAACAAGATATTTGCCCCTTCTGAGAGGGCTGGGCCCCTCAGGGCTGAAAGGGGCTGATACCCCCCTCCTGGAGAAAATTTCTCCACAACCACTGCTAACACTACTACAACTACTGCTAACGCTACAACCACTGCTAACACAATTACAACCACTGCTGCTACTACTACTACTACTACTACTACTACTACAACCACTGCTACTACTACTAGTACTAATACTTCATCCACTACTACTGTGTATTGAGATTGTGTTTTGAGTATTGTGTATTGAGAATTGAGTATCGAGTTTGTGTAATGTGTACTGAGAATTGCTTATTACTTGTGTGTATTATGTATTATGTATGTACACATTGTTTGGTGTCGTTCTAGTCACCAATATTTTATCCTCTTAATTACAATGATGATGATAATTTACAATTATATTAGTAATTATTAATTCTAATGGCAAAAGGAATCCTAACACTTTAAAATAATAATATATTAATAATTGTAATAGTAATAAGAAAAACGAATTCAGATGCTACTATATATATATATATATATATATATATTTTTATATAAATATATATATATATATATATATATATATATATATATATATATATATTGTGGTTATAACTTGAGGTAGCCTCTTCACATCATCTCATAAATTTTGAACACTGGTTTATCGTATTTATAATGTTGGGATTGTTATTCGTGTGTGTTTGTGTCAGTTTGCCAGTTGTTTTTGCGTGTTTTTTCTCCATGAAATAACTTGGGCAACACTTCTTGTGTACGACTTGAAGTTTTACAGTGATTCAACTGTGCAAAGTAAGATTTAGTAAAGTTTTAGGCTGTGTAAAAGTCAGTTTTCTGACACAATAAAACGAGGACTATTGGTCTGTGTGTGATAAGTGAAGAATGGTTTTTTTGATCGGCTTCAAACTCTTGGTCTGTTTTATTCATAGCTGCAGTAGCTGATGAACCGTTAGTGGAATGCTTGGCGTCATTCCTACTGAAGTTTTTCGGCTCATGATGATAGATTTCAACCCTGAAATTCATGCTGCATGATGTATTAAAGGAAATCAGATATAGTTTTGTTCCCACTATCATACATAATATTGTAACCACACTGCGGATGTATCCAATTTTAATATAAAACGATGTGTCTGGTGGTCGTCCCTCCCCTTCCCAGTTTCTCCCCCTTAGTAGTAATAACCCCCACCCCTGTCCCAGAAGTTTCTCCTCCTGAGTGGTCTCCCCCTCCCAGCTCCCCTTCCCCAGTATCAGAAGATCCATCATCCTGACTTGACAAAAGCATGATATCCAAGACATTAAATTTGACTAACCCAATTTATCATGATCTTCTCTCTTCCTTCCGCCCCCTTCCCACTTCCCTTCCCCCGCTCTTCTTTTTCCCCTCCCAGCCTCCCCTCACATACCTGGTATCCCCTCCCCCTGGTGCTGCTACACCTCACAAACACCTTTTGTTTATATCTGCCCTCGGGGTTATAACGTGCACCTGCCTCCAGGGTGGTAAAACCACTCTTGTGTCAGATTACAATAAGGTTTAAATCTGCTTGAGCTCCATACTTAAGATGAAAGGTAGGCAAGAGGGAGGTACTCGCTGTGGCTTTTTAAGAATAAAATGTCAAAAAAACCAACAACTTTAGGGTGAGGAAATAGCGATACATGAAATGAGTGAAGGCTATTCTCTGCTGAGCTGACGCTCGAAGGTCGACCTTACGTGAAGGTGTTGTATAGCTCTGTTTTAATATCGAATCTTTGATTTTACGAAACTAATGTGTAAAACACCTGCCAGGTGTTTGCAGCACCAGCATTATTAGAAGTAGCATCAGAAGAAGCAAAAACAGCAGCAGCAGCATCACACGTAGCAGCAGCAGAAACAGCAACAGTAACAGCACCAGAAACAGCATCACAAGCAGCAGCAGGAGAAACAATTGCAACGTCTGTGATTGTCTGCGGCTGTTGTGTGATCTTTGTTCATTCGTTCTCTCTCACTCCCTCGTTCTCCATCTCTTTCGTCGTCGTCGTCGTCTCTCTCTCTCTCTCTCTCTCTCTCTCTCTCTCTCTCTCTCTCTCTCTCTCTCTCTCTCTCTCTCTCTCTCTCACACACACACACACACACACACACACACACACTAATACTACCCTGTAGCACCACTCCATTGTAGCATTACGACTATAGCACAACAAAGCACTTCTATACAACTGTAGCACCAGACCATCACTGTAGCACTACATCACCACTGTAAACTAAACATGTTGGTCACAATTACCCATGATAGAAGTTAGATATATAAATTACGAATCAGCTTTCTTCCCGAAGAAGTTTAATATAGTTAGTATGACTTACCATTGTTGAGTAACACAAGTTCACGAACGCTTGGAAGCACTTGACTTGTACTCGTTGGAACGCAGGAGGGAGAGAGATTTCATAATCTACACTTGGAAAATCTTGGAAGGAATGGTCCCAAATCTGCACACAGAAATCACTCCCTACGAAAGTAAAAGACTGGGCAGGCGATGCAAAATGCCGCCAATAAAAAGTAGGGGCGCCATTGGTACACTAAGAGAAAACACCATAAGTGTCCGGGGCCCAAAACTGTTCAACAGCCTCCTATCAAGCATTAGGGGAATTGCCAATAAACCCCTGGCTGCCTTCAAGAGAGAGCTGGACAGATACCTAAAGTCAGTGCCGGATCAGCCGGGCTGTGGCTCGTACGTTGGACTGCGTGCGGCCAGCAGTAACAGCCTAGTTGATCAGGCCCTGATCCATCGGGAGGCCTGGTCATGGACCGGGCCGCGGGGGCGTTGATCCCCGGAATAACCTCCAGGTAACCTCTCCTACTCCTCCTCGTTGTTGCTGTTGCTACTACTACTACGTCATGGGAAGCACCGCTTACTACGTGTCACCACCAACACCCAGCTTCCCTCTTAGCCTCCCTTTCCCCTTACACACACACACACACACACACACACACAAACAAAATAGGCCTAGTGTCTATTGACAAGTGCCTTTGTCAACACTGGTAACTAACATTTTCACTGAGTCTGCTTCACTCCTCAGGATATCCGCCGGGTGAGCAACGCGCAGTTTGCATGTTTTGTGAATCTTCCTATTTTTTTTGCTAGCATATATATATATATATATATATATATATATATATATATATATATATATATATATATATATATATATATATATATATATATATATATGTGGGGTGTTTTCTGGGTCGATTCATAGCTCCAGACCCCCATTTCTTATCCATCTGGTTTGACTGATTCCTGATCTTTAAAGCGTGATCATATCTACTCCTGAAGCTGTGTATAGTGTTTCTTTCCCTGCTTTCTTATATTTAGCGCATTTCATTTGCCACCAGCAAGGTTGAACAAGTACTTTTTAACGTTACTATGCCTCATCAATGTCTCCTACATATCTTTCTTCCTTCTCTCAACCTGTCCTTATTCACTCTAATGTTCTAAGTATTTTGTATGTCGTGACCATGTTTCTTCAAGTGTTAGGGTGTGCTTACCTGGAGTTTACCTGGGGGTTATTCCGGGGATCAACGCCCCCGCGGCCCGGTCCATGACCAGGCCTCCCGGTGGATAAGGGCCTGATCAACCAGGCCGTTACTGCTGGCCGCACGCAGTCCAACGTACGAGCCACAGCCCGGCTGATCCGGCACTGACTTTAGGTATCTGTCCAGCTCTCTCTTGAAGGCAGCCAGAGGTTTATTGGTAATTCCCCTAATGCTTGATGGAAGGCTGTTGAACAGTCCTGGACCCCGGACACTTATGGTGTTTTCTCTTAGTGTACCAATGGCGCCCCTATTTTTAATTGGGGGTATTTTGCATCGCCTGCTCAGTCTTTTACTTTCGTAGGGAGTGATTTCTGTGTGCAGATTTGGGACCATTCCTTCCAGAATTTTCCAAGTGTAGATTATGATATATCTCTCCCTCCTGCTTGAGCGCTCTTCCCCCCCCCCCCCACTCCCAACGTCCCACTTAACGTTGGCCACCCACAGGGGAGAGGTACACAAGATAATAAGTAAATTTATTAAGCACTCGTACACATAAGTACAATTATCATACATAATGTAAATTTCCCAGGATACCCCCCCCCCCGAAAAAAAAAGTCAAAGGGATTTATTTCAATTATTTTTTTTAGTCTTGATATAAATTTAGTTAAGAGCTGTGTTGTGACTGAACGTCTATATACGAAGGAAGATGATGACTTAGCTTTTCTTATTTACATTGGTTGGGACAAAGTGTTAAGCCACTGTATGTGTATTAAGAACTTCTCAGTAGAGGTAAAATTGTAACCTATAAATTTCTCCCTCAATGAGGCGTGCTAACATAACTTCCGGTTCCGATGCTTGAGATTTCAAGCTCCTGCAGCAAACAATTATAGCTCTTACTCTCATATATACAATCATCCTTTTTCCCTTGCCCTTCGAATGTAGGCGGCCTGACAAAGAAGCAATCGATTCTGATTCCTCGGTCTCGCTGACATAAAGGCCAAAATATAGCACCTCCATTAGGGAGGGTATCCAGGCACAACTCCACAAGTAGCAAGTAAATTTCAACCTTATTAAACACGACATTAGGACTCGAAATGGCGCACCATGCTCTTGATTCCAGAAGTCTCCTTAACCTGCTGGTGATATGTGGTCTGAGACCCTTGAAGATTTTGTGAAGACCATCAGAGGCGGCGGATCTCCGGGGGCACCACTGGTCTATGCTCTAGTGTATGGTAAGACGGAGATCACGGTCTGTAGTGTATGGTTGAAGGACCGAGACCATGGTCTCAAGTGCTTGGTGGAAGGACCGAGATCACAGTCTAGCGTATGGTTGAAGGACGGAGACACCGGTCTCTAGTGTATGGTTGAAGGACCGAGACCACGGTCTCTAGTGGTTGGTGGGAGGATCCAGACCACTGTCTCTAGTGCTTGGTAGGATCGAGACCACGGTCTCTAGTGCTTGGTGGGAGGATCGAAACCTCGGTCTCTAGGGGGTAGTGTGTGGTGGTAGGGGCGGTAGTGTGTGGTGGAAAGTAGTGAAAAGTAGGAGCGCCATTAGTACACTAAGAGAAAGCGCAATAAGTGTCCGGGGCCCAAGACTGTTCAACAGCCTCCCACCAGCCATAAGGGGAATTACCAATAGACCACTGGTTGTCTTGAAGAGGGAGCTTGACAGATACCTAAAGTTGGTGCCAGATCAGCCGGGCTGTGGTTCGTACGATGGACTACGTGCGGCCAGCAGTACAGCCTCGTTGATCAGGTCCTGATCCACCAGGAGGCCTCATCATGGACCTGGCCGCGGGGGCGTTGATCCCTGGAATACCCTCCAGGGGTGGTAGTAAGTGGTGGAGGGTCAGTAGTGTGTGGTGGAAGGGGCGGTAGTGTGTGTGTGGTGGAAGGGGCGGTAGTGTGTGTGGTGGAAGGGGCGGTAGTGTGGTGGAGGGGGGGGGGGTAGAGAGAGCCAGTTTGTACGTAGTACAATCTACGACAATAAGTTTGCAGATAATTTGCAAAAAAGTGTCCCTCTCAGCGATACAACAATGTCCCTCACGATACTTACTACTGAGGAGGATTTAGTATTTCTGCTGGTTTGTCAATTACAGTGTGATGGTTCAAGTGAGCATGCCAAGGGTGTAAATGAGATACAATGCGGGTTATGGCATCTCATGTAAAGACGTTTCGTCCACCAGGGAATTTGTGAATTCATAAAAGTCCCTGGTGGACGAAACGTCTTCACAATAAAATGAAATAACAAGCATTCTGTCTTATTTACATAGTGTTGGTTACTCTACCATTGTTTTACTATGCCATGGGTGTGGCAGGCCTCTCAGAGGTTGCTCCTGGGAGATGTAGCTGAAGTGTTGACCATACGATGACTGCGAAGACCTAGTTGAAATTTCTGAAATGCGGACTTGTCACCGAGGAGTGTTAATCTGATTCTGTAAGTGATTTTATCCCATTGGTAAGATTCGTATACCTCAATCTTTTCTGGGTAAGATTATCCATTATCTCATTCTCTTCCTAAGCTGAGTTACTCTCACGTCACCCTAGTGCGAAGATCCAAGTAATTTTATGTATTTGGTATTAATAAGTTATATTTTCTGTATTTTTAAGTACCTTATTCAAGATAATGTGGCTAAATAATTTATCCCTTTGATACTAAAGGAGTGTAAAATCAGTCGTTCCCTAAGTAGAGTTTTAATAACTTTGCCGGGGGATAAATGAGCAGCCTCGTTCAAGCCTATTATGATAATTTGAAAGCAAGACACATGTGCAACAGTCAGACTTCTTCAACTGTTGAGGTTCCTCAGGAATTGACCACCTCAAAAAAAAAATTCTCCAAGGATTGATTACATCATCTTTATTTCGCCACCACCACACCTGCTGCCTCTTTATTTGACTTAAGAAGCCTACTGTGCAGGCGCAACGTTTCAATCAACAATAAAAATACCCAACTGTTGTACAAGTGTCTTACTCTTCAACTTGTCGGTATTATATACCATTTTCAACAAATCTGAAAGCAGCTGTGTAAAAGAAGATACAGTATTCTCCACATTACTGCTAGTTTAACCTGGAGATGATGATTCTTTGAGGGGACGCCACTAACACTTGTGTTGTCATTTAATTTTAATTTGACAATCATAAATTTACAGCTTTTCACATTCTTCACCAATCTACTACATAGTTCATATCTTTTTCTCTTTCCTCAACACATATTCACACACAAAGAAAAACTAAAAAAAAAAAAAACTCGGCTACAATTTACTAACGAATATTTCATGAACGAGCGAGCGAACATGTTCAGTTGGTGCAGGAAAAATGACTGGAAGAAACAGTGGGATTGCGAGAAAAATATCAAGAGGTCAGAGGCAATGATATTATTGGGAATCTTTTTTCTTTTTTTCTTTAGCGTGAAACTTTGGCTTCCAACGATATTATGACAGTTTTCGGGTAGTTCTAAAAGTAGTGAACGTGGTATTCCGGAAAATTTTCGTGTAGTTCCGAAAGAAATAGTGAACGTGGTATTTCCGAAAGTTTTCATGTGGTTCTGAAAGTAGTTAACCCTGTATTCCTAAGAAAATAGTATGGTTCTGAAAGAAGTGATAAACGTGATAAATATCATTATTGGAAGCTCCCTACACATCACAATGCTGTTTGAAGTGTTGTGCTCAGAAATGGCACCTGATCATATCCATAAAATAGTTACATTCATGGCGAACAATAGAGACTCAAGCTCAGTGGCTCACCCGTGACAGTCCTTACAGAATTTATGAGCTACGGATGGAGATTAATTTTTTCTTGGTAGCCTTGTTTTGCAATGACAGTTGGATAATGATGCTGCCATATTTAGCAGTCATGTTTTACTCGTCTAAAGGAACTTCATTTAAAGTTACTAGGAAAATAAAATGATGCGTTCCGACACTAACCATCAAAATACTTTCTATTTTACAGAAAAATGGTTATAACTAAGTGACCATAATTTTTAAAGGGGTGCACCAGTAAGTCAGTGGAAGGCCTCGGTCAGACGACCAAAAGCACCAACGGCGGGTTATCATATGACTAAAACCCGCGTCAGGAAACACTTGTCCTGCTGTTTCTTGACGAACCTTGACTAACCTACTACATCACACTGCAAAAACCTGCATCATTCTGAATGAAGAAAATAAATGCTACTGTACAGGTACATCTCTTTGCTTTGCCAGTTTTAGTCACTGTTTTCCAGAAGAGAAGTTTGAAATTCTGAAGGGAAAAAAATAACAGTAAAATATCTTATTTATTTTGAGATGCCCAAGCCTATTGCACAAATTCACAAAAACAAAAACAAAAATCTCACTGTAAAAATTCATTAAAAATTATAAACAAATCATAACCTAACAATTATTGTCGATTACTGTTTCAGAATGCCAATTCTTATGCAAGAGGAGTATTTTCCTATTGCTTCCTTAAACAAGTTTTTGCTGACGCGGGTCTGTCATATGACGACCCGCAGCTGGAGCTTTTGGTCATATGACCGATGCCTTCCACTGGCTTAGCGGTCCACCCCTTTAAATATTTTGGTTATGATTATAATGCTATTCTGTCAGGGTTAAAAACTGGAGAGAGAAACATTGCGGGGAATATGCGTGCATCACTAATTGCGTCAACCAGATTAGATCACAATAACGAACAACTTGCCGGCCCACCAGTCACACTGACAGTAAATCTCAAACTGATTTATCAGCTTCAATTGTGGTATATTTAATTAATAGAATGAATCTCAAAGTAATAGAGTGAATCTTGAAGTAACAGAGTGTAACTTGTCTGTAATGAGTCAAAGATTTACAATAGCTTATCTGATACTCTGGTTTAGATTCCATTCCAGACATTATGAATTTTTAGACTAAACACTACGATAGATTCGTGAAGTTATGCGATACTGCATTGGGTCGTTAGGAAAAAATGAAGGGCACTGATTTAAAAATCTAAACTAGGGATTCTCATACCCAGGGTTGTGACCCAAACTTGGGTTGCGAATTTGCTGACGTCTTGCCCACGAAATGAAAAAACCGTAAAGTTTCACTTGTAGCAAGAAGAAAAGTAAGAGAACCATCAAGAGAAGCAAAAATAATGGAAAACGGCTGTACTGTGATGTTTAGCTTGTATATGTTGCTTGATCATCGAAAAATACTCTGTGGGTCGGTAATTTAAGATACCAATTCCATGGTAGATACACACACATGCAGTTACGTGGATCTTTTATTGGCGACGTTTTCACCCATTGCGTGGGCAAAATGCCTTTTATAGAGGGTCCTTATAACTGCCTTTGTTTTTTGCTAAAGACGTACTGTATTCCAACGTTGGCAACTTGCCACTTCTCACAAATCCTGTTGCTGGAGGGAAGGTTTTCGCCTCAAAAATGTTTCCTCAAGGTATTTTTTGTGGTGGGATTGATAATCAGTGCTACCTAGTATCGCTTAATGATTTACTGGGATGCTAAATAAATGCAGGTACAATACGACTCTAAAGCAAGTGTAATTTTAAGTTTTGGATCGTAAACAAAAGTTTTGGAACCATTTTTCTACACGTAAGAGTTATAGCGATCTCGTTCAGGAAAGGGTTTAACACTTATTTGCCTAGGAAGGAGACTACTTTCATTTTGGTTCACGGGAGGGATTTGATGCCCTCTGATTTACAAGAGGTAAGGGATCATTCTTCTCTCCAGAAACGGCAAACTGATCAACACAAGGACATGAGGTATTCGATTTTCATGCTCGTCTGAAGACAAAACGGGGGGATTTTGAGGACGCTTGCCGAAGTGGAGGAATCAGATCCTCCGTAACGATAGAGCGAATATATCACAGTGTTATATCCACAAAGACAACTATTCTAATCTTCCCCCAGTATTCATATACGCACTCAATGCTACATCGATATTCCGTAATGGTGGACAACGTCAGTGACAACTGGTGTATAATAAGGACTTACCTTCCTGATGGTGTGCTAGCTGTCCCACGACGAGTTGTTGATATTCACTTACCTGTAAGGTAAACAACAATACTTATTAATGCTCAAGTCCCTGACTCTGTTGTATCATTAAGCCTACACCGTATGCAAATTTCCACAATAATACCCTTTAGCCTTCACCGTTATAAAATTTACCTGTATATTTTCTAAAGTATCTCCAGTTGTACATTTCAGTCTGCACCTTCGGGAAGTATCTCCAGTTATATGTTACACCTGCACCTTCGAGAAGTATTCCCAGTTACACCTGCACTTCGACATATAATTTAATAGCTGTATTTATCATGAATTTGGTTACGTCATAAATAATTCTAATGGTACAGTTGAGCTAATATCATATTTCAACTGTCTAAAATAAAACTCACCTTCCCATGATGGTAGATATGTTAATGACTCGCACAGCCTGATGGTGCTGGAGCCCTGGCAGTGCTGGGGCCCAGGTGGTGCTGGGTATTCTGTGAAACAGAGGAGAGAGTTACTTGAAAGTCTGATCCCGAATATAAACACTACTATTAATAGCTAGATTAAGAGATATGGGAAGAAGTGTAGAATAAATCCAGTGAAAAACAGGGGCCCCATAGGCACAATTAGAGAACACCGTGGTCCAAGACTCTTCAACCTGCTACCAGCGAATATCAGAAATATAGACGGAACGAAGGTACGAGTGTTCAAGAAGAAACTGAGCAAATATCTGATCCGGTCTGTGATAGCTTTAATGGCAAGTGGGCCGCTAGCACCATCAATCTGTAATAATATTGGTAGAATTACCAACAATAAGTTAGGTAAAAGGACATAAGTGCAGCTAATGTGACATTTTATTGTGGCAACGTTTCGTTCTCCAGCAAGTTGTTACAAACAGAACAGGGACACGGAGGGTATATATGTAACAATATGAGGTGAAAATGCATGAAGTACTGTAGTAAGCTAACGGCTTCATGTTGATGGTAGTAGTAGTAGTGCTACTAGTAGTACTTGTCATAGTACTACTAGTAGCAGCAGCCAAGAGTCACTTCCACTACCGCCTCCGTCGCCTCCGCCGCCTCCGCCGCCGCCTCCGCCGCCGCCTCCGCCGCTGCCTCCGCCGCTGCCGCTGCTGCTGCTGCTGCTGCTGCTGCTGCTGCTGCTGCTGCTGCCGCCGTCGCCGCTGCCGTCGCAGCCGTTGCTGCTGCTGCTGCTGCTGCCGCCGCCGTCGTCGCCGCCAACAAAAACAACATGGGCCAGTTAGCTTACTGCAGTGCTTATACATTTTCACCTCACACTGGTACCTATACATATGTATATAACCTCTGTGTCCTTATATCGTTTTGAACTGCTTGATAAAGCTCCTGGAGAGCATAACGTTGCTACAATAAAATGTCATATTAGTTACACACGTGACCTTTTAAGTAACCAGCAACCTGGTTGATCAACAGCCAACTGAAAATCCTGGCTTCAGGCCGGACTGCGAGGTTGCAAAGTCTTAGAAAGCATTTAAAGCTATATAACAGAAGATATGGAATCGCATTTTGAAAGAAAATGGAGACAAAAGAAGATTCATACCAAAACATGAAGAGAAATAAGAAAAGTTACAAGAGCGCTTATGGTTCAGAGAAGAATCAAGAGAGGTCGAGGAAAGATGCAAGAAGAGGTTGAAAAATAAAATACAGAATAAGGAAAAAGACAGTGAATGGGAAAACGAGAAGAGCCAGGAGCAGTTGATCTTAGAGACGTATCTTAAGTGATACAAAGGTCAAATTTGCTGTATAGCAACAGACGAAGAAAAACGACTTTAAAGAAACAAGTAACAACGGTGAAGAGGGGAAAGGCACTCGTAAAGAACATCAAGTATGTGACCGACAACACAGAAGATTTAGCGAGGTCTTTTGAGAATGTAGTGAGGGCAGACCAACAGGAACTAGAATAGACCCACACAACAGAGTGATAAAAGCACTACAGGAGCTAGACGTAACACTATATCATTGGGGATAGACAACATTTATAGAAAGATACCGGGGGAGGGAAAAATGTTTAACCATTATGTAACTGTTACGAAGATTTTCAAGCAGTTGGTGGAGAGTAGAGAGAGCAACCCAGAGTCAATTGGAAAAATGCCAATATGATTCCTCTGTAGAAATAACTGGTATAAAATACCAAGTGCAGTATAATGTGATCCTTTATTAACTACGTCTCGCCCACACAGTGGGCTTTATCAAGTCACAAACGAATCTACTTGAACAGAGAGTACACGACTCTCCATGTCACTCTGCTTCCTATGTGTTCATGTACTGTCCCTTCAGGTAGATCTGTTTGTGACTTGATAGAGCCCATTGTGTGGACGTAACGTATTCAGTAAAAGATGTCATCATACTGCATTTGTGTATTTCTCCATGATTCCTACGTACCAGCAGGACAGGATACTGAGTTGTATGCGGAAGGAGAGAAACTGCTGTGGACTATCATTCTCACCATCGTCGGAAGTACCCATACTAACCTTCAACTTTAACAACATATGCGAGGTGATCAAACCCCAGAGCCTGTGTTCAAGGTCTATCATCAAGCACGCGGCCCCAACTTAGGGACCCCCTTCGCCTCGAGCATGAGCAGAAATTCTAAAAGGTCCAAAGAATTCCAAACTATTTCCAGATCTGAAAGAAATACTCTTGAGAGAAACTAAAGACTATGTCTTACAAATTTAGAGAAGAGAAGGATTGAGTTTAACCAATGTACAAAATTCTAAGAGGATGGAACAGATTGGATTGGTATAGAATGGGAAACAACTACCAGGAATAAGAAAACCCAGGTGGAAAGTAAAAAAAAAAAAAGTATTCACAGGTTGGTAAGAAAAATAAATTGGATGAACGAGTGAAGACAATACATAGTTTTAAGAGTATGTATGATAAACATGAGTGTGACTCACAAAATCGTAATAACACGATTGCAAACAAACCACGGAACGGGTGGGGTTTAAACTATGGCGAATGAGTCATAAAACTCAAGGCCGGTCGGCCTGGTTATTAAGAGGCGGGGTCAGGAGCTGAAACTCGACCCGTTAACACAAATGTACAATCCAGCTCAAATGTACTCGAGCACGCAGCGTTCGTACCTCTAACAAATCACACCACACATAGTTTTAACAAAAAAAAAATTAAAAAGTTCTGAAGAAAATCTCTTGCCCTTTTGCTTCACACTTTTAAGAATATGAGTATTAATAAGAAAAGTGTTTCCCGTTCAAGTCAAATAAATAGGGTGTTAAGTTTAAAAAAGGAGCGAACGCCAGTTTATGTAAGACCCAAGTTGAGAGTTTGTAGTGTTTCAGCCCTGGCCCTTCTGTCTTGCCTGACATATATATTTAAAGAAAAACTTTTATACTCGAGACTTATCCGAGAGAAAGAAATTCAATCTTTACGAAATAGAAATGTCGTATTAATTTCCCTGTTGGCAATTTAAGAGCGAATATTTTTGTAAATCCAATAAGAATTTTATGGAAACGCTTAGTTTTACTTCAATGGTTCCAGAGGATAAGAAGATAGCCTGGGATGATTGTTTATGTGAGTTGTTGTGTGTTGTTGGGGAGGTGTTGAATGTGTGTTGTGTATTGCTGAGGAAGGTGTAGTGTTGTGTTGCTGGGGAGGTGTTGAATGTGTGGTGTTAGTGCGTGTTGGGTTGTGTTTTGTGTTTATTGGGTGCCGGGGAAGGGTGTTAATGGTGTGAAGGTAGAGAGAAAGTGTGGGTAGTCGGGGTACTGATTCTCTTTGTAGATGAATGGTTCAGAGAACCGACATGTTGATAAATTAGACACATGTGCAACTCTTGGGTATCTTTATTGAGGAAACGTTTCGCCACACAGTGGCTTCATCAGTCCAAACGTAGGAGAAACTTGAAGAACAGGAGGAGAATGAGGTAATCAGTCCCTCAACCTTGAGTCGATGTGTTCAGTCCATTCTATTCAAGATTGATGGACTGAACACATCGACTCAAGGTTGAGGGACTGATTACCTCATTCTCCTCCTGTTCTTCAAGTTTCTCCTACGTTTGGACTGATGAAGCCACTGTGTGGCGAAACGTTTCCTCAATAAAGATACCCAAGAGTTGCACATGTGTCTAATTTATCACTGATTCTCTTGTAGGGTGGTGGTATGGGGCTGGTGGTGGGGTGTTAGGTTAGGTGTGATGTGTTGGTGATGTGATGTTGTGTTGGTGCTAGTGTGATGTGCTGGTGGTGTAGTGTTGGTAAAGGGGCTGGTGGTGGTAATGGTGTAGTATGGTGCTGGTGGTGGTAATGGCGTGGTATGGTGCTGGTGGTGTGGAGTAGGTCATGTCTCTCTTGTTTCTCATTTTCTAGTGTTGTCAAGCTCTCGTATAAAGCTCATTGCAAACTCATGATCTTCTGGAGGTTTCATAGTATGTGCTTCATCATGCGCGGGTTCCACACTGGCGTCTCTTACTTCAAGATGAGCCTGACACAGGTTGTTCATAATACCTTATATGATTCTTTGTTAAGACTTTTCAAAACGATTCTTATGTCATCTACCTCTGCAGATGCCGCGGAAGATCGATATACTTGGTACGATACGCTTAAATGTTTCTCCTTCGGAATTCTTTTACTACCGTCCTCAGTTTCCTTTTGTTTCTTCCTGACTGTAGTGTTGTGGTGTTGGTGGGGCGGTGGTGGTTCTTTGGTGTGGGCGTGGTGTACCTGTGGTGGCAGAGGTGGTGTGTTGCTGATGCTGTTGTTGTGTGGTGCTGCTGTTGTGTGCTGTTAATTCGGTGACACAGATGTAGTATTGTTTGTGTACAGACAGCAGTATTGGTTCTAGTATGGGACGTCTAGGATGGTGTCTTTATTGGTGTAGTAGTAGTGTGAAGGCGCTGGTGTGGTGTACCGGTGTGGTAGTTCTGGTACAGGCGTAATAGTATTGGTCTGGTGGTTTACCTGTAGTGTGAATGTGGTGTAATGGTGTGGTAGTACTGGAGTAGTGGTCAAACAATGTAGCGAAGAAGTGACATTGCTGGTGTAATGGTATGGTTGTGGTAGTGTGGTGGAGTGCTGGTAGCCCCGCCTCACCCCAGCAGTGTGGTGTTCCTGCATTATGAACATAAAGCAACTGCAACCGTGCAACCCCCGACCTGAAATATAGGGCGTAATTAAAGGATAAAATGTGGCTGGGGTGTTATTATTACCACGGCTAATAACACGATCGTCCGTAATGACGTACCTGGGGGTTTGAAGGGGTGGCGTGGGGGGTTTAGAAGGGGAGTGGAACTTGGGGAGTTTGAAGAAGAGGCTGGGGTTTTGTGTCTGGGGGATGGAGAAGTTGTAAGGGGGGTCTGGGATGTAAGGAATGGTAGGGGTCGCTGTAATAAGGGTTACCCCTCCTCACACCAAGATTCCTAATGGGGCTGTTGACGGGGTAGGCACTGGGGTGCAAGTAGGTGGATGGTACTGGGGTGCAGGTAGGTGGGAGGTACTGGTAGGTGGGAGATGCTGGAGTGCAGGTAGGTGGGATGTGGTCGGGTGTTAGTAGGTAGGAGGTGCTGGTTGATGAGAGATGGAGTGCAGGTAGATGGGAGGTACAGGTAGGTGGAACGTGCTGGTAGGCGGGAGGTGCTAGTGGGTGAGAGGTGCTGGTAGGTGGGAGGTCCTGGTAGGTGGGAGGTCCTGGTAGGTGGGAGGTCCTGGTAGGTGGGAGGTCTTGGTAGGTGGGAGATGCTGGAGTGTAGGTAGGTGGGAGATGCTGGAGTGTAGGTAGGTGGGAGGTGCTGCTGGTGGGAGGTGGAGTGCAGGTAGGTGGGAAGTACAGGTAGGTGGGAGGTACCTTTAGGTGGGAGGTGCTGGTAGGTGGGAGGTGCTGGTAGGTGGGAGGTGCTGGTGGGTGGGAGGTGCTGGTGGGAGGGAGGTGCTGGTGGGAGGGAGGTGCTGGTAGGTGGGAGGTGCTGGTGGGTGGGAGGTGCAGGTAGGTGGGAGGTGCAGGTAGGTGGGAGGTGCTGGTAGGTGGGAGGTGCAGGTAGGTGGGAGATGCATACACCCTTCAGCCTCACCACTGATCGTACTAGCTAAGGATTTGATTTAATGTGTGTGCACAGATTTGGCTTCTATGCCGCCTGGCTATAAAGTCGAGAGTCTCGGCATCCCATAAGCACAGAAATTATGCCGACCATTTTTTCTCCATTTCACTACGCGCAAAAGGTACATTTTTTTTGTTTCGTTATTCGAAATTTGCAGTACATAAGGGTATAACGAATGTGATTAATCTAAGCTAGACTACTACGTCCAACAAGTGCCACAAAAAAAACTTTAATTGCGAAAACATTTCGCTCTGTGCAGAGCTTTATCAGGTAGTACGACTGTGTAGAGCTTTATCAAGGGGGTGTACGCAGAGCGAAACGTTGCTCTTATAAAAGCTTACTCTACACCCAGTCTTTTCTTCACAAGTGTGAGAGCATCCAGGCTGTGAGAGCTGTGTCGACCTGCGGAGCCGCATGCAGCAACAGCCTAATTGACCATGCAGTCAATACGGAATCCTGGCCTCTACCCTCGAGACAGGTCACATGTAGCGTTTATCTCTCGGCTTCAAGTTGCAAGTTCAGAGAAGCACTATCCAGTTT
Source organism: Cherax quadricarinatus (assembly GCF_038502225.1). Classification (NCBI taxonomy): domain Eukaryota; kingdom Metazoa; phylum Arthropoda; class Malacostraca; order Decapoda; family Parastacidae; genus Cherax; species Cherax quadricarinatus. The sequence continues at coordinate 9,006,968 of NC_091358.1, forward strand.
TTTGAGTCGGGAAGTAAGCGCTGGCAGTTAACCTTTTATGGCCGCAGCGTTATTACCGTGACTGAAAAACGCGAATTCTTGGAAAAAAAAAAAAAAAAAAAGTAGTCTAAAACGCGGTTTGGGATGATAAATTGATGGCCAGTCGGTGCTTGTGTGGGGAATACACTATCTGCTGTCGGGGAGATGGTCGGGGACGGACCGACCACGGGTAGTGAGGTGCAGTATTGCAACCTCTACTTTTAAAAAGAACGTACAGTTATGAACGATTTTCGTTACTCAGCCCACTGACTCTGAACTGTGAGCCAGAAGTCATTCTGCCATAGGGCATGTGATAATGAGCTCCTATAATTTGCAAATCATCCTTTGTGAGGCACTGCTACTGTTTGCTGTTTTGTTGCTTTTGCAGTCTTTCTACATCTCTTCTTAGCATGTTCTGCCTTAGGCAGTCTGCTTAGTTCCCTGTTAGTTCTTCTTATCTCTTATGTTTTCCGCTGCATTTCTTTATAAACCAAAGGTGCCCTCTGATCTTTGCATTTCCCTCCTTATTGGTATAAATTTGTCTATAGTTTCCTGGTTTCTCTGTCACCTTATTTAAGAATTTTTATATCTCTGTAATTACCTCTTCTGTAATCCATATTTTGCATCGCCTCACGAGCACCACAACACATCAGTCAATAAAAGAAAACGTTAATGATAGGGATCCTAGGAAATTATATACATCAAAAGCAACTACGTAATAAAGAATATCACCATGGATACTGCTAGGAGGAGAGGAACATAGCAAGGATTTCGAACACATCAATAAAAACAAGAGAATGGAGAGAGTGCTAGAAAACCGCAAATGCGATATTTCTATCTTGCTACTTTTTTAAGCTTTCCAATTATCACCAATTTGTCATCCTCCTAGCAGGTCAGTCTAACTTTGTATTCTATTGTCCCCTCTTCCTACTCCCCGTCGTGTCTCGTCTCCTCCCTTAACCCTCAGTTTCTCATTCATATATTTTTTAGCTATTTCTTAAGCTGTTTAATTTATTATGTTTACTTTTCCATTTCCTCTATTTACTTCGGATTTTCTTTTTTACCTTCATTATCTCTTGTTGTTTCAGGGTTTTTTTCAAACACCTGTGATTATGCACTGTGTGTCATTGTCTTCACTTTCTCTTGTCTTCTCTGTCACCCAGGTAGTGTTGCTGATTGTAAGTGGGTTGATGTAGTCTTAAATTTAGGTGGTTCTGCATTGGTTTGTCAGTTGCTAGCCTTGTGGTGATACTTCGGCAGTGTTAATGTGAATTTACGTTCGTGATGTACGTAGTAGATGTGCAGTATTTGTTTGAATTTAGAGGGTGGTATGTTGATGGTATGGTGGTGATGTTATTGGTATGTTGGTAGTGGTTTTAACATGGCGTAATAATGAGTTAAATGGTGGACTAGTAGTGGATGTTTATGCAGTGTGTATAGTGGAAGAGGTAGGTGTGTACTCACCTAATTGTACTCGCCTAATTGTGGTTGCAGGGGTCGATTCATAGCTCCTGGCCCCGCCTACTCACTGGTCGTGGGTGTGTGTGTTAGTTACCATTTTGTCAAAAGCACTTGTCACAAAGACACTTGGTGTGTGTGTGTGTGTGTGTGTGTGTTAGTTACCATTTTGTCCTATGTGTGTGTGTGTGTGTGTGGTGAGACAGGTGTGAAGCAGTACAGGTGTGTGGGTGTGGGTGTGTGTGTGTGTGTAGTGGGACAGGTGTGAAACAGTACACGTGTGTGTGTGTGTGTGGTAGGACAGGTGTGAAGAAGTACAGGTGTGTGTGTGTGGTGGGATAGGTGTGAAGCAGTACAGGTGTGTGTGTGGTAGGACAGGTGTGAAGAAGTACAGGTGTGTGTGTGTGGTGGGATAGGTGTGAAGCAGTACAGGTGTGTGTGTGGTGGGACAGGTGTGAAGCAGTACAGGTGTGTGTGTATGTGTGTGTGTGTGTGTGTGTGTGTGTGTGTGTGTGTGTGTGTGGCAGGCCGACCAGAGCATCGTTGACACCTCTAATCCTGACCTATAGGTCCGACCTTTACTTAATCTGATGCTTCATTAATTATCAATGTTGATATGACGAGTGTGTGTGGAAACACAAAATTAACGACCTTCCTGTCACTTGTAAAATCTATCTACTTTAATGGTTATTAAATACTTGGTTCTGTATCAAAGCATGGCAGTGGCAGCCAGCCACCTGCTGCTTACATGAGGTCAAAGGGTATTGAAGATAAAGTATGGACGTGCATGTAGGAAGTTCTAAAATAATTAATCACAGAATGATAGATTAATTTTATGTTCGTCACAGCGCCGTAATTGTTGAGACTTAGACCTCCGTCCTCTAACTGCGAGACACAGGCGCTACATGCATGTACAATGGAACACAAATAGGTTTTTCTAAGAGGAAATTGATACACCGTGTTCTTCAAATGCCTGATCACCCCTGTTATCTTAATCTATGGGCTGTTGGCAGCAACAGCCCGGTTAACCAGACAGTCGGAGGATAGAAGAATCCTCGAAACCCGTCACAGATATGCCTCAGGTAAAGGAAAATTCAGTGTGAGGATAAAAAAACTGTTCCATAAGACACTATTGTTGTACCTTTCACTTCATCTCTAAAGCAGACAAAAAAAAAAAACAGCTGAATGGATAACAGTTTAGTATCATCTGTCGACGATACCTATTGAAGAATGATAATTCCCTGGGTAGAAGTCACTAAAAAATAGATATATCAACAGAAATCTTCCTATTGACAGTATATAATACCGACAAGTTAATGAATAAGACAAACACAAGACTTGAGTATCTTAACTGTGTATAAACAAACCATACCACGGGCGGGGTTAGAACCCGCGATCAGAGTCTCAAAACTCCAGACCGTCGCGTTAGCCACTGGCTCAGTGGCTAACGCGACGGTCTGGAGTTTTGAGACTGATCACGGGTTCTAACCCCGCCCGTGGTATGGTTTGCAATCGTGTCATTGCGATTTCGTGAGTCACTTTAACTGTGGATGTTTGTAGCAGAGATAACCAAGTGTTGCACACTTGTCTTATTCATGAAAAATCTTGCGATGGGTAACCGAAAATAACGATGTTGAACGATGACGAGTTCAACTTCTTCGACGTGGGAAAAAACTAAAAACTCACACCAAGTATGAGATTCGAAACGTAATCAGATCTGTTCATAAAATGGAACATGTAAACAACTAGACATACCATTGACTTAATGTTTATGGAACAGAACAGAGCAAATATAGCTCCGACCTTGGTAATAACTCGGCAGGTTTTGAAATCTCCTAAAATTAGAAAAACTACGGTAAAAAAAACGCTTTGTAGAGAGAAAACGATTCACTCTACAGCGAAATGTTTTATCATATATTTCTGCAAGTTTTCCAGTCTAACAACTGGAGCAACGAAAACTGATAGTACTTTCAAACATTTGACTCTCGTTTAGAATACCGTCGAGTCTGACCATCAGTTTGAAGAAGTACAAGTAAACTGAACTAGAAAACAGACTGCTCTCTGAATCATACACAAATAACCCGCACATAGAAGAATGAAACTTATGACGACGTTTCGGTCCGACTTGGACCTTTAACCAGTCACGGGATTGTACCATTGTAATTTTTACGAGTTGAATCTATATAAGGTGTTCAAAGCAAACACATTGGAATTTGATCCTGTCAGCTGACTGAAAGTGAAGTTGTAGTCCCAAGAAATTGAGCCTAACACTTAATAAACTGCTAGGCAAGTGGAGAGAGGTTCATAAGCACCGGTTAGAACACCACTAGCGATCACGTTAGTGGTGCGAGACGCATTGAATGGTCACGTTAGTGGTGCGAAATGTATTGAACGATCCCATTAGTAGAAAAAAGAAATGTTCAGTGATCACGTCAGTAGAGCAAGAAATGTTCAGTGATCACGTCAGTAGAGCAAGAAATGTTCAGTGATCACGTCAGTAGAGCAAGAAATGTTCAGTGATCACGTCAGTAGAGCAAGAAATGTTCAGTGATCACGTCAGTAGAGCAAGAAATGTTCAGTGATCACGTCAGTAGAGCAAGAAATGTTCAGTGATCACGTCAGTAGAGCAAGAAATGTTCAGTGATCACGTCAGTAGAGCAAGAAATGTTCAGTGATCACGTCAGTAGAGCAAGAAATGTTCAGTGATCACGTCAGTAGAGCAAGAAATGTTCAATGATCACGTCAGTAGAGCAAGAAATGTTCAGTGATCACGTCAGTAGAGCAAGAAATGTTCAGTGATCACGTCAGTAGAGTAAGAAATGTTCAGTGATCACGTCAGTAGAGCAAGAAATGTTCAATGATCACGTCAGTAGAGCAAGAAATGTTCAGTGATCACGTCAGTAGAGCAAGAAATGTTCAATGATCACGTCAGTAGAGCAAGAAATGTTCAACGATCACATTTGTAGAGAAAGTAGTGTTCAACGATCACATTAGCAAGAAAGTAGTGTTCAACGATCACATTAGTGCATAGTGTTCAACGATCACATTAGTGCAGAAAGTAGTGTTCAACGATCACATTAGTAGAGAAAGTAGTGTTCAACGATCACATTAGTAAGAAAGTAGTGTTCAACGATCACATTAGTAAGAAAGTAGTGTTCAACGATCACATTAGTAAGAAAGTAGTGTTCAACGATCACATTAGTAAGAAAGTAGTGTTCAACGATCACATTAGTAGAGAAAGTAGTGTTCACATAAGTGATGAATACATGTGTAACACCTGGGTGTGTCATCAATAAACTCAGGTGTTACAGATGTCGTATACTTCAACTTGTCGCTATCATGTACCATTAACGTGATAATCCAGACAGTGTAGAGAGATATGTTGTTAAGTACGTTGGATGAGATAAATGCTGAACGCTTCGCAAACGAGCGAAATTATTCACAAACATTCTCTCTCATTCCAGAACAGAATTCGAACCTGCTCACTTTGCATCACAGCACAAAGCACTTTCGTCACATTCCCAGAGATTTGCAATAAGAGTCAGCTAGTTTAGGTGCATGTTTCAGGTGAAGGGGGGGGGGGACCTTAGACGGACTCAGACCACCTGCTGCCCTCCCACATGTACACAAGTTTCCAATAGGTTCACGAATTGCAGAACCAGGAACCTTAACTAAAGAATCCTTTAGGACTCTATACACGACGTATACGAGATCAAGGAGGATGCAGCTCGTATAACGTGTTCAGAAGATGGAAAAGTTCCAAAGGTTTGCAACCAGACTATTCGTGGAATTGAAGGTGATCGGTAAAGATTTATGCTGACCTGTGAAAGCTTGTGTATTTGACTGGAAAGCTGAAGATCCGTGTGTGTACGGAAAGGTGTGCGTTGGCTTGTGGTTGAGGGTTAGTATGGGCGTGTAGGTATTGGTGAGCATGTGGATTAGGGTGGTAGTGTATGGGTAGGTGTAGATGTGTAATTGTGGATGGGTGTGTGGGCGTGGATATTTATTAAAGGCGTTGGATGGAATAATTGCTTAGATGCATCCCTGAAGTTTGTAGGAGTCTATATATGCGTGGGTAGCACTTCACAGTGTTATTGATGGTAGAGAAGTGGTAGTGGTGGTGTAAGGGAGAGTTAGGCTATAGTGCAGGTAGATTAAGAGGTAGAGGTGGTGATGGTGAAGTTAGTGAGGCTGTAGTGGTGGGAACTTACAGTAGAGTCTTGTGTACTGAGAAAGAGTACCATCATCAGTGGAAGTAGGCAACATTTGATTTACCGGTAGGTCCCCTGTGAGCGTACGAAAGAAACGCGTAATATGATTATTTGCACGAGTGTAAATTTTAATACGTATTTATTGAGGTGTGAATTGTATCAGAGCCTCAGCGTATTTGCTGGCTACTCAGTTTTTACAAGCTTATAAACCGATAAAGTCGCCCTGGGTACGGCAAGGCTTTGATCAGTATTATTGTTAGTTTACTTTAATATTTTAGTTATGTTTGTGTGTTTCGAGGTGGAAGTAACTCTGTACTCACAGAGTTATGAGGTACGCAGGTCGTGTCTTACCTCCTGGCTCTACTTCTCTGCTTTACAATTATATTTACTTTTGAAACTGTGGATAGAATTTGCTTTCATATCTAACAGTTCATATTTATTTTTTTACTTTGCCCTACAGCAAAGGCAGTACTTACATTCACGTGGTTCATTTTTTATATTATCTTCTAGCTAGGGTTTTCCTTGTCCACGTCCCCCGGTATCTAACAATCTCACCCTGTAAATTATGCCAGTGACTCCGTGTATCTTTTATGTCGTGATCATATTCTTCATAGTTCTTCCCTCCTACACAACTGCTAGATTCAGTTCCATAAGTTTCTCTAAGTGGGGTTTCTTCAATTTTGGAACTAATATAGATGCGAATGAACCTTTTGACATTCTCGAGCATCGTGAATGACCAAGAGTGAGCTTAATGTCGCATATTTACTTGCAGTATTTAACGTTTGTAATTTTCCGCGTGTTTTCCCACTAAACAGAATACAAACACCTAATCACTATTCAGAATATTGAAACAGTTTTTAGTCTGATGCAGCATCATAATGAAAGCATATCTTCGGGGAATTCTGCCAGCTCAGCATCCAGCAGTGAAGCGATAACCTACTCCTCTAGTGAACGTCCAGCTCAGTGTAAGTAAATGCTATACAAGCTGTTAGCATTGTGGGAGTCAGCCACGCCGCCTCAGTAGTGTCAACAAGAACAATAGTGTGTTTACAGAGTGATGTGGTGGGGGAACACACACACACACACACACACACACACACACACACACACACACACACACACACACACACACACACACACACACACACACAGATGAGCCTAATAAAACAGATAAGGACAAGGAAAGTCTCCAAATAGATCTGAACAAATTGTAAAATTGATCAGATAAGCTCCTGCTTCAGTTCAACCTCAGTAAATGCAAGGTTGTGAATATTGGCGAAGGAGCAGACCTAGGAGTGAGCCTAGTGCCTGGCATATCGCCAGAGGATCACATTAATCGTATAATCTCTGCAGTTAATGCTCGTCTGACAAATCTGAAAATAGCCTTCAGGAATCTCAACGAAGAGAGTCATTCCCGGCCCTTTATGCAACATACGTTAGGATCATCTTGGAGTATGCAGCACCAGTATGGTAATCACACCTGAAAAAGCATGTTAAGACACTGCTGGAAGTGCATAAGTAAGCAACGAGACTAGCTCCTGAGCTAAGGGGTGTGAGCTACGAGGAGAGGCAAACGGAAATGAATCTAGTAACACTGGAGCACAGATGAACCAGGGAAAACGTAAACCAACATACAAAATACTCGAGGAAATTGATAGGATACACAGGGACCGACTGTTTGAGAGATGAAAAAGGGAACTTTGGGATACAGCTGGAAGTTAAAGACAAAAGCACGGGGATATCAGGTTCTATATATAGTTTTAAGAAGAGGTACGATGAGACCCATGAGGCTACGACGGAGTAAGTCTGAGGCCAGAAGCTGATAATCGGCTCCTGCAACCACAGTAGGCGAGTACAAATAGGTGAGTTAACACACACACATGCACGTCCATATTCGCAGATGATGTGAAGTTGTTGAGAAGAATTAAATCGGATGAGGATGAGGCAGGACTGCAAAGAGACCTGGACAGGCTGGACATGTGGTCCAGAAACTGGCTTCTCGAATTCAATCCTGCCAAATGCAAAGTCTTGAAAATTGGGGAGGGGCAAAGAAGATCCCAGACAGAGTATAGGCTAGGTGGACAAAGACTACAGACCTCACTCAGGGAGAAAGACCTCGGGGTGACCATAACACCGAGCACATCACCGGAGGCACACATCAACCAAATAACTGCTGCAGCATACGGGCGCCTGGCAAACCTGAGAATAGCGTTCCGATACCTAAATAAGGAATCGTTCAAGACACTGTACACTGTGTATGTTAGGCCCATACTGGAGTATGCAGCACCAGTCTGGAACCCACACCTGGTCAAGCACGTCAAGAAGTTAGAGAAAGTACAAAGGTTTGCAACAAGGCTAGTCCCAGAGCTCAGGGGAATGTCGTACGAGGAAAGGTTGAGGGAAATCGTACTGACGACAGTGGAAGACAGAAGGGTCAGGGGAGACATGATAACGACATACAAGATACTGCGGGGAATAGATAAGGTGGACAGAGATAGGATGTTCCAGAGAGGGGACACAGGGGCAAGGGGTCACAACTGGAAGCTGAAGACTCAGACGAGTCACAGGGACGTTAGGAAGTATTTCTTCAGTCATAGAGTCGTCAGGAAGTGGAATAGCCTAGCAAGTGAAGTAGTGGAGGCAGGAACCATACATAGTTTTAAGAAGAGGTATGATAAAGCTCAGGAAGCAGAGAGAGAGAGGACCTAGTAGCAATCAGTGAAGAGGCGGGGCCAGGAGCTGAGTCTCGACCCCTGCAACCACAATTAGGTGAGTACACACACACACACACACACACACACACACACACACACACACACACACACACACACACACACACACACACACACACACACGTGCCTAGTTTCAGCTATGGCGTATAGTCTGTGAGGAGAGGCTGAAGGAGCTAAAACTAACGACATTAAATAATAAGTTCCTAAACAAGGAAGAGTAAACCTAGCAAAGTAATGTTCAACAAATACAATGGATTCATGACCATTAATGATACACTTGTGGAAATGTTAATCTAGAAGCATAATTTTGTTCTTACACAGAGGTTAGATTCAGTGAAGAACAGTCCAGTGTTCCTTTGTAAACAGAAATGTTCTACATAACTAGGGGCCTTCTATAAAGTATGTCATCATTATCACCTTTCACGCACCAGTTATAAGCTATTCTCTAGAGTTTATAATTGGTGCACTAGAAAAGATAAGACTCTAAAGCTAGTATCAGATACTGGATTTACTAGCAAGTCTAACCCTACAAGTGATGCTGCACTCTGGAGAAAGGGCACTGCAGATTTGAGATGCTAAGTTACTGATATCGCTCCATCTTAGAATACTGATCACCTTAACTTTTCAATGCCAGCGAGAAAATTTAGTGAAAAGGAAAATTATGCTGTCCAGAGAGACTAGTTCACTGACTCACCTTCAACTAGTCGAGTGCGGTTTTTTTTTTTTTTTTTTTTTTTTGTGTGTGTGTGTGTGTGTGTGTGTGTGTGTGTTTCTGGGTGCTCGTCAGGAAGCCACACAAGGGTAACGTAACGTGGGGGGAAAAAGAGGAGGTAGAGGTAGGGGAACATTTACTTCTGCCGCTAGTGTGTGTTCTTGAAGAAATAGTCTTTGTAATCATTATATCCTGAAGATACGCAGTTTTCTCTCCACTCGTAGTGTGTGTGGAGCGAGTGTCTTGTTGCCAGAAGTAAACAGGCGTCAGCACTTCCTCAAGGCTGGTGCTGTTTCTGCTGCTGATTCTATCTACTGCTGTTACTTCTGCTGCCGTTATTGATGCCCAGCTGATATTACGGCTGCTTTTCCTAATGCTAATACTACTAATATTACTGCTGTTCTTGCTGCTTATGCTGATGATATTGTTGTTGCTCCTTATATTTCACCTTATATTTGCCTCATTAATTGTTGCACTTCTTAAGCTATTTTTTCTTTGGTTAACTTTATTAGTAATTGTTTTTGTGCAGCAAAAGCAATCAATTCTGCGAAGCCAAAATCTGTGGCAACGATGCATGGGATCAAACACCAACAGATCACTGGCCCAGTCATGTTAAATTATAGACACTTAACAGTTGCCTATCATACACATCCATGGTGATTCACCTTCTCGTTTTGGTGCGGTTTAATCAAGTCACCCGAGTGCCGGACTAAAAACCCAGCAGCTCATTCTTAGCCTTAATAGTTGGGATATTTGCCTTTTCGACAAAATTTTATGTGATTTACAGCCTATGTCATGCAACGTATTATGTATATGGATTTTTCTGCATCTAATGCAAGATCTTACACTTACTCTAGTTGAATTCCAGCAGTCACTTCTTTGACCATCCATACAACCTTTGTCAGTCTTCTTTGAAGCCATTTCTGTATTAGTAATAATTTAACATGGTCTGCACACATACACAATTCGACTATCTAGCAGGTCATTTACACTGATCAGAAACAGTGACAGACCTAGTACTGAACCTTGGTCCCCCCCCCCATTCGTTAACCCTCACCTATTCTTAACTTTGTCAAAGTCGCTTAGTCTTCATTTCTTTATCGACTCTAGGACTTTCCTGTTCATCCTTGCTTCCTCTTCGAACATGTGGATTAGTGTTTTATTGTGTGTGGAGAACCATTTTAAATGCAGTCCGAGACGGCTACCTCCCCCGCCCCCGTCTCTCTCCCGGTAACTCTGTCATAGAACTCTACTAGGTTCGTCACACAAGATCTTTTTTGTCTTGACTCGTGTTGGTTTTCAGGTTTTCAGCACCGTCTTCACAATTTTCTCCATTACTTTGTGCAAGTTAGTGAAACCGACCTGTGGATCAGTGCTTTTCCTCTCTGTTATCACCTCTTTTGAATTATCTGTTTGTAGCTACAAGAAGAGAGCTGTACTCGTGGTGTCCTGTCTTCATAATGTTTCAAAATTTCCTCTTGTTGTAGCACTGAGTACTTCCTCTTTTAATTAATTTCATTGATGTGCGTGCCTGCGTGTATATGTGCATGTATGTATGCGCGCGCGCTCGCTTGTAATGCGAAAATCTGTACCCAGTCATAACTAAATGTTTTGTTTACCATGTATTCGTGGGATAAACATTATATAAATCCTGCTTAAATATCCTGATAACAACAATGTTTATCGTGTAATAAAATTAATATAATCGGCACAGCACGTAATCGAAGGTTTTAGTTTATGTGTCTGTGTGTGTGTGTATATATATATATATATATATATATCTATATATATATATATATATATATATATAGATAGATAATGTCATGCCGAATTAGTAAAACTTGCGATTTTGGTTTAAATAGCAGCGCTCTTCTTGCCAAATAAGGCAAGCGAGAATTTGTGTATGCAATAATTTCGCAAAAATCATTCTGAACCTAACGAAAAAATATATTTCATTGTATTTATTAAATTATTGTAAACTTATCTAAAATATATTTGGATGGATTAGGTTAAATTAAATTGCGCTTGCTATAATATGGTTAGGTAAGTTTTCTAAGGCTCTTTAGGTACAAAATTATTAATTTTACATTAACATAAAAGAAAGATGTATATCTAAAGTTTAAGAGAAAATTTTGGAAAGGACTTAATTTTAAATGAGTTCTTTCTAATTGGCCAATTTTACCTCTTCGGCACGACATTATATATATAATGTATAATTATATATAATGTATAATATATATATATATATATATATATATATAGATATATATATATATATATATATATATATATATATATATATATATATATATATATATATATATTACTGCTATTCTCATTACCTGCTTAGTTGAGTGATTGTCAAACTTTTCACTAAACTTTCCCCTTGAGGAACTTTGAAATTCATCATGGAGTCCCTTAGTTTTATGTGCAAAACTCATAAAAATAACGATGGATAATAAACTGCTCGTAGCTGAACATGCAGAAATATCATTCCTTATTTTTATCATTAATAGTAATTGTTATCCTGCGTTTTTACATTAGATAACATAATTGTGGCTTGTTACTTAATTATTCTAAAAACCTTAAAAAACTAACATCTGAGTAAGAATGTTACCATTTTTACCTTCAGCAAATTGGTTAATGTTGAGGTTATTAGGGACAAAGCGTAGCTCATATCCGGCTTCATATACAACAGGTTCTCATTTCTCTTTGTCTTTAGTAGAGTGGAATAACCTGAGTCACATGAATGTGTTGTAGTAGATGACAAAGATTCTCGCTGACTCTTGGACCCGACTGATACACTGATGACCAGACTATAGTCACTTCTTTATTGAGAGCTTTAGCGGTGGAATCTCTTCTGAGAGGAAAGAATTCGTCTTTAACACCCCCGGGAATGGTAGCAAAATTAATATCATCAGAGAAAATATTTTACTTTCTCTCTTTCTCCTCTAATTCTGGGAGGTATACTTTGAGCTCAGTTCCTAAGGATATCATGTGTGATTTGATGTCAGATCTGAGAGTTGGATCAAACGAATGCTCTTCAGTATCATCGAGAACAGTTGAAGGATTCCAGTAAGCCTGACCTCAATTGTAGGCAATTTACTAAAGTCAATTATAGCTGATATTATAAGAAACTATCTTGATAAGCATAATTTGATTCATGATACTCAGCATGGATTCACGAGGGGCCGTTCCTAACTAATTTACTAATTTTCTTTAGTAAAGCTTTTGAAGCTGTCGATCATGATCAAGAATTCGATATTGTTTATTTAGATTTTAGTTAGGCTTTTGATAGTTTTACACAGAGACTGTTAAAGAAAGTGGCAACTCATGACACTGCGGGAAAAGTGCTGTCATGAATCGAGTCCTGGCTCACGAACAGAAAGCAGTGTGCATAAATGGGGTTAAATCGGAGTGGGGATCTGTAGCAAGTGGCGTTCCACATGGATCAGTTTTAGGCCCGTTGTTTTTTTTATAATATATATCAATGACATTGATGAGGGAATTACTAGTGATATGAGCAGATTCGCTGATGACACGAAGATAGGTAAGATAATTGATTCATATGTAGATGTCACAGAACTTCAAGAGGGTTTAAACAAACTCAATTCCTGGTCAGTAGAGTGGCAGATGCAGTTCAGTGTAGATAAATGCAAAGTTCTGAAGCTCGGGAATGTTCATAACCCTAGCACTTATCAGCTAAATACTGTAGAATTTAGTCGTACAGAATGCGAAAAGGACCTGGGGGTTACGGTAAGAAGCAACCTTAAAGTAAGACAGCATTGCCTAAGCGTGAGACTTAGACACATGCAACATCTGGGCAACTTTAATATAGACGTTTCGCCATCCAGTGGCTTTACCAATACAAATTCTAGGACATAAATACAAAAGATGAGGCAATCAGTCCCTCAGCCTTGGAAGTGGTGTGAAGAGCATCTTAGTCATGAAGAATCTGGAGCACAGACAAGAAGGCTGCCGCTTATGTACTGGTGTCAGGTGAAAAGGGACGGGTAGCAGACGAAGGCATTGTCAGATATTCCATGTGTGTCTAATTCTCATCTTGTCGGTATTGTATACCGTTCATGAATAATACTTAAGCGTATGTAATAAGGCAAACAGATTACTGGGATTTATATCAAGAAGTGTAAGCAACAGAAGTACAGCAGTTATATAACTTTATACATCATTAGTAAGGCCTCACCTAGATTACGCAGCTCAGTTCTGGTCTCCATATTGCAAAATGGATATAAACTCGTTAGAAAACATTAAGCGAAGAATGACAGAATTAATACATAGCATATTTTTAACATTATTTACATGCCCTTTATTCCTGTTTTCCATTTATTAATCATATCACCGCATGAATCTACTCCTTTCCAGGGAGTACAGATTCAGTGCTCTTAGTCTATCCTGGCAGGAAAGGTTTCGGATACATAGGATCAACTTTGACATCCTTTTCTGGCATGACTATTCTGTGATCATAAATGCCAGAACTGTGCAGCATAATCTGAATGAGGCCTTACCAACAATATATAGATCTGAAGTATAACCCGAGGACCCCTGTTACTTTTTTTTTTTTATAGAAAACCAAGAACTCTTTTCGTTGTATTGCGAACACTTACGCACCGATATCTTGGGTTTAGATTATTGCTAACCAGACTTCCTACATCTTTTTCGCATTTATAGTGATTAAAATATAAATTATTTAGTTTATAAGTGGTATTGTTATTTTCTATCCCTAGGCTTAGAACTTTGCATTTGTCTACATTAAATTGCATCTGGCTTTTCTCCGAACACTGCTTCAATCTCTTCAGATCTTCCTGTAGCACTCTAGTGTCATCAGAATTACATCATTCAGGTAACTCACGAGATCGTCCTTATCTTGCATTTCCAAGAACAATCGAAGTCATAATCGAAGTTCAAACACTCGAGTCGTAACATTACCCCTGGTAAGTCATCGTACCTTGTAGTAAAAGAAGACAGTTCCATGTTATGAATCCATGTCTTAGCAATAAAGAGTTGCCTGACAAGACGAGTATTCTGAGCAGTCGCTTTTATGAAGATGACGCGTTGAACCTCTGCTTCCTGGATCTTGCGAAGCAGATTAGGAAAAGTGTTGATGCCAGAACAAAAACTATGAATAATGCATGAATTTCCTTATCATTCGGAAGTGAATCTTTGACACGCTTGTGTAACACCGATATCTATCCCACCATCACCCAGACTCCATCTGTTCAGACTAGCAATATTCCCAAGTGATACCGGTTTGCTGTCTTACCAGCATCAAAGTGCCTTGATGCCGTTAAGCGACTCATGATCCAAGGAATTGGACTTATCTTCCCTTTCCATGGATTGACCCTGATTGTCCAACATTTCTCTCCAGGCCCTTCGGGTGTAATGCTTCCCATGAATGTAACAATAATAAGAATAGTCAGTGGTACGTGAACTCGCGTCCATCCACCGTTTTAGAAAATGAGTATTGCCAGTCTTCGAGGCAGCAGAGATATTGACCCTCGCAAAAAATATTTTCAAGCTATTTTTTCGAAAACTCAGTTTGGCACTTTCTCGTTACTCATCCTCAGTGACTATACATATTTTTTATATATTCACATGTTCTTGTCAATTTTTTTTTCATAGCCTGACATGGACTTTACGGGATCCCTGAAACCATATGAGAACCCCCTGGTGTAGACACACGAAGCAATAACTTACATGTTCTCTACTCTTCATTAGATAACCCTGATCTAGTCCACGGAATCACTTTTTGTACTCTCACTCACTCTCAATAGACAAATTCACGAGCTTATAAACACGACAGAGAGGCGACAAGGTGTCCCGTCAGTGCTATGCTTGGCGACCTGGGGATGGCCAAGGTGGAGATTTTCAAGGCAAATAAAGAATGTTGTTATCCACCCTACCATTCCCTCCCACCCACTCCATTCACCACCCGCCCACCAACCTAACCATCTGCCCATGATTTCCTTATACTTATTTCCCGGCAGGGACGGAGGCTTCTCGTGATTTCTTCATTATGAACGCAATTAGCCTCAGCCTTTAGGAAATGAGTCATTAGGCGCTGATGCTTTGTGTTGCCCCTCAGGATCACCTCCACTAATGAACCAGGTGAGGACCGCTCCTCCCTTACCCCCCTCCTGCTCCAGTCCCGCCCTCGTAGGAGAGAGAGACGAGGATAAATATAACGCTGAACATTACCTGGGGTCACCACATTTGTGTACAAAGGTTGGGAAAAGTTCGCAAAATGTAGAAATAATTAATGTGGAGGAATTTTTATTAAGACTGTGTGTGTGTGTGTGTGTGTGTGTGTGTGTGTGTGTGTGTGTGTGTGTGTGTGTGTGTGTGTGTGTGTGTGTGTGTGTGTGTGTGTGCGCGTGCGTGCGTGCGTGCGTGCGTGCGTGCGTGCGTGCGTGCGCGCGCGCATGCATGCATTCTCTATTTGTGGTTCCATGAGATCAGTCTCAGCGCCTGGTCCCGCCTCTCAACTTGGCGCTTGCCAGAATCAGTCCCATGTAGCCTCGTGGGCACTATCGTACCTGAAGACATACTTCCTAACATCTGACATTCCTGTGGCTTATGTGTGGCTTAGCTGTGTCCTAGAGTACCCGTGTGTGTGTGTGTGTGTGTTTATATATATATATATATATATATATATATATATATATATATATATATATATATATATATATATATAATGTGAAGTTTGTGTGACAGACGAGATAGAGTAGAGGTAAATTTCTGTGGAACTGCAACTTCTGGCAGAGATATAGAGGACTCTGGTACTTGTCATGATGAGCATTTTTTATGGATGTTGCTTATGATGATGGTTGTGGAAGCTGTTCAAAGCTATGGCTGCCCCACACCTGGACAACACACCGCTGTTGACGCCGCTCCGCCGCTCCTCCAAATGCTAAACTATTTTGGGAGTGAACGCTCGGGCTATGGCTGGAAAATATGACCAGGTGAAATACTAAACTCACCCTGACTGCCTTCCCGCTGCTCTCTCCTGTACATGAAGCTGCGTGTTATTTATGCATGAACACTGTCACTATTAAACAGATGACTATGTGCCCGTGCACGTGCACACACACACACACACACACACACACACACACACACACACACACACACACACACACACACACACACACACACATTACCAGAACACTTTTAAGAAGTAATAAAACTACTATAGAAACTTTGTTGAAAATAGTATAAAGTATCAACAAGTTAATGAGTAAGAATGTTGCACATATGTTTTATCTACTACAGAAGCTTTACGTAACGAAAGTATTGGGATGATGCAATATATCCCCATGAGGAAGAACTCTTCATACAAGTTGCAAAGGTCTTTAACTAGTTCCTTCAGACATGGCTGCTGCCGGAAAACAAGAAAAATACCAATGTGGTTCCCATATATACACAAAAGGGGACAGACAGGAAACGTTATATTACATTCTAGTATCTCTTAGAATGCACATTATCAGAAGTTTTGGGAAAGATTGTAAACAAAAGGGTACTGGAACACGCGCAGAGATTTCTTAAGAGAAACCCAGTAGAGGTCACCAACCCGCGGTCATAGTGGTGCAACATGCTGCCCTAGAGCCGCATGTCACACCGTAGCAGATTTCTGTGGTCCTCCAGACGCATCAGACTCATTGACGTGGAGACTGTACAGCAAGACTGATGTCAAATCATGATCAGCATACGACCATTACATCAGTCAGTAAATACTTCTACATAATGCATTCAAAACAAAATCTGGAAACACAAATTAAGTAAATGTGTTTAACACTTAAGGTTCCAACCTCTGAACTCGGAGAAGGGAGCTGCGAGTGTCTGGACTCAACTATGGTTCCGGGTTCAACTTGTCAGAATTCGTATTTCTAAATACGATAAAATTATTATTAAATTCATGTTAATGTTTAGTTTTATTCATTTAGTGATTATATTTACGTTGTGGTTAACTTTTTTTTTCATTTCTGGTTGAAATGTTGGATGTTAGATGTGTGTATTTGCATTTTTTTCAGGTTTTTGAAAGGCGACACCTTAATAAATTTTAAGTTTTAATGTAGACTACTTCTACAAAGAGGCTGGTGACCCCCGACCGTTGTCATGGCATTAACATCCACACTAGTGAAAAGGTAGGTAACCTACAAGTGAATGCTGAGACAGCTACAATAGCGTAAACCTTTATAACAACGTTTCGCTCAATGTAGGCTTTTCCAAGCTATTTATAAAACTGCCACTGGGGAAATGTAGTTATAAAAAATGCTCACACTTTTGTGCATCTTTTCATGCAGTAACAAGGTAATGATGAACAAAACATTGAAGATGGGGCATCATTTGCTTCTAAGGCTACAGATACGAAATTACAGACGAGTAATTACACAGATGTAGGAACAGAGTGATCCAATTCAGACCTTGCAAGCAACTTACACGATGATATGACCTTTACTTTAGTGGTTGGGCACACGAGAACCCTGGTTCAACCTTCTTTCTTATAGAAGTCCCATCCTAGGGAAGGAACTCCAGTGGAAATAAACCACATTGCTTGGCTTTGTTGGTGGTGATTTATTTGTCAAGAAACAGGACAGGTGTCTCCTGACGCTGGTCTTTGATAATGTTGAATCGTAAATGGTCAAACATCTTCTGGCCTACCGGAGCGAAGTTCGTCAGGAAAACATGACAAATGTCTCCTGACGTGGGCCATAGTACTGAATGCTTGGTATTCTCTGGCTTGATAAATTAGACACATATGCAACTCTTGGGTATCTTTATTGAGGAAACGTTTCGCCACACAGTGGCTTCATCAGTCCATACAAAGGAGAATATTGAAGAACAGGAGGAGAATGAGGTAATCAGTCCCTCAACCTTGAGTCGATGTGGTCAGTCCATCAAGATAGATGGACTGACCACATCGACTCAAGGTTGAGGGACTGATTACCTCATTCTCCTCCTGTTCTCAAAGATTCTCCTTTGTATGGACTGATGAAGTCACTGTGTGGCGAAACGTTTCCTCAATAAAGATACCCAAGAGTTGCATATGTGTCTAATTTATCAACATGTCGGTTCTCTGAACCATTCATCTACAAATTCTCTGGCTTCACTGGGTTATCCTGGGTTAAATAACGTAAAGGATGCCTGGTTCGTGACGAGGAATACACTGCTGGGAGAGTGGCGACGACGACTTGGCCAGTGTCTGGTCCAGACGTGTTCACACAAAGGCACTTAACCAGAGGTTCCTGTTAGCAGGCGCCGTGTGCTCTCTTACCACCCAACATTCTCTATACATTTTGAGGGGGGTTTATAATTCTATTCAATATCAAAAATCTTGAGTAAACATCTTAATTAAATTTTGTAACGAAATCAAATTTAGAAGTACCAAACTGTACTTCTGTTTAGCTTCGTAGACCTAGTACCTAGTAGGTCTCTCATATATCCTTGTACTCTTGCGCAAGAGGTACTCAGTCTTGGTGAATTATATCCATGAGGAAGCGCTAAACACTTAGGTTTCATATACCGCCTGGGAAGGTTATACTAGCGCCTACGGTCAGAGTGGCGTGGGGATCAGTTTTAAGTTGGTGGTGGTAGTACAGGAAGAAGAAAATAAGCCATCACAGCCATTGCCAGCATAGCGCATATACAGCGCAGCCATAGCCAGCGCAGCCTGGGGAATGAAAGGTAAACAGGTTTAACCCGATTGAATGGGAGATAGCTCCAATTCCTCGTATCTAAGGACGTTCCCTCTCCCTAGCGGGGTAAGTGTAAGTTGAACTTCACACTGTTTGTCTCACAATGTTAAATATATTTGTCTCACCCAACAAGCTTTACAACCGTCAACCAAGCCCACAGGAAGAGAATAGAACCGCCATCTGAGCACACCTGTACAACGTTACGAAAAGAAAAAGTGTACCATCTATCGTATTAACTGATCTTTTGTACAAGTACTACATCTGCAGCTTTGAATTCAACTCGGCGGAATCTGCTCGGGTAATGATGCGTGACCATAATTCACCCAACTAGAAAGTTAGCTCATTGTAACACCCAAAACCTTACTGGGTCTTTTTTAGAGGAAGAGTTTATATGTAAATATTCATAAGAGAGAGAATTGTGTGTTATGGCAGAGAGGGATTTCATAATTATTTGTTGTTGTTTATAACTTGACTACACAACACATGCTACCTTGTTTACTGATACTTTACGCTCTGTACACTACTGTAACTCTCCTCAAGTACCCAGCTTGTTTCATGCATGACATTTAAATAAAAACCTCCCGATTTTGGTAGGTTGTTTAACCTCTGCTTATTATATTTCGTATACGTTGTATATTAAATGAAATGAGTAGTGATGTGATTGATTTGTCACGGAAACGTTGATTCTACATCAATAAATGTCTGAAGAATTTGAAAGTCTTTTCTAATTGCTAGGAATTACACAACCACACACACACACACAATGCACTTCTTGCCGAATAGGGCAAGCGGAAATTTGTGTATGCAATAATTTCGCAAAAATCATTCTGAACCTAACGAAAAAGATATATTTCATTGTGTTTGTTTATTAAATTATTATTGTAAACTTGTATAAAATATATTAAGCTGGATTAGGCTAAATTAAATTGCGCTTGTTGTAATAAGGTTAGGTAAGTTTCTTAAGGTTCTTTTTGTACAAACTGATTAGTTTTCATATTAACATAAATGAAAAAAATATATCTTTAGATGTATAAGAGAAAATTTTAGAAAATTTTTAGAAAATTTTAAATTGATTTCTTGCTAATTTACCAGTTTTACCTATTCCGCACTACATTATATATATATATATATATATATTATCATTGGTGACAGTTATAATTATTTGGTTAGTGAAATTTAGTGAACATTCTAGCTAAATTTACCAGTACATAATTTAAGAAATTTTGAATAAAATTCAGATTATTGCGTAATGTGTTTATAAAAATTATACTTGGGCAACTGTAACAAATACTCATTAATATTCATCATGAAGCTCTGTATTTTAGATATGAATCATAAATTGTTTGATGGCAATAGATTAATTATCATTGTAGTTATTGCAATTTGGGTTAGAAAATATTATAAATTTCGGGTCTCAAAATGTGTGTAATAAATTAACTGGCTTTGCTTTAAAGCTGAATGTAAAGTGAAAATTTAAGTGCAGTTTTAATGTCCATCACATGGCTTTACATATGTGTGAAACACCTGCGATATACCTGTGACGTGTGACACACCTGTTGCTTGTGATCTACCTGTGACGTGTGACACACCTGTTGCTTAATAAGAACATAAGAAAGGAGGAACACTGCAGGAGGCCTGTTGGCCCATACTAAGCAGGTCCTTTACAATTCATCCCACTAACAAAACATTTGACCAACCCAATTTTCAATGCCACCCAAGAAATAAGCTCTGATGTGAAAGTCCCACTCAAATCCAACCCCTCCCACTCATGTACTTATCCAACCTAAATTTGAAACTACCCAAAGTCCCAGCCTCAATAACCCAACTAGGTAGACTGTTCCACTCATCTACTACCCTATTTCCAAACCAATACTTTCCTATGTCCTTTCTAAATCT
This sequence comes from Cherax quadricarinatus, assembly GCF_038502225.1. NCBI lineage: Eukaryota > Metazoa > Arthropoda > Malacostraca > Decapoda > Parastacidae > Cherax > Cherax quadricarinatus. Next base: position 9,027,708 of record NC_091358.1, read on the forward strand.
AAACTTATCTAATTTAAATCCATTACTGCGGGTTCTCTCTTGGAGAGATATCCTCAAGACCTTGTTAGTATCCCCTTTATTAATACCTATCTTCCACTTATACACTTCGATCATGTCTTCCCTCATTCTTCGTCTAACAAGTGAATGTAATTTAAGAGTCTTCAATCTTTCTTCATAAGGAAGATTTCTAATGCTATGTATTAATTTAGTCATCCTACGCTGAATGTTTTCTAACGAATTTATGTCCATTCTGTAATATGGAGACCAGAACTGAGCTGCATAATCTAGGTGAGGCCTTACTAATGATGTATAAAGCTGCAGTATGACCTCTGGACTTCTGTTGCTTACACTTCTTGATATAAATCCCAGTAATCTATTTGCCTTATTACGTACGCTTAGGCATTGCTGTCTTGGTTTAAGGTTGCTGCTCACCATAACCCCCAAGTCCTTTTCGCAATTTGTATGGCTAAGTTCTACATCATTTAACTTGTAAGTGCTAAGGTTATGGACACTCCCGAGCTTCAGAACCTTGCATTTATCTACATTGAACTGCATCTGCCACGTTTCTGACCAAGAATAGAGTTTGTCTAAATCCTTCTGCAGTTCCCTAACATCTACGTTTGAATCAATTATCCTACCTATCTTTGTGTCATCGGCGAATTTGCTCATATCACTAGTAATTCCTTCATCAAGATCATTGATATATATTATAAACAACAACGGGCCCAAGACTGATCCCTGTGGAACGCCACTTGTTACTGATCCCCACTCGGATTTAACCCCATTTATGGACATGGGTTCCACAGTGACCACAAATGCAGTTTTTACATATGAATCTCCCGCCAGCGTGCCTGTGACGAACTCTAGCTCAAGTGCCCTCAAAGCCGCCATCGTGACTCACGAAATCGTAATAACACGACTATAAACAAACCATGGAACGGGTGGGTATTGAACCCATGGCTTACGCGTTGGTCTGGAGTTTTACGATTTGCTGAACCCACTGCTGCGAGTCCTGTCTTGGTTACATATTTTCAGTGCGTTATTTATATTTCCTTTACTTAATCCTGTTTTCCATTTGTACACTTCAATCATGTCCACCCTAATTCTACGCCTTTCCAGGAGAGTTGGAATTCAGTGCCTACTGTCTACATAGAAAAGATTTCTGATACATGGAATAAGCTTCATCATCCTTCTCTACGTTTTCAAGCGCATTTATATTTATTCTGTAATATGGAGGCCAGAATTGTGCAGTATAATCTAAACGAGGCTTTACCAAGAATATATGTAATTCGAAATATGACTCGACGTCTCCTGCTATTTATACGTCTTGATATTAGGCCAAGAATTCAATTTGCTTTACTACATACACTAATGATCAAGGCTTTAGTGTGATAAATGGTTTTGATAACCGACAATCAAAACCATTTATCACATCTGTCAAGCACTGCAACATCATGGGATCTTGATACAAGGAATTCTTCAATACTTGTCCATCCTTTGGACAAAGACCTACTTACACTAATGGATGATTCCACTGTGATCAAGCCTCTTCCTGCTTCGACTCACCCGACTACAGTATATAAGCCACTTCTCAGGCCATATGCTGTACTTTCTACAAGAGTGATGGACTGAACACATCAATTCCAGGCTGCGGGACTGATTACCTCAAACTCTTCCTCTCCTTACCCCTTTCTGCTCGCCACTGTGTGGCGAAACGTTTCCTTAATAAAGATTCCCATATGTTGCACAAGTGTCTCAATCTTCAACTTGGCTTTAGATTACTGCTAACCAGAACTCCTGTCTTTTTCGCAGTTTGAGAGCTATATTGTTTAGTTATAAGTACCATTGTTATTTTCTTTTCCCAGGAATAAATCCTTATATTTATCTATATTAAACTGCATCTGCCATTTCTTCGGTCACAATATAAACCAATCTACGTCATTCTGTAGTTCTCTTGTGTCCTCATTAGAATTTATTTCATGGCTTATATCGCTATTTATTCCCTCATCAAAGTCATTTCTCTTGACTATCGGTGTGGAATAATTTATGCCCCTGTACGTGGCTTTCAGTAAGCATGTACCTGCTTTTCAGACTTGAACAAGGTCTCGGGTATTGCAACAGCATTTATACTTCCTACAGATAAATAACAAAAAGGCACAATACCGTGACTGGAACAATACACAAATAACCCGCACACAGGGGAAGCTTACGACTACGTTTCGGTCCGACTTGGAACATTTACGTTCACAGTCACATGTGCATTCACTACTTTTCTTATCATGATTCTTCTGTCACGAAAAGTGTTCGTATTTCTCTCTCTCTCTCTCTCTCTCTCTCTCTCTCTCTCTCTCTCTCTCTCTCTCTCTCTCTCTCTCTCTCTCTCTCCGTGCTCTCCGCATTTGTGATCCTCAGTTCCTTGAATCAGAAATTTCTACTCTTCGTAATTAATTTTTTCCGTCTTGGCTACCCTTCCCATTTCACAGATTCAGTCTTCTCACGTGCTAAATGGACTTTCTTCTCTCCCAAACTCTCTACTCCTGGGAACTCTCCTGTCCTCTGCCTTTCTTATATTTCCAATCTTTCTGATCTGAACAACTCTCTCCGTTCCTTAGACATCAAACTTACTTTTCGCCAAACTAACACTTTTCACACCAATCTAGTTCATACCTCAGCTCCCTCTATAGATGCTCCTGGTGTCTGCTATATTTCCTGTTCCTCCTGTCTTCTTCGATACTTTGGAGAAACTAGTCGTTCTCTTTCTGACAGACTCAGGGGGTACAAAAGTAGTGTTAGGCTTGCCGACACCACCAATGATCTTTTCAGTCATGTCAGAGATAACAGCCATCCTATTGACTTGTCTTCTTTTAAAACTGTCTACCCTACCCAGTCGCCGTCTGCTTGAGTCCTCCCTTATACACAACTTTCCCTGTATGAATCTTAGTCCTGGCTTTGTCTCTGTACATGCCTTTCTTTTCCATTACATTGTAAAATGTTCCAAACTCCAGAACATCCGTGACTTAACCTGATTCTTTTTTCTCCTCCCTCTTCCCTTTTCCTCTTTCTCCTTTGGGTTTTCTTTCTTCTGCCTTGGGTGTTTGGTCCATTATTATTTATTCCCCCTCCCCCCTGTGTTTTTGTTCCTACCCTTTGTGGGCCCCTAGCTCCCTTGCAGTGCTCTTCTTAGTCTTTGACTCCACTACTACTACTACCTCTACCACCTTTCCTAATACCTCTCTTGTCCCATCCCTGTCTGCTGGCCTATATATACTGCCTCCTGCCACCATTGTACAAATCTCAAAGCCCAAGAACCCAGGTAGTATGAGACCCATATCACTGACCAGCTGTTTAGCCAAGACTGCTGAGAGGATGGTGTTAAACCGCCTCCTATGGGAACTTGGACCGCCACATCTAAGCCAGATTGCTGATAATAAACAAACCATGCCATGGGCGGGGTTAGAACCCGCGATCAGAGAGTCATGTTGATAGTAACAAGACACCTAGTATCGTCGTCTACCTCGACCTCGAGAAGGCATTTGAGCTAGCCAGTCCTACAGCAATTCTAGCAATACTAGCTCGCAATGGGATCAAAGGACGCCTCCTGGCCTGGATGGACTCCTACCTCAGGGACAGACAGGCCTGTGTCAGCTTTCAGGGACACTGCTCTTCCTTTAAAACCCTGGAAAACGGCACGCCACAAGGTGTGCTCAGTCCCACCCTGTTTAACGTCCTTATGCAGGAGCTTGTGAGTCTTCCCTTTCATAGTGGTACGCAGCTCCTCAGCTATGCTGATGATCTTGCACTCGTAGTGAATAGGAAAGGCAATTTGGAGAGACAGGCCCCAAGAGCTCTGGACCTAATAACACAGTCTTGCAAAGATCTAGGTCTCAAGATCTCCGCCGAGAAATCTCTTGCAATAATGTGCAAGGGACGAGATCCTGTGAATAAATTTCGTAATCAGGATATAGAACTTGAGTGGACAGGCTCCTACCTATACTTGGGAATCTACATTGATAAAAAGCTGAACTTTTAGAAACAGGCCTAGTATGTAAGATCCCGTGTTCTACTCTGACTCAGCGCCATGAGAATCATGACGAGGCACCGTGCAGGGGCGAGCAAAGAAGTACTTCCCTTGTACTGTATATATACAAGCTGTGCGCTCGCTCCGGCGCTGGCTCATCTCTTTCCGCAGAGCAGGCAAAGGGTGGAGGTCGTGCAAAACCAGGCGATAAGAACTATGCTCGGGGACCAACACAGTTTGTCTCAGATTCGAGGCCGAGCTTCCTTCCCTGGCTGACAGAGTCAGATACATAAACGCCTGCAGAGTAGCCACGATTCTGCACCGGCAGCAAGGTACCCCACTGACAAGACGTATATTAGCAACCGTGACACAAGATCCAATTCTCCTCACTAACTACTCCTGGATTCGTTCGTTTTCTACTACTGGGCGGAAGCTGCTGCCTACACAACTACTTGAGAAAAGTTGTGACCTTCCTGTTGCTGTGTATCATCCACTACCTCCCCGGCGCCCATATCCGGCCGATGTTTGCGCCATGCAACTACCTGCCTCTAAGCGTCTCTGCAGTGAAGACACTCTCGGCAATCATGCTGAGACAAGCATGGCTCTGGCAGAGGGACGCACATGTGCAGTATATTTCACAGATGGTTCTGTCGACCCTGACAGGAAGAGAGCAGCAGCTGGCATGACCCACAATGGAAACGCACAAGAGTGGCGACTCCCTGACCTCTGCACGATCCTTCAAGCTGAGTTGGTGGCGATTCAGCAGGCATTGCAACATGTCCTACGACATCGGCTTGGACCTGTCATACATGTTGACTCCACCTCTGCAATCAATGCCCTCTCACATCCACAACCACAGGTCAGTGTTCACCTTATCACATCGATTCTGAGCATGACAGCCTTGGGAGCTCAGGGTAGCAGAGCTACATTGAACTGGATCTCCAATCATGCTGGTATCCAGGGAAATGAGACGGCAGATGATGCAGCCATGGCAGCCACAGATTATCCACATGTTGGGATTACCGTCCCCATCAGCCTACGGCAGACGAAACTGGTGGCCGCCAGAGCAATGAAACTTAAGGGGGGAGTCTTAGGTGATAGCCCATCTCAACAGTGGTACCGAGCAGCGACTCAGGAAGAACCACCTCCAGATCACAGTGTACCGCCATCCATCGGCTTCGTTTGGGCTTTCTCACAGCCAAGATGATGGTAGATAAGGCAGAGATGTGCCAGCACTGCCAGCACGTTGTCCAGCGCCCCCAACACACTATCTCCTGGAGTGCCATGCCACTGAGACACTCCGCAGGCAGCTAGCACTGACGTTCCCTCCCGAAGAAGACCCAGAGAAGACTGCGGCTACCCTAGTGTGCCATGGAGTCAACGCCTCAGACAAGCTGTTGCCCGTGATAACGACATATCCTCCTCCTCCTCGCTTGTGTCCACGGTTAGGAGTGGATGTATCTGCATATGCATATCTCCGAATATACGTGTATAATGCGTCCAGCATGCACATGTATATGATCCTATGTTCATATTACACAAGGCGTTGTCATTTATGAGACGCACCAGATGAACTGTCCAGAACAGTGCTTGAGCAGCATACATTGCAATATTGCAGAACCTATTCTCCTTCGGGAGCCAGAGACGGGTCATCGCAAATTTAAGACCCGTGCCAGGATCCCGGTATTGGCGAACATTATACTACATACATCCTTTCTGTTAACAAACCATACCACGGGCGGGATTTGAACCCGCGGTCAGAGAGTCTCAAAACTCGTGTCATTACGATTTTGTGAGTCATCCTTTCTGTTAGCAGTTTGACTTTGTAAATGGTCCAAGTCGGACCGAAACGTCGTCGTAAGCTCCCCTCTCCTATGTGCGGGTTATTTGTGTATTATTCCTACAGATGCAGTTAATCTTAGTTCATCTGTTTTATTTCTAGAGCTCCGACAGTTAGTATAGTAGATGCTAAGGGACTTATTTCCTCGCCTCTCTTTGTTTGAATATTAATTTCTTTTTTTTTTTATTTTCTGAACGCCTACCTAAAATAACTTGTTATTTTTTGTTTCTCTCCGATGTGCTGCAACCCTTTAGTTTCCTACATACACTTATACCACTACCTGCACACGTGTATAAATCATCAACTTCTATCTTTTATCAGTTTACAGTCTTATACTACTCAGCAAGCATCGCCTCAACTGAACTGGCCTAGGCTGTCACATTTGTACCAGAGAGATGTACCACATCCCTTGCATACACATCCTAGTTGTCAATGAACAGGATTGCAAGATCCTTTCAGTACATGTCTAGCCAGCAATTTACGCCAATTGCCCTGGACATCCATTCATTACCCACTCTCTTGTAGGCAGAATGTTACATATGATCGGGATCCCACTCTTTGATATAATTATATCTCTAGCTGTCCTATATCAGGTTAATAATTCCTGTCTCCTGCATTTCCCAATATTGTTCCCACCAGCACTGACACAGGTAATGGGGTTGTTTCCATTACCTGACATATTATCCACCCTGCTATGTCACCAGCACCAGGAAACACTGCCTCACTTTCTTATTCCTATTACACAACGCTCGGTCCTATTATCTAATATGTGAATTCCCCCGTAATTAGAATAGTCTTCCCTGCATTAGTAGAGAGGATCATAGTAACTTTATCCTTGTTAACCACTTTAGTACATTCATCCTGAAGTAAGGAAAAGCGACTTTCTACCTTCAAGCCTGTTTTCTTTACCTTCCTTAATTTGATGTTTCTTCCTTAGCTGCTACCCTGCTTCAGTTTATCATTTTCAGTTATCATTTTCCTCCATGAGAAGTGGAACGTCCTCCTTTAACACCTTGAGCTTAGATTCTATGACACTACAGAAGTGAACTGTGGTAACACTGTACCCTTCAAACTATTTACCCGACTACTGACTTCAGTGTACAGGATTAAGGGAAAATCATTATGTAGAGGAGTAAAGAAAAACCGTAGGGCGGAGGGATAAGAGAAAAGAGAGAGAGACGAATTGATAACCATTATACATTTCTGACTTCCTCTTCACAAGGATGCATCAAGTTATGAGTAGCAATAATCACCCCATGGAAAATAAACATTCCAATATGTAGACTATAGGCTCCAAACTACGGGAAAGGAAGGGAAGGAAGAAAGGGATGGATGAATGGAGGGAGGGACGGAGGTGCCAGGAAGTAAGATACCAGTCCTGTTGGGTCATAGACACTATAATTATAGAACAAGAGATCACTAGAAGAACAAATGTTCATGGACAAATGACAAAGAAAATTAATCACTGTGCCGATCATCCAAAACCCACGTCGCGACTTTTAGGTGTTCTGAAAAACACGTATCAAGGCTAAAGGACTGAAGACGTATCAAGGCTGAAGTAACTCCTCTTCATTACAAGGCTAAGGGACTGACCACCTTAAAATTACCTCAGTACTTACACTGTCTTCAGAATAATAGTAGCCTCTGTATTTGAAACATATTTCTGTAAGAGAAACATCTTGCCAATAAAGATACCCAAGTGTTGCACATATGTTTTATTCATCAACTCCTCACATTCGTCACTCTCCCAGCGAGAGAAGTCATCGCTACAACTTGGGTCAATGGTACTGTCAACAGCGTTGAAGAAAAGATGGATTTTATTGGGTCAGCGTTTCGCTCTGTTTCGAGTTCTGTAAACTGTTTACTTCACCGTTACTAATTACACACTTAATGCTCCAAGGATAATTCATCCTCAAAGATATCATCAAGGTCTTGGTCATGCAGATATAATCAAGGTCTTGGTCTCACAGGCAGATATCATCAAAGTCTTGGTCTTATAGATATCATCAAGGTCTTGGTCCCACAGGTAGATATCAGTCTTGGTCACATATCAAGGTCTTGGTCAAATATCATCAAGGACTTGGTCACACATATCATCAAGGTCTTGGTCACAAAGATACCATCAAGATCTTCGTCCGACAGATATCAAGGTCTTAGCCACACAGACGTATAATCAAGGTCTTGGTCCCACAGACAGATATCATCAAAGTCTTGGTCACACACAGACACATATCAAGGTTTTTTTGGCCATACAGGCAGACATCAGGGTCTTGCACCCACAGACAAACATCATCAAGGTCTTGCACCCACAGACACACATCAAGGTCTTGCACCCACAGAGACAGACATCATCAAGGTCTTGCATCTGCTTTTTGCCTCGCTACTGAATTGAATATTTTTTAAATACACAGTAAATGTGACTAGTTTAGTCAAAACAACCAACATTTGTTTTTGTGTGACATGAAATATTCATGTGGAGTCAGAATATTTTGTTACATAAACGGATGCATTTGTAGTGGTCATTATAAGGTATTCTGGTGCATGTAGCCACATGTTAATATACATAGCCTATATATATATATATATATATATATATATATATATATATATATATATATATATATATATATATATAATATATATATATATATATATATAATATATATATATATATATATATATATAATATATATATATATATATATATATATATATATATATATATATATATATATATATATATCTATTGGAGGATAGATGGGCTAATGAGAGCATAGGAAATGGGATCGAAGAGGTATGGGGTAGGTTTAAAAATGTAGTGTTAGAGTGTTCAGCAGAAGTTTGTGGTTACAGGAAAGTGGGTGCGGGAGGGAAGAGGAGCGATTGGTGGAATGATGATGTAAAGAGAGTAGTAAGGGAGAAAAAGATAGCATATGAGAAGTTTTTACAAAGTAGAAGTGATGCAAGGAGGGAAGAGTATATGGAGAGAAAGAGAGAGGTTAAGAGAGTGGTGAAGCAATGTAAAAAGAGAGCAAATGAGAGAGTGGGTGAGATGTTATCAACAAATTTTGTTGAAAATAAGAAAAAGTTTTGGAGTGAGATTAACAAGTTAAGGAAGCCTAGAGAACAAATGGATTTGTCAGTTAAAAATAGGAGAGGAGAGTTATTAAATGGAGAGTTAGAGGTATTGGGAAGATGGAGGGAATATTTTGAGGAATTGTTAAATATCGATGAAGATAGGGAAGCTGTGATTTTGTGTATAGGGCAAGGAGGAATAACATCTTGTAGGAGTGAGGAAGAGCCAGTTGTGAGTGTGGGGGAAGTTCGTGAGGCAGTAGGTAAAATGAAAGGGGGTAAGGCAGCTGGGATTGATGGGATAAAGATAGAAATGTTAAAAGCAGGTGGGGATATAGTTTTGGAGTGGTTGGTGCAATTATTTAATAAATGTATGGAAGAGAGTAAGGTACCTAGGGATTGGCAGAGAGCATGCATAGTTCCTTTGTATGAAGGCAAAGGGGACAAAAGAGAGTGCAAAAATTATAGGGGGATAAGTCTGTTGAGTATACCTGGTAAAGTGTATGGTAGAGTTATTATTGAAAGAATTAAGAGTAAGATGGAGAATAGGATAGCAGATGAACAAGGAGGCTTTAGGAAAGGTAGGGGATGTGTGGACCAGGTGTTTACAGTGAAACATATAAGTGAACAGTATTTAGATAAGGCTAAAGAGGTCTTTGTGGCATTTATGGATTTGGAAAAGGCGTATGACAGGGTGGATAGGGGGGCAATGTGGCAGATGTTGCAGGTGTATGGTGTAGGAGGTAGGTTACTGAAAGCAGTGAAGAGTTTTTATGAGGATAGTAAGGCTCAAGTTAGAGTATGTAGGAAAGAGGGAAATTATTTCCCAGTAAAAGTAGGCCTTAGACAAGGATGTGTGATGTCACCGTGGTTGTTTAATATATTTATAGATGGGGTTGTAAGAGAAGTAAATGCGAGGGTCTTGGCAAGAGGTGTGGAGTTAAAAGATAAAGAATCACACATAAAGTGGGAGTTGTCACAGTTGCTCTTTGCTGATGACACTGTGCTCTTGGGAGATTCTGAAGAGAAGTTGCAGAGATTGGTGGATGAATTTGGTAGGGTGTGCAAAAGAAGAAAATTAAAGGTGAATACAGGAAAGAGTAAGGTTATGAGGATAACAAAAAGATTAGGTAATGAAAGATTGAATATCAGATTGGAGGGAGAGAGTATGGAGGAGGTGAATGTATTCAGATATTTGGGAGTGGACGTGTCAGCAGATGGGTCTATGAAAGATGAGGTAAATCATAGAATTGATGAGGGGAAAAGAGTGAGTGGTGCACTTAGGAGTCTGTGGAGACAAAGAACTTTGTCCTTGGAGGCAAAGAGGGGAATGTATGAGAGTATAATTTTACCAACGCTCTTATACGGGTGTGAAGCATGGGTGATGAATGTTGCAGCGAGGAGAAGGCTGGAGGCAGTGGAGATGTCATGTCTGAGGGCAATGTGTGGCGTGAATATAATGCAGAGAATTCGTAGTTTGGAAGTTAGGAGGAGGTGCGGGATTACCAAAACTGTTGTCCAGAGGGCTGAGGAAGGGTTGTTGAGGTGGTTCGGACATGTAGAGAGAATGGAGCGAAACAGAATGACTTCAAGAGTGTATCAGTCTGTAGTGGAAGGAAGGCGGGGTAGGGGTCGGCCTAGGAATGGTTGGAGGGAGGGGGTAAAGGAGGTTTTGTGTGCGAGGGGCTTGGACTTACAGCAGGCATGCGTGAGCGTGTTTGATAGGAGTGAATGGAGACAAATGGTTTTTAATACTTGACGTGCTGTTGGAGTGTGAGCAAAGTAACATTTATGAAGGGATTCAGGGAAACCGGCAGGCCGGACTTGAGTCCTGGAGATGGGAAGTACAGTGCCTGCACTCTGAAGGAGGGGTGTTAATGTTGCAGTTTAAAAACTGTAGTGTAAAGCACCCTTCTGGCAAGACAGTGATGGAGTGAATGATGGTGAAAGTTTTTCTTTTTCGGGCCACCCTGCCTTGGTGGGAATCGGCCGGTGTGATAATAAAAAAAAATAATATATAGATACATATATATATATACATATATATATATATATATATATATATATATATATATATATATGACTCAAGAAATCGTAATGACACGATTGCAAACATTGTCTACGTCCACAGCAGGACTCGAACCTGCAACTTTGTATCAGAGTAACCAGTACTTTACCACGGAGCTAGATCCCTGGGTCTAGCTCCGTGGTAAAGTACTGGATACTCTGATACAGAGTTTGCAGGTTCGAGTCCTACTGTGGACGTAGAGACAATGTTTGTAAATAACTTCCCCTGTTTGCGAATTGTTAAGCATACATATTATATATATATGGATCACATTTGTAGTGCATGTGTTGTGTTTATATTCAGACATTGGACATTCTGTTGATTTATACCACAGTCCAAATATTTTTCATCATCCGCCCATCATATGTAAGGGGAAGTACCAACAAACTACTGTTTTGAAGAGTACCTCCAAGTAGTTTCTGATGAGTCTAGTTTATCAGCCAAACTGATCAAGCCATCAACCAGGAGGTCAATTCCGGGGAGGGGGGTGGATGATCCCCAGAAATATCAACAGGTAGACGGGTAATATAAGGGATATTCAGGAACCTGCCTTCTGTAGCCAGGTATTCAGGAATACACAAATACAGTTACATAGATTATCATACATGGCAGGATATGTGTAGAGATCCTAGGATAACCCATAAAAAAGTCAAAGTGATATTTCCATTGGGGTCCTTTCAATACCTTATTATTATACTATAAAGGAAATAATATTTTATTATTATACTGTAAAGGAGATATACTAGGAATAAGGTAAAATGAGTTATTTATATTTACATGTGTGTTATCTAAAAAAAAAAAAAAAAAAAAAAATCATTCTCCTCCCTTTCTGTCACTACATTCATTAGGCACCTTTTAGCTTTCTTCTTGAACTGGTTCATGCTATGACTGGCTTTGACATGTGCAGGCAGTTTGTTCCATTCCTTTTTTGCTGTACAATAAAAGGTGTTTGAAGCCTGGCCACTGACTGTGGCTACTACAAAGTTGTGCTCTCTCCCCCTAGTACTATGATTGCTTTGGTTCCCAACCTTGACAGAATTGGCAGAAAGAAATTCTGGACACTGAGAAATTTTATAAACTTGATTTAACTTCAATTGTTTTCCTCTCTCTTCAGCATTCAGCCTATCCAATTGTTGTAATTCATCCTGGCCTACATGCTTTCTTGGACCCAGGTCCAGGGTGAATCTTACCATTTTGTTCTGGGTGATTTGCAGTCTACCTTTCAGGTTATCTGTCAAGGCAGAGTACTATGAAGAGCGGCAAGCGTAGTCCATATGACATTGTATAAGGGTTAGACATAGGGTCCTGCGACCCTCAGTAGGTAGACACTGTGCTTGTCTGTAGAGGAACTTCAGTCTGGCATTCGCTTTCTTTACTACACTGTTCCCTATCAATTCTCCTGACATGCATGGGTCAAAAGGAATTCTCAGATATTTTACTGAGGAAACTGAAGTGATGGGTTCCCCATTACACCACACATTAAAATTATTTGCCCTTCTCAGTTTATGTTTCGTGCCAAAGAGTCTGGAGTTAGACGACTCATTCGCCATGGGTTTAAACACCACCCGTTCCGTGGTTTTTTACAGTTGTATTACTACGATTTCGTGAGTAATCAAGGCAATACTCGCAGTCTTGGTATATTGCAGGAACATCAATGAGTTGATTAGGTGCTTTTCTGGCAGTAATCCCTGAGCAACCAACGTAAGTGGACAGACCATGTAACCGGGTCACCTTGTCTAAATGAGATGGAGATGATCTCCCAGGTACAGTTCGCTCGTGGACCCTTATATAGCAGCAGCATTGTTGATGACATGTTCCTTTATATGTTTAATGTAGCCACTGCTTCTCTCTCTCTCCACTTTCCTCTTACACTACCAATTTTAATCAGTACACAATTATTGACCCACCACTACAATTACATACCCTCCACTACGTCCCTAACCCTCCACCTACACTCAACCCTCCACCACTTTCCCCACTTTCTTACCTCTATAACCTCCCCACCTGCATCCCCTCCATACTCCACCAGCGTCCCCTTACCATTATCACCATATTGTTTAGGTTTTCTTCCCACTGTGTAATTTATCATAAAGACTAGAGTAGCAGCACACTTCTGATGTAACCAGTTTTATGGAATTTAAAAGTACTATTTTCCCCATCCCTCCACCACCACTACTACTCATCCATCCACCACCACTACTCATCCCTCCACCACCACTACTCATCCCTCCACCACCACTACTCATCCCTCCACCACCACTACTCATCCATCCACCACCACTACTCATCCATCCCTCCATCACCACTACTCACCCCTCCACCACTACTCCCCACCCCTCCCCCACTACTCCCCACCCCTCCCCCACGACTTCCCACCCCTCCCCCACTACCCACCCCTCCCCCACTACTTCCCACCCCTCCCCCACTCCTCCCCACCCCTCCCCCACCCCTTCACAGAAAAAACTGGAGGAAGAGGGCCAATAATGGGACGTGGAAAACTGCACGGTCCCTCTCCCAGATACACGAGAACCGCATCACCAGACATTTCCACCCTCATGTCCCAGCTTATTAGCGTTAATTCAATATTTCTTACAAAGCCTAGGGGAGCAGGGGTTGAACAACGGGAGAAGGGGCTCGGGGGGGCAGGAGAGGGGAAGGGGCTGGGTGAGGGAAGGGGGGAGAAACGGAAATGGAGGGGGAGCAAAAGTTGATAGTGGTCATGGTAAATAATGTGAGTGAGGGTGGGGGAGGTCAGGGAGAATAATAAAAGGAGGTAGTGGTTATATCTGTTATTTGTTAATGGGATTATCGCCCCAGGGGCGCGGTCTCAGATCAGGCCTACTTATCTGGAAAGGAAACATTACCGACCATACAAACAGTTAAAAGCTGACGGAAAAAATAAAAGTGTTTACCGAATATAAATATAATTGTGTAAGATTCACCTCTCATTGTACGTGTGTATGAGACAATGATCAACAACCCTGCCAAGGTGCAAAACGTCTAACAGGCTTCCGTTTCGCACGCACATGGCGGAACGGTAATACCTTCCTGGCTGGTGACGATGATATTGAGGATGGTGATGAAGATTCTCTCTCTCTCCCTCGTGCATACATGCATGTGTGCGCATGCTGTATGTAGGATTACATATTTGTAAGTTCGAATTCTGGTGTGGACTGAGAAAAAATGTGTGTATGTAATTTTTTTTTTATTATCACACTGGCCGATTCCCACCAAGGCAGGGTGGCCCGAAAAAGAAAAACTTTCACCATCATTCACTCCATCACTGTCTTGCCAGAAGGGTGCTTTACACTACAGTTTTTAAACTGCAACATTAATACCCCTCCTTCAGAGTGCAGGCACTGTACTTCCCATCTCCAGGACTCAAATCCGGCCTGCCGGTTTCCCTGAACCCCTTCATAAATGTTACTTTGCTCACACTCCAACAGCACGTCAAGTATTAAAAACCATTTGTCTCCATTCACTCCTATCAAACACGCTCACGCATACCTGCTGGAAGTCCAAGCCCCTCGCACACAAAACCTCCTTTACCCCCTCTCTCCAACCTTTCCTAGGCCGACCCCTACCCCGCCTTCCTTCCACTACAGACTGATACACTCTTGAAGTCATTCTATTTCGCTCCATTCTCTCTACATGTCCGAACCACCTCAACAACCCTTCCTCAGCCCTCTGGACAACAGTTTTGGTAATCCCGCACCTCCTCCTAACTTCCAAACTACGAATTCTCTGCATTATATTCACACCACACATTGCCCTCAGACATGACATCTCCACTGCCTCCAGCCTTCTCCTCGCTGCAACATTCATCACCCATGCTTCACACCCATATAAGAGCGTTGGTAAAACTATACTCTCATACATTCCCCTCTTTGCCTCCAAGGACAAAGTTCTTTGTCTCCACAGACTCCTAAGTGCACCACTCATTCTTTTTCCCTCATCAATTCTATGATTCACCTCATCTTTCATAGACCCATCCGCTGACACGTCCACTCCCAAATATCTGAATACATTCACCTCCTCCATACTCTCTCCCTCCAATCTGATATTCAATCTTTCATCACCTAATCTTTTTGTTATCCTCATAACCTTACTCTTTCCTGTATTCACCTTTAATTTTCTTCTTTTGCACACCCTACCAAATTCATCCACCAATCTCTGCAACTTCTCTTCAGAATCTCCCAAGAGCACAGTGTAATCAGCAAAGAGCAGCTGTGACAACTCCCACTTTGTGTGTGATTCTTTATCTTTTAACTCCACGCCTCTTGTCAAGACCCTCGCATTTACTTCTCTTACAACCCCATCTATAAATATATTAAACAACCACGGTGACATCACACATCCTTGTCTAAGGCCTACTTTTACTGGGAAATAATTTCCCTCTTTCCTATGTACTCTAACTTGAGCCTCACTATCCTCGTAAAAACTCTTCACTGCTTTCAGTAACCTACCTCCTACACCATACACTTGCAACATCTGCCACATTGCCCCCCTATCCACCCTGTCATACGCCTTTTCCAAATCCATAAATGCCACAAAGACCTCTTTAGCCTTATCTAAATACTGTTCACTTATATGTTTTACTGTAAACACCTGGTCCACACACCCCCTACCTTTCCTAAAGCCTCCTTGTTCATCTGCTATCCTATTCTCCGTCTTACTCTTAATTCTTTCAATAATAACTCTACCATACACTTTACCAGGTATACTCAGCAGACTTATCCCCCTATAATTTTTGCACTCTCTTTTATCCCCTTTGCCTTTATACAAAGGAACTATGCATGCTCTCTGCCAATCCCTAGGTACCTTACCCTCTTCCATACATTTATTAAATAATTGCACCAACCACTCCAAAACTATATCCCCACCTGCTTTTAACATTTCTATCTTTATCCCATCAATCCCGGCTGCCTTACCCCCTTTCATTTTACCTACTGCCTCACGAACTTCCCCCACACTCACAACTGGCTCTTCCTCACTCCTACAAGATGTTATTCCTCCTTGTCCTATACACGAAATCACAGCTTCCCTATCTTCATCAACATTTAACAATTCCTCAAAATATTCCCTCCATCTTCCCAATACCTCTAACTCTCCATTTAATAACTCTCCTCTCCTATTTTTAACTGACAAATCCATTTGTTCTCTAGGCTTTCTTAACTTGTTAATCTCACTCCAAAACTTTTTCTTATTTTCAACAAAATTTGTTGATAACATCTCACCCACTCTCTCATTTGCTCTCTTTTTACATTGCTTCACCACTCTCTTAACCTCTCTCTTTTTCTCCATATACTCTTCCCTCCTTGCATCACTTCTACTTTGTAAAAACTTCTCATATGCTAACTTTTTCTCCCTTACTACTCTCTTTACATCATCATTCCACCAATCGCTCCTCTTGCCTCCCGCACCCACTTTCCTGTAACCACAAACTTCTGCTGAACACTCTAACACTACATTTTTAAACCTACCCCATACCTCTTCGACCCCATTGCCTATGCTCTCATTATCCCATCTATCCTCCAATAGCTGTTTATATCTTACCCTAACTGCCTCCTCTTTTAGTTTATAAACCTTCACCTCTCTCTTCCCTGATGCTTCTATTCTCCTTGTATCCCATCTACTCTCAGTGTAGCTACAACTAGAAAGTGATCTGATATATCTGTGGCCCCTCTATAAACATGTACATCCTGAAGTCTACTCAACAGTCTTTTATCTACCAATACATAATCCAACAAACTACTGTCATTTCGCCCTACATCATATCTTGTATACTTATTTATCCTCTTTTTCTTAAAATATTTATTACCTATGACTAAACCCCTTTCTATACAAAGTTCAATCAAAGGGCTCCCATTATCATTTACACCTGGCACCCCAAACTTACCTACCACACCCTCTCTAAAAGTTTCTCCTACTTTAGCATTCAGGTCCCCTACCACAATTACTCTCTCACTTGGTTCAAAGGCTCCTATACATTCACTTAACATCTCCCAAAATCTCTCTCTCTCCTCTGCATTCCTCTCTTCTCCAGGTGCATACACGCTTATTATGACCCACTTCTCGCATCCAACCTTTACTTTAATCCACATAATTCTTGAATTTACACATTCATATTCTCTTTTCTCCTTCCATAACTGATCATTTAACATTACTGCTACCCCTTCCTTTGCTCTAACTCTCTCAGATACTCCAGATTTAATCCCATTTATTTCCCCCCACTGAAACTCTCCTACCCCCTTCAGCTTTGTTTCGCTTAGAGCCAGGACATCCAACTTCTTTTCATTCATAACATCAGCAATCATCTGTTTCTTGTCATCCGCACTACATCCACGCACATTTAAGCATCCCAGTTTTATAAAGTTTTTCTTCTTCTCTTTTTTAGTAAATGTATACAGGAGAAGGGGTTACTAGCCCATTGCTCCCGGCATTTTAGTCGCCTCATACGACACGCATGGCTTACGGAGGAAAGATTCTTTTCCACTTCCCCATGGACAATAGAAGAAATAAAAAAGAACAAGAGCTATTTAGAAAAAGGAGAAAAACCTAGATGTATGTATATATATATATGCATGTGCGTGTCTGTGAAGTGTGACCAAAGTGTAAGTAGGAGTAGCAAGATATCCCTGTTATCTAGCGTGTTTATGAGACAGAAAAAGAAACCATATATATATTATACATTTATATATATATATATAATATATATATAAATATATATATATATTATATATATATATAATGTATATATATATATATACAGAACAACCACTGTGAAAAAACAGCGAAATCCTAAGGGTTTTCGTGACGTCTCATATTATCAAAGAAGTATAATGTGAATAGTCACGAAAGCGCTTGGAATTTCGCTATTTTTTCACAGTGGTTGTTCTGCATATTGTGATATCACCTGTTTACTGTGATCTTTAATATATATATATATATATATATATATATATATATATATATATATATATATATATATATATATATATACATACATATATACATACATATATACATACATATATACATACATATATACATACATATATACATACATATATACATATATACATACATACATACGTAGATAATAACAGGAGCATTTTCAGTGTTATTAGTTTTCAGATTTTATTTTAATTTGCTTCATAACTTCGTTGTCTGCATTCGACTTTCCATACAAGTTTATTTGAAAGCTAGTGTGATGGGTGGCAGTATTACCTAGCAGCCTCTCACTACACCATGGATGTTATCTAGTGTTGTTTATAATCACCCTAAGATATTTCTCTCGTGTATTAAGATGTTATCACATCATTAACTTTTATGGGACTTGTTTTTCTTAAGGTCATTAATATTAGGTAACATTTATCTACTTAAAATTTCATCCTCAGTTTTCCGCTCCATTTTGATTTCTTATATTTGAAACATCTGTAAGCATTTCAATTCTTTGTGGCAAGTCATACTTGTCACCGGTTTCGATGGATTTTCTGCTCTTGCGGCCTGGTCTTTGCTGTTGGTTGCCTGTTCACCCAGGCTGTTTTTAGCGGCCCGCTGGCTTACACTACCAAGTTGATCAGGCACTTGGCAGAGGTACTGATCCAGTTTCCTCTTTAAGACTTCTACACTTATTCCAGAAATATATATGGTACTTTGATAGTCTTGGACCACGGATGTTGACACGGTGTTCTCTTACTGTGCCCAAAGCGCCCCTGGTTTTTATTGGTACTTTCAATGTATATACTGTCAGATATTGCAGGCGTTCCCAATAGTTTAAATTCTTAGTTGATTATGTTGGCAGTAAACACACGCTGTACACTTCCGAGAGCACGGAACAGTATTCTAGACCTGATAGCATAAGTGAAGTGAATAATACCATATTTGCATTATGTTTTGAAAGTTCTTATTATCCACCCTAACATAATTCTGACCTCAGCTGCATTTGCTGTTTCTTGTTTCAAAATAATAGTTCATCCAACATTACTATTCTCAAGTCTTTTACATGTTCCTATCATTCATCCTTTGCTAAGTATTCTTTTTCTCATTTTACGTTGTTTATTCTTTCAATTTAAAAGCAGTTTAATTTTTTTTTACCATTAAACACACACATTTTCCACTACCCACTACAAGATTTAGCTGATAACTTTTGTAACTTGTGTGTGTATTCCGCCGAGCTATTTTTTGTGCTTATTATGGTGTCCGCAGAGGCTGACACGAAGCTGTGCCTGTTGTTTGCATCTGTCTGCTGTGAGGACGAGAAACAGTTAAGGCGCCAGGACAGTACCTTGGGGTACAGAACTTTTTTACTTTGCCAAGACTAGATTTTGTGTTTACTAACCACTATGCGTTCTCTTCGTTAAAGAATCGAATAGCCATTTTCATACCTTTATCCATTATACCTATTGACGTCATTTTACGGGTTATCACTCCATGGTCAAACTTCCCAAATACATTTTGCGTTTTGGTTTTCTACTGAATTATCTGATCTTGTTATAATCATAGTCACGATCAACATGATGTTCCCGTTCTAAATACAAGTTGTGTAGGTCATTTTCAATAAAAGTAATTATGGCGTCTTAACATTCTTTCAAAGGTTTTTATGATATGTGATGGTATTGATGTTTGTGTTACTTCTCTGCTTCTTATTTTGTGAAGAATTATTTTATGTCTGCCCCGTTTTTTAGGATCTCTGGGATTTCACCCAGATCTAAGCTCTTTCTCCAAATATTAGGGAGCACTTGTGCTAGTGGTATTGTGCATTTTTTTATATAAATCTCTAAGAATCAGACGTCATTTACATATTTTATGCATATTTTGGTGATAGTTACTAATCCTTGAATTGTACTACTACTACTGCTAATAATAATTAATAATAATAATAATAATAATAATAATAATAATAATAATCCTTCTCTTCTTATCTGTTGACATCCTTTTTTCTTGACACCTTTTCCATATAAATCGACCCCTCCCTCTCTACCTACTCATTTATCACTTCATCGTTCTTCCTTCACATCCTCTTTTCCTCTGCTCTTTTCCCCACCCCTTATTGCCTCCACTCCCCACCCATCATTCCACTCCTCTCCCCCCACCCCCCACAATAAACAGCATGAGGTGTAATCCGTTTTTCTTGTTTCCTCCCAACAGGTAGCGTGACGCAAGTGTGTTGTCTAGTGCATAGAGCCTACTGCTCCAGGTGGCTGTCTGTACTCGCCACCCTGTACTCACTCGTGGGGGTGAGTACGTGTGAGTACTCATTAAATTGTTTTGCGATGGTAATTACTTTCATGTAGTCTACACTACACGAAGATCATGAAGGCTACGCTATACAGAGGTCATCAAGGCTACGCTGTACAGAGGTCATCAAGGCTACGCTGTACAGAGGTCATCAAGGCTATGCTGTACAGAGGTCATCAAGGCTTCATTGAACAGAGGTCATCAAGGCTACGCTGTACAGAGGTCATCAAGGCTACGGGTACACTTGTACACCACCAACCAAGAATAATATAATCAGTTTGATAGCGCCCTCATCTCACACACTGAGGGACCGGTGACCGATCTCAGCACGGCTGAAATGTTGGGTATGTGTCCGTACCCCTAGTGCCCCTGTTCACTTGGAAGGTGCCTGGGTGTTGCGGGTCGCATCCTGAGGAAAATTACATGACCACAGTTAAATTAAAACAGTCCTCGAATCTTATCTTACACCGAGAAACACAGTCTTTGATGTATACAGATATACCTCTCTTTGTATACACAGATATACCTCTTGGTATATATATATATATATATATATATATATATATATATATATATATATATATATATAAATAGTGTTCCTTGATAATGTGAGTAGTCACGAAAGCGCTTGGAATTTCTCTATTCTTTCACAGTGGTTGTTTTGTATATATATATATATATATATATATATATATATATATATATATATATATATATATATATATATATATATATATATGTCGTGCCGAATATGTAAAACTGGTCAATTAGCAAGAACTCATTTAAAATTAAGTCCTTTCTGAAATTTTCTCTTATACTTTTAAAGATATATTTTTTTCATTAATGTTAATGTAATTTTTTTTTAATTTTGCACCAAAAGAATCTTAGAAAACTTACCTAACCTTATTATAACAAGAGCAATTTATTTTAGCATAACCCAACTAAATACATTTTAAATACGTTTGCAATAATTTAGTACTAAACAAACACAACTAAATATATTTTTTTCGTTAGGTTCAGAATGATTTTGGTGAAATTATTGCATACACAAATTTTCACTTGTCCTATATGGCAAGATGAGCGTTGCTATTTAAGCCAAGATCGCAAGTTCTGCCTATTCGGCACGACATATATATATATATATATATATATATATATATATATATATATATATATATATATATATATATATATATATATATATATATATATATATATTATATATCACCATTTTAGTTCTAGTGAGAACCTTGATATGATCTTCATTTTCTAAGTCATCCAGTGTTTATACACTGGAAAGCTGATACACACCCACATGTATAAATCTATGTATAGCAACACAGCCACAAGAAGAGTGGGGAGAAAGGGTTGAATAACAGATATGAGAGGTGTATGTATGTATGTACAGTATATATATATATATATATATATATATATATATATATATATATATATATATATATATATATATATATATATATATATATATATATATATATTTAACAAGTCCGCCGTCTCCCACCGAGGCAGGGTGACCAAAAATGAAGGAAAATCTTCAAAAAGAAAATACTTTCATCATCATTAAACACTTTCACCTCACTCATACATAATCACTGTTTTTGCAGAGGCACCCAGATACGACAGTTTAGAAGTCCCTCCAAACTGTCAATATCCCAAACCCCTCCTTTAAAGTGCAGGCATTGTACTTCCCATTTCCAGGACTCACGTCCGGCTAAATCTATAATAACCAGATTCTCTGAATCCCTTCACTAAATATTACCGTGCTCACACTCCAACAGCTCGTCAAGTAGTATCTAACACGCTCCTACACGCTTGTTGGAAGTCCAAGCCTTTCGCCCACAAAACCTCCTTTACCTCCTCCCTCCAACCTATTCGAGGACGACCCCTACCCCTCCTTCCTTCCCCTACAGATTTTTATATATACAAGTAAAACTGGTCACTTAGCATGAACTCATTTAAAATTAAGTCCATTCTAAAATTTTCACTAATACGTTTAAATATAGTTTTCTTTCATTTGTGTTAACGTAAAGATTAATAATTTTGTAAACTTACCTAACCTTATTATAACAAGCGCAATTTAATTTAGCCTAATTCGACTAAATATATTTTAGATAAATTTACAGTAATTTTATAATAAAGAAACCGCAATGAAATATATTTTTTTCGTTAGGTTCAGAATGATTGTTTTTTCGAAATTATTGCATGCAAAAATTTTCGCTTGCCTTATTTGGCAAGACGAGCGTTGTTATTTGAGCCAAAATCGCAAGTTCTACCTATTCGGCACGACACACACACACACACATATATATATATATATATATATATATATATATATATATATATATATATATATATATATATATATATTTTTTTTTTTTTTTTCAACAAGTCGGTCGTCTCCCACCGAGGCAGGGTGACCCAAAAAAGAAAGAAAATCCCCAAAAAGAAAATACTTTCATCATCATTCAACACTTTCACCACACTCACACATTATCACTGCTTTTGCAGAGGTGCCCAGAATACAACAGTTTAGAAGCATATACTTATAAAGATACACAACATATCCCTCCAAACTGCCAATATCCCAAACCACTCCTTTAAAGTGCAGGCATTGTACTTCCCATTTCCAGGACTCAAGTCCGACTATATGAATATATATATATATATATATATATATATATATATATATATATATATATATATATATATATATATATATATATATATATATATATATATAATTCTTCTAACAAACCGGCCTTATCCCACCGAGGCAGGGTGACCCGAAAAGAAAAATTATATATATATATATATATATATATATATATATATATATATATATATATATATATATATATATATATATATATATATATATATATAATTCTTCTAACAAACCGGCCTTATCCCACCGAGGCAGGGTGACCCGAAAAGAAAAACGCAAGTTTTTCTTTTTAACTTTAGTAATGTATACAGAAGAAGGGGTTACTAGCCCCTTGCTCCCGGCGTTGTTAGTCGCCTCTTTGACACACACACGGCTTACGGAGGAAGAATTCTGTTCCAGAACAGCCACTGTGAAAGAATAGTGAAATTCCAAGCGATTTCGTGACTTCTCACATTATCAAGGAACTGTAAAAAATAAAAGATAAACAGGAAGGCATATAAGGACGAGATTACACCTCACAGTCACATCACAACACCCGAATGTGAAACACAACTAATACTCTACCCAAGCATTGAGATTTTTTACTTGTCCAATGTGTCTTAAATTCTTCCCAAATTTTATTAATTATAAATGAATCCAATTTGTATAAACCCAAAGCAATATTCATATCATTTTCATAACTATTTTTTTACGAAACATGATTCTATTACATTCCTGTCGACCATGGACTTTCTTGATGCAACTTTTTCATCCTTTTGAAAATCCAATTGGATGGTTAAAATCTCTCACATGAATAAAACACTAGAATCTTGTCCACTTCTAATGCTAAATTTTTTGTTTTAATCTTAGTTAAAGACTTTTTATCAGTTTGACCGTATTAAACTTTACCACACATTTTACAAGGAATCTTGTAAAATATATCAACATTACGTCAGTGCTTTCCATTGTTACCCTAGATTAAGCATTTCTTATTCGTGCCTAATACCCGTGTGTTACCTACGTTACACAGGTGTAACACCGGTGTAACATGTTATACAGGTGTGCCGTCGTTACTTTTCGTACGTTCTGTAGATCGCTTATAATGGAGTGTTTTAAGTGAATAGGTTACAGGGGAAAGAAAATACGAGAAGTAGAAAGTTGCGAATGGAACAGTGAAGGAACGGCGGATAATGACCAACAATAAGGTGGAGGATGGAGGAGGCAGGATAGATGAAGAGCTAGGGGACAGGTAAGCAGGGAAGGATATGCGAGGAAGAGCTACGGAATAGGGACAGGATATGGCGGCTAGGAAAAGGGGACGGGAGGGGGAAGGGAAAGGGAGAATAGGGAGGGGGAAGGGATTTCCCCTGAGGAAACGCTTAGGGGATCTGGCGCCTGACCAAATTGCAAACGGAATGTGCTCAACGGGTTCAGTATCTGTCTGAGTAGAGAAGAGGAGGTGAGGTGTGTATAGACGAGAGGGGCCTCTATGGAAGAGGTATGTAGGTAGGTAGGTAGGTGTGTGTGATTAATATATATATATATATATATATTTTTTTTTTTTTTTTTTTTATTATCACACCGGCCGATTCCCACCAAGGCAGGGTGGCCCGAAAAAGAAAAACTTTCACCATCATTCACTCCATCACTGTCTTGCCAGAAGGGTGCTTTACACTACAGTTTTTAAACTGCAACATTAACACCCCTCCTTCAGAGTGCAGGCACTGTACTTCCCATCTCCAGGACTCAAGTCCGGCCTGCCGGTTTCCCTGAATCCCTTCATAAATGTTACTTTGCTCACACTCCAACAGCACGTCAAGTATTAAAAACCATTTGTCTCCATTCACTCCTATCAAACACGCTCACGCATGCCTGCTGGAAGTCCAAGCCCCTCGCACACAAAACCTCCTTTACCCCCTCCCTCCAACCCTTCCTAGGCCGACCCCTACCCCGCCTTCCTTCCACTACAGACTGATACACTCTTGAAGTCATTCTGTTTCGCTCCATTCTCTCTACATGTCCGAACCACCTCAACAACCCTTCCTCAGCCCTCTGGACAACAGTTTTGGTAATCCCGCACCTCCTCCTAACTTCCAAACTACGAATTCTCTGCATTATATTCACACAACACATTGCCCTCAGACATGACATCTCCACTGCCTCCAGCCTTCTCCTCGCTGCAACATTCATCACCCACGCTTCACACCCATATAAGAGCGTTGGTAAAACTATACTCTCATACATTCCCCTCTTTGCCTCCAAGGACAAAGTTCTTTGTCTCCACAGACTCCTAAGTGCACCACTCACTCTTTTTCCCTCATCAATTCTATGATTCACCTCATCTTTCATAGACCCATCCGCTGACACGTCCACTCCCAAATATCTGAATACGTTCACCTCCTCCATACTCTCTCCCTCCAATCTGATATTCAATCTTTCATCACCTAATCTTTTTGTTATCCTCATAACCTTACTCTTTCCTGTATTCACCTTTAATTTTCTTCTTTTGCACACCCTACCAAATTCATCCACCAATCTCTGCAACTTCTCTTCAGAATCTCCCAAGAGCACAGTGTCATCAGCAAAGAGCAGCTGTGACAACTCCCACTTTGTGTGTGATTCTTTATCTTTTAACTCCACGCCTCTTGCCAAGACCCTCGCATTTACTTCTCTTACAACCCCATCTATAAATATATTAAACAACCACGGTGACATCACACATCCTTGTCTAAGGCCTACTTTTACTGGGAAAAAATTTCCCTCTTTCCTACATACTCTAACTTGAGCCTCACTATCCTCGTAAAAACTCTTCACTGCTTTCAGTAACCTACCTCCTACACCATACACTTGCAACATCTGCCACATTGCCCCCCTATCCACCCTGTCATACGCCTTTTCCAAATCCATAAATGCCACAAAGACCTCTTTAGCCTTATCTAAATACTGTTCACTTATATGTTTCACTGTAAACACCTGGTCCACACACCCCCTACCTTTCCTAAAGCCTCCTTGTTCATCTGCTATCCTATTCTCCGTCTTACTCTTAATTCTTTCAATTATAACTCTACCATACACTTTACCAGGTACACTCAACAGACTTATCCCCCTATAATTTTTGCACTCTCTTTTATCCCCTTTGCCTTTATACAAAGGAACTATGCATGCTCTCTGCCAATCCCTAGGTACCTTACCCTCTTCCATACATTTATTAAATAATTGCACCAACCACTCCAAAACTATATCCCCACCTGCTTTTAACATTTCTATCTTTATCCCATCAATCCCGGCTGCCTTACCCCCTTTCATTTTACCTACTGCCTCACGAACTTCCCCCACACTCACAACTGGCTCTTCCTCACTCCTACAAGATGTTATTCCTCCTTGCCCTATACACGAAATCACAGCTTCCCTATCTTCATCAACATTTAACAATTCCTCAAAATATTCCTTCCATCTTCCCAATACCTCTAACTCTCCATTTAATAACGCTCCTCTCCTATTTTTAACTGACAAATCCATTTGTTCTCTAGGCTTTCTTAACTTGTTAATCTCACTCCAAAACTTTTTCTTATTTTCAACAAAATTTGTTGATAACATCTCACCCACTCTCTCATTTGCTCTCTTTTTACATTGCTTCACCACTCTCTTAACTTCTCTCTTTTTCTCCATATACTCTTCCCTCCTTGCATCACTTCTACTTTGTAAAAAACTTCTCATATATATATATATATATATATATATATATATATATATATATATATATATATATATATATATATATATATATATATATATATTCCAGACGATTACCTAGGCAACTTACGGAATAAAGTTACCTAAATGTTGCCTATGTGTCTTACCTACCAACCTGTCGGTATTGTATACCATTTTGACATTCAGACGATTACCTGTTTGTAGTTACAGCAGCAATGCTTCGCTCGTGGTGTCCCATCTTCAATATCTGGTTTTGTCCCAAAATTTTATTAGTGTCTGATGAAGGTAAACTTTCCATTATTCTTTTAGTAACCTTTCATTTAAGTGTATAACTGGACAAATATTAAACACTGAATATCATTCAGGTTTCATTTTTGCTGAATTAGCATGCCGTATTCTATTCAAGATTGATGGACTGACCACATCGACTCAAGGTTGAGGGACTGATTACCTCATTCTTCTCCTGTTCTTCAAGTTTCTCCTTTGTATGGACTGATGAAGCCACTGTGTGGCGAAACGTTTCCTCAATAAAGATACCCAAGAGTTGCACATGTGTCTAATTTAACAATCATAGAAGGTAAGGAACACAATCATAGAAGGTAAGGAACACATACAATCATAGAAGATAAGGAACACATACAATCATAGAAGGTAAGGAACACATACAATCATAGAAGGTAAGGAACACATACAATCACAGAAGGTAAGGAACACATACAATCATAGTAGGTAAGGAACACATACAATCATAGAAGGTAAGGAACACACAAAATCATAGAAGGTAAGGAACACATACAATCATAGAAGGTAAGGAACACATACAATTATAGAAGGTAAGGAACACATACAGTCATAGTAGGTAAGGAACACATACAATCATAGTAGGTAAGGAACACATACAATCATAGTAGGTAAGGAACACATACAATCATAGAAGGTAAGGAATAGGTAAAAGGCTTGTGAATAATAATATCAGTGGATCGGTCATTTGGAGAACACAATAAGGCAAAGGTAACAAAGGCTAGGAAAATGACAAGCTCGATTATTTAAAGGTTCACAGCAAGAGAAGAAACGCCAAATCGATGCTGCCCTCATTACTTGAATATTGTTCTGTGCTTACAACGGTTTTTCAAGGCAAGAGAGACAGCAGAGTATAGAGGTTTTATACTACCCAAATTGAATTAATAAAACATCTACACTATTGGCAACGCTTGTTCTCCCCGGAACAGAGAAGAGAGAGAGAGAGAGAGAGATACCTGAAAATATATAGTCGGAAGGTACTTGAGGAACTGGTCTCTAACCTGGACATTGCTATAACAACTCACTGGCCTGACAGATATTGGAACAATTTTGGAATATACACATTGCAGAGCATCAGGTGGCAAAAAAAGAAATTTCCAAGATGAAACTGGACAGCTTTTTGCTCCAAGTGATGGATCTGCCGGATTAAAATGTGGGCTTACCGGGCAAGAGCACAAACAACCAAGTTGGCCAGGGATTCAACGGAAAAACCTGACCTCAGGCCACATTGCGAGGAAAGAGCCCTCGAAGCTGGTGGCAGGTATATAGTTTCATGATGATGACCGTCCTATAACCCCGCACACACTGGTCATGTTGACTACCTCTCCACGGGAGAGGTAGTCAACAGCTACTTTGACCAGCATTACTGATTTTTGGCCTTTTGGACCTTCACACACACACACACACACACACACACACACACACACACACACACACACACACACACACACACACACACGTGAAATTGTGTAGATGTGTATTTCTTAGACTAATCAAATAGTATCTAACTTTCGTAAGCATAATAGTACCCCAAATACAGATCAAGATGATGGACGTTCCCAAGCAAAGGTCAACCACACCTTACATGGTCAGGATGATGATGAATAATTTTTCTTGCCCCGTCCCTCACCACTCCCACTTTCTCTCTCTCTCTCCATATTAATGAAGTTTAATATGCTGAAGCACAAGGATATTTTTAAAGCTTAGTGTTATACAGCTACATAATATAATGGTAGGAAACTCCGTGGTACGAGGCTCACCGTAACTGCGGGTAAGAGTTTTTTTCAAACATTCATTTTGAAGTACTGAATTAGTCTCCCCGTGGAACCTGTGAGCTCCAGATCAGTTCAGTTTTCCGAGAGCCGCTTCGATGAACACTTAACAAACATAGGATTTTACTAGTCATATTCCGAAGCTGTTCAGTATTTCCAGTTTTTCAGGTACATCTATGGCACAGTGTCTAGAGATAGAACTTGCTTTATAAGTAGAACCACTAGTAGACAGCTTTGTGAATGACAGTGAAGTGACGTGAGTAGTGGCAGTATGAGTACTGTAAGGACTTAGAATCAGTTTTAGGTAATCAGTCTGATTACTTCAAACTCCTTTTGGTATTCAACCATTCTTCTGTATTGGACTGAGGAAACCACTGGTGGGCGAAACGTTTTCACAATATACTCAAATGTTGCGCTACTGTTTAATTCATCATCCTGTCGGTTATGTGAACTATTTATCTAGACTATGAGTAGTACTATATACAACAGGTTATGACTCGCGCCTTCCAGCCACGCATATCTTTTCTGTAAATTTCA